>NW_027225622.1:0-300000 GCF_038994185.2 Dermacentor albipictus | reverse complement strand
ATCGTTGCAGTGCCGGGTCCGCCGTGCCCACTCTTGCAATTGTGAGACTATAGGACGGAAAAGTTAATTATATATCACCGACTTTTCTCTTGAAGATGTGGGAGAATGTGTTACCACTGGGCATGACGACCAATTCAAAGAGTTTCAAGGTTCAAGTCACGCAAGCTTAGATCGTTAATATGTCTCGATTGTACCTCTGTGTAAGGATAATTGCCTAACCGCTCTCTCTCTCACTTAAGATTGCCTGGCGATGTTTAGCATTTGCAGTAAAAAACGAAGGAAAATTGAACTGGAAGTCATGGAAAGTTAATCATAAACTACTTGATAACGATGTCTTCAGAACTATAGCACTAGAGGCCATGCAAGAACTGTAAAAAGACAATAGGAGGTATGCACATGACGTCATCCGCTAGGAGCGCTAGCGACATCCGCGGAGGACGCCATAAGTGCGGTCGCAAGTTCGCGCTGCCTACGCGAGCAGGCCTGCGTCGCCAAGTGGCCCACCAATACGCACGAACCGTCAAACGACCTTTTCAATGTGCCTTTCTGACTTGGCTATCGAGTAGTACGTCTTAGGTCAACGATGGGTCTAAGCACGTACGTGCGTGGGTTGAGTGAACCAGAAAAATCGCGTTATGAAAACGAAGTGCGCTCGTGCGACTGTGTCGACCAGCTCTAACTCAAAGATGATCAGCTTCGGCGCGATGTCGGACTACTGCCTCGCGTGGACGTAGCAGACATCAAGGAATATACTGCGAATGCAACGAGCTTCGCGACCCACGAGCAATCGAAATCCTACAAGTCGATGGAAGGCCACAATAATCTGGCGAGCGGCTGGGAGCAGCAGCCGCGCGTCAAAGTGCTCGCGTAACATGATCGCCTTCATTACGGAATTTACACCGCGTTGTCCACTTGCGTCGTCAAAGGACAGCGTTAAATTTGCTTCAAAGAAAAAAAAAGACCCCCCCCCCCTTCCTCGAGAACTAAACACTGATTTTACACAGCCTTCGTAATTTTTATGTTACGTCAATTATTCTGGTCTTGCCAAAACGGTTTTTTTTTTTTGTCCTCCAGGGTTTGTCAATCGCAATCATTCGATGAAAAGCCACTCGCACCATGGCTTCTCGCAAAATAAAACGGTGAGGTGCTGGCGGCACACTGCGCCTGCACGGCAGGCCTGGCAGAGGCGTGCTCGCACATTGCTGCTGTGCTCTTATACATTAAGGTTGCAGTTCAGAAGAGAAATAACCACGTGTCGAGAGGAACCCAATCTGGACAACATAGTCTATCACCGAGTTTCTTGTGTGCCTGCTGCATCCGAACATAGCACAGTTCACCGCGACACCGAAGCTCAGTTGACGCACGGCCACGCAGGAGCGTAGTCTGTCCGGATACGTAAACATTGTACGCAGACCTGTTCGTAGACATAGAACAGCACTGCGCTCGAGACACTGAAACGTCCTGCTTATATATCAGCGACTGGATAAGAAAACAAGGCGAACGGCGGGCCAAAAGATAGGGATCAGATGTTCGCGCGAGCAAGACCGCTGCCATTTTATTCGATGCTCCCCGACCGTCAACATGGCGCGGCTGCCCCAGCGACACTGTCGCCGCCTCGCGGGTCGAGCTCAGTGCATACCTCCTATAACCCTGAGATTGGCCCGAACTAGGAAACGTTTAAGCAAAATAATAAAATGAAAGCTATAAAAAGAAACAGCACATTTAAACATGAACGAATTCATGAGAAACTGTTACGTTCAAACTTGCGAAACCTTTTCAAAGAAGAGTCGGCCTGGTACCTTTCAGGCAGATATCCGTGTGTAGAAAAAGAAATTGGAGTTGGTAGACATTGAATGATTTCGAGGTGCAATTGTAAGATCGAGAGCAGCGAAAACGGTAATGGCCGAAAGCCCTACAAAGCGCGCACTAGGTACGGAAATAAGTTATGCGCAACGTAATACAATAGCAGAAATTGTATATAACGGTGTCGTGAGAAGCGCGAAACACGAGATCGAGCAAGCCTTTTGCGAGTATTATAGTGTTTTCTTTTCGTTAGGTACGGTAGATAGAGGACCATTTCAAAAGTGAATTTTTGTCTTTCATGCTTACAATTTGATGACGAAGCAAAGGCTAGCTTGGAACTTTCAATCTCGGTAGGGGAGGTAGAAAAGGCGATCGATGACCTCAAACCCGGGAAGTCCCCTGGCTCTGACGGGCCAAGTGCGGCTTTTTAGAATACCTTCAAGCGAGACGTATCTGCGATATTGTGGCGCTTATTCAAAGAAGCCTTTGCGTGTAAATCTCTGCCTCCATCACTTTCCGAAAACGAACGATTCTATCAAACTTCGGCAAGTATCAGCCTATCAGTCGAGCAAACGTAGATTACAATATGTTTATGAAAACGGTGTCTAGAAGGTTGCAGAGTGTCATAAAAGAAATAGTGGGCCCGCCTCAAACATGTGGAATAAAGGGCAGAAGCACCTTTACCTACATTCACAAAGCGAGGTGTACATAACAGTGTTGCAATGTCATGAAGGGTGCATTGGTGATGCTCCAGATTGATCTTGAGAAGACATTTGACCGTTTGCATCATGACTTGCTCATGACTGTCTTAGAACATGCAAATGTAGTTACGGTAATAACCGAAGCTGTTCGCATGGCGTACAGTGGTTGTAGTACTCGGATGGTTGTTAACAAAGGAGTGGGAAATCTCATCGAAGTGCAGGCGCTGAGTTCGTCAAGGATGCCCTATTTCTCCTCTCCTTCATAAACCGCAGTAGTTAGTGGCTTCAGGCTTCACGCGTGCGTTCTGGCATACGCAGACGATATAGCTGTGTTTTCTTCAAATCTCGAAAGAATTTAGGCCTATGCCCTCTGTGGGGTTCTCACACCCATGCTCTTGGGACAAAGGAACGACAACACAGTAGTGCAAACAATCGCAAGGGCATTTATTGCACCTTTCATATATCAATGCCTGCTAGCCGAGTTGCTATCCACAAAACATGCCGATGGGCGCGCGACAAACCTAGAAGTCCGACTCACCGCGACCGGATAGCGAGCGAATATGTTCGCCCCATGCTGAATCCCAACGCCTGGTCGTTCGCGCGTACTGTCACGCGAACGGTGGCGCATTCCGAGGCGGCCACGCGCGACGGTCTCGCAGAAGCATGGGTCGGCGCACGCGCGGCACGTCCGTCCCGCTTGGTGTCCCGTCCCAAAGCGGCAGCCTGTTCTCCCCTGCGCCCCCAAGAAACGCTGCCGTGAGGCGGCGTTAGCAGCGCAACACTCGCGCCATCTCTCGCACTGCGCCCCAACCGTATCGACCGCCGCGGGCATCACGCAGGCCACGCGGAGAAGCCGCATTACAAGAGACGCGCTATGCGGGAAAAACATCAGGGGACGCGCGAGAGTCGCGCATCCCCACGCCTTAGAATATTGTACCGACAGCGATCCTTACTGGCCGAGGCAGACAGAAAAAATTCGAGAAAAAATCGAAAAATGGAAGGGCGAAAATGTGTCTATTTTTGCTCGTGCTGCAGTTTCCAATTTCTTTTTTCTTAATAAATAATGGAACCCGTTGCAAGTGCTCCACTCCTCTTGAACGAATGCGCAAAGACGTCATCGTGTTTAAATGGGGACCAACATGGCAAAGAACAAGTCGGGCAAACCTTTTTCGGCGTGTCCGCAATGCATGGGGGCTTGAGTTTATCGCATTTATTTCTGAGACAGCTGATACTTTGTTATTGAAGCCTCACCGGTGGCACTGAGCGCGTTGCTTAATATAAGCGTGCATGCGTGCGTGTGTGCCACAAATTGATGTATGGACATCCCTATGTTTACGGAAGTTCAACACCGCGATGTTCTAGCGACGCCTTTTCCGATTGCATTCCTTTTCGCGCTTCTGATGGACGCTCCGCCCGCGTTAACGTAAACGGCGGGTGATAAGAGTGGCAGACGCGCGGGAAGGCATCGCTAAAATATCGTGTCGTACTTGAACCTGGTTCCTTGTAGGCGTCAAAGAAACCTTAGCGAGATTTTTTTTTTGCACATATCAATTACGTACACTATATATGCTTATTTCGCGTACGTTGTTTCCCATCTGCGAACAAGCACAGTTGGTACGCCTAGTTGCATACAGCGCTTCGTTTCGCTTTCCTGGAGTCGGCCATGTTGGTTTTGGCAGGGCGAACCGCTCCTCCCATGAATGAAGGAGGAAAGTTGCTCCACTTAAAGATGAACATAGGGTGCATCGCCATTTCTTCTTTATTGGATAGAGCAAGGCTCACTCCTCTTTTTCTTGGAATGTAGTTTTCTGCGTGGTTGATCAAGCCTGCCTATCTTATTCACGTTTTCAAAGCAAAATAGACAACACTCCTCGCGCGTGTGGGATGGCGAAAGCTTCAAGGAATGTCGAAGAATTATTCCATGGTGGGGGGGCTCAAACACCGGCATAAACGTACGGGCGCTGCTGTTCTAACCATTCCCCGCAAAGCGTCATCAGAGCAACGGTAGCAATGGTTCGCCCCCGTTCGGCGGGAAATTTCTTGTTCCCACCTTTCCTTTGTCGTGTCGGTGTTTTTTCCACTCGATCATGTTTAGACGTGTAGGCGTCAAAGTTCGCCTGCAGTGTACCATGCGTTTAAAGGGATTTCGCTGAAGTTCTAAATGCTGTTTGCTGCTTCTTTACCGTGTTGCACTAGTTAGGCAGCACGACTGCACGGGCGCATTGTGTTGTAATAGATACTGAAGTTGGCAAGAACTGAAATTGTTGGTTTTATTCGGCCCGGTAAATCCTCGCACCAACGGTCACGCACTTCATTTTTTGCATCTATCTTATGCGTGGCTTCGCGCATGTTGTACTGTTTCTAGTTGCTTCATGCATAACTGTTGATATTTTTTTTGAGGCACGAGCTTTTTACCATGACTTGTTTGTAAAGCCTCTAAATCACGGTATGTGTTATTGGAATGATACCAATGAAGTGCTTCTTTAACAGATTTATTCTTTTCGCCCGAGGGTATCTTAGATATTGTGGTTTTTTGGGGGTGTTAAGAATGGCCCAGCTGAGGTGCAAGTTTTGCCAGCCAGTTGCGACAGCGGCGGCAACTTTTCTTGGAACGCCACCGTTACGCTCTAGCCTCGTCGCCAAAATGACTGAATGCGATCAGCGGACCAACTATTGTTACTGAGCCGCCACCGCCGCCCTGGTCTGCCGCTAGCGGGGAAGTGCTCGCGGGAACGTAGTTCGATACTCCTTCCCACGCGCCGTCCAAGACGCAGGACAATGGGCACCCGGCCGCGCTGCAGGGGTCAGCTCGGGGAATAAAATGCACCTTTCCTGACACAAGCCCCGAGTTCTACGAAGTCCGTCTGACATCGGCTCCGGACCGTGAACCTCGCGCAAAGAAGTGTGTGTGTGAGTGTGTGTAAACCGTCCCGCAGAGAGGCGACTCGTTTACGATGACTGGTCGGCCGTTTCCCTCACCAGGGTATCGGGGGAGGACCGTATGTTTATACACCGCTGTTGTGCGGCTGCTCAGTGCACTTTCTCTCGCAGTCACGTTAGACTGATGTACTTTCTTTCGCGTTCACGTTAGACTGATGTACTTTCTCTCACAGTCATGTTAGACTGATGTAGGTGCTGTAAGTAAACCCATATTCCTCGTTCTCGATGAGAAGCAGTCCTTCCCTTCATCATCGTCCTCAGCGTGGATAAGTTCGAATCCGGCATGGGCTAGCTACCTTCTAATTCATGCCCGACTCCAATCTTGACAACTGGTCACGAACGGTGGGATTGAGCCCCCAATCCTGACAGGGGGAAATGTGTTTAGAATATAGGTAGTTTAGGGCGAAAATTGGTAATAGTTGCTGCATATGGTATTTTTGCTCCATTTCCGCTGAATAATTCGCGTCACGTTCGGTAAGTCACCACACTTCGATGCTCTCTGGGCAGACTTAACACGCCGAGTGATTTGTTTGTTTCGCAGCGTTGTACGTTATTGGATGTTAATTTCGTACTCAACTGAATTCTTTCTTATTGTGCTTACGCCGCAGACGACTAAACCCGACCTTTACGGCAGCGCTCATCTACTTTGAGTGGCGCTGCTCTGCCTTTAAGTCTATCATGTGGCATTTCTTTCTAGCAAAATTTAAAAAAAAGTACTGAAAAGTTGGTCCGAATTCAGCTTTGTACGTTTCCAAGCAGCTCTCTCTTGGGTAACTTAAAATTGCAAAAACTGCAGCAGGAACGGCAGATCATCGGCGTATGCAGTAGAATTGCATCGGCGGTACAGCGCCAACACGCGCTCTTATTAACCCGTGCGTTTGGTGACTTCGTTGACTATTGTACGTGTTTCCATCGATAAATTCGCAACTGCTCTTCTTAAGGCGACTTTGACTGCACTTATTTGGCGATGCCACATGTATTGATCGGCAGAAAGATCACACCGGCGTGTGCAGACATCGCACCGTGCGGAATTTATTGAGATATAAGTCTGCACTGAAGACGGGTGCTTATTATTAAGGTACAAAAGCAGCATTACGGCAAGGATAGAATTAAAAATAAAACGATCGAGACATCGCATTACTCAAAAATGTATCGGCTTGTTAACATGACCTCAACTTCATGTAAATGGGGTTCACGGTGTTCGTCCACGGGAGGCACCTGGCACGTATGTGGACCAGGTTGTCCCAAACACTGGTAACATCGTGTTGCGGCCCGCTCCCACAGAGGTCAGCGCCTTCCCTACAGCTGTCACCGCAGAAGGAGACTCGCACCCGAACAAACGAGGAATCGCAGCCGCGAACTTCAGCCATCCTTGCTGCAAAGGGTTGTCTTCTTCTACTGCTCCCGAGCGTACTGTTAGAAGCGCCCGCTAGGTGGCGCTGCCACTGCGCGTTGTTACGGTTGGCGTGTAGCACTCCGGGCAAAAAGGACGCTCGACCACCATGCCTCATTGAAACGAAGAATGAACTCCTAATTTGCTATGGTTGTCTCGAGTGGATGCCGGTCGGGGACGCCCCGCAGTGTTCAAAGCGGATTGTCCCCTTTGTGTGTGTGCGGGAGAACCCTTTTCACAAACGGTGCGACTCAAAGAGTTAGGGACCCCTTCCACGAACTGTCAGCTAGCACTTTCCGAGAACCAACGTCGCCTAGAAGAAAAGCCCAACGAAAGTAGAACCTGCTGCAAAGCCACGACGAGGACTTACAGCGTCACCTGCTGAGTGCCACCTGCGGAGGCGAGCCCGTCTAGGCTCACCGGAGAAAGTGGGACCAGCCGCAAAAAAACGCCACCGGAGAAAGTGGGATCAGCCAGTCATCCACAACGAGACGCAGTGCGAGTCACGTGACGTTGACGTGACCAAGATCCCGCCTACAATTTTAGGGGGCCTATTTAAGGGGCCCCGCAATGTACTTTTCACTTCATTCTCTTCTTCTTACCTTTTGCCGATCATTGAATAAACCGTGCAAGTTTCGCACTAGAAATCGTCTTGTCCCTGCCTGATAACCATGGTCTACCGGATGCCGGCAGCCCGACGACAACGCCACGCTACCCAATAGTAACGTCGGTCGAGCTTTGATAAACAGACGTCGCAGCAACTGGTTGGCAGCGGTGAGGTACGCTACCCTGGAGAACGCAACAGCGTGTAGAATAACTTCGCGAATCGCGAGTCTTCCATTTCATTTCCGGAAATGGAAAAAGCGGAAATGTGTTTACCCGACTGGGTTGTATGGAATCTTTGCTACATATTAAACAATTGTAACACGTGTATTTGACATTACTTGGTTGATTATTATACCACTGTAATAAAAAAAAAAAGAAGCTTCCATATGTAAAAGACAATGGCATCGCAGAGCTGCCCGTGGAAAAGGAGAGTAGCGAATGGAAAGATGATCAATCCACGCAACAACGCAAAGAAGCACCCGTCAGAACACAGCTAGTTGCTGCCCAGCCAGCGAATGCGGCAGCCGCTCATGACTCGTCTGATACACCTAAGCATCTCAACACGTGCGCTATGCAGGCAGAGGACAGACGAACTATCGCGGATACATCAATTCCGAAGAGCCGTGCGACTAACAGATCGCAATGAAGTACGGACAGCGAGACGACCGGTACCACAACAAAAGCACGTCGCAGCGAAACATCGAAACGCTCAGGAAAATGCCGACGATCGCGGTCCAGGAGGCCTGGTGGGGGTTTGGAGTGAGCCTCACCATTGCCATCGAGGACCGACCGCCTAGATCATTAAGTCGAAATAGTGGGTAGTCACCATGGCCCTGTCCCAGCAACTTCTCTTCACAACTTTGAACGTGCGAGGTTCAATGTCCTATACAAAATACGTTGTTTCCTTGTGTGCGGCGTGTTACACATTTCATTTATTTCACTTTAAAGGCCCGAAGGTATTACACAAGTGGGGACACACGGACATGTGAACTTCAACAATTTGATCAAAAAATGCAAAAAGAATGCAGCACAAATACAGCCAGTGAAGTCAAGGAAAATACAGTTGCTAATAAATTGAAGATGTAAGGGTAAACAGTAGAAAAAAGTCAAGAGCAGGTAGATATTTATTAAGAGGCACTCGGTTGTATCGTCTCCGTGCGTGGTTCACTCGGACAACAATCGCGCGCGTCCCCTTCTTCCGGCAGGTGGCCCCGGCCCAGGGCCGAGCTAGCGGCGCCGCTGAACTCGGGACGATGGTGCTGCGAAACGGGGGCCCCGCTACCTCTCAGCGGTGTTGTTTCTCGCTAGCATTATTTCGCATTTTCTCAATTTATTAATCTGAATGTAATATTGTGGTTTCTGAGAAAATTCCCCGAAAGCGCTTTTAATGCTCGACGATACGGGGCAAGGAAAAGGAAAAAATATCATTTGCCTCTTATTTTCAATATTATTCCTGAGAACACGAGCAGCGAGAGCGCAATCATTTCAGAGGCTACAACGTGACCTGGACAACACCACGTGATCACTTGCGTGCCAGGCCCGATGAAACGTATTGTAATGCCACTCGGCTCTAGCCTACTCGAATGAAATCTCGTTCACACTAGGATAAAGTTCACTTGAATTGCACTAAAGCGTACTGCACTTCTGGCAAGGAAGCCCTGTCAACCTTTCATTTGGAAATTCTCTGGAACAAGTGGAGCAAGACGCAGACACATCTTCGTATGCAGAGAAGTGTGTTCACCTCTGCCATAGATATTAGAGGCACCTGTGGACTGCTCATTGTGGTGGGAACCAACCTAGAGTATTTACTGACGTTTTACGTAATTTGGAGGTTAGCACTTGAATGTCTCTACGAAAAATCGAGTGTAGGTGTGCTTTCTAGCGTTTTCGGTCCGTGGCGCCATTTTCTGTCAGCCTACCATTACGGAGCGAACGAGGAGCAGCCGAGTGGTTTTTATGCAGTGGGAGCTGTTCTCGGCTCTTCTGGCAAATTTCACAGGCACGATGATGGTGTTCGTAGTAATTCCGCCATTATCGTCACAGTGTTTTGATAAGGAGAGGCATCTCAATAAGTCATTACTTGTATGTGCATCAAAAGCTGCATCACTGGGCGCCGAAAGTACGGTCTACCACTCTGGAATCTTCTAGACCAATCATTTGGGCAATACTAAGAACAAGAATACCTTGCGATTAAAGCTTCCGCTTCAGAACTCGGCGAACAAGAGAGGCATAAGTCATCACTCAGAACCAAAGAAGTTCAGCCAGACCGTTGTCGTAAATGAAACATTTACCGTTGGCTTACACATACTGTGGTCAATCAAGCAATATGAGGTAACTCACTTGGTCCAATACCAGTATACTACAACGCCGTAATAGTGCTAAATTATAATAGCATGTAGTGCTAAAGCAATCGAGTATAATGGAAGATATGTGCTCGTGGTTTTTCTATATCCGCAACGTTTGCTGGAAGCCTATAGCTGTTACATCCTCGTGCTTTCTTTAAGGAAAAGCATTACTGAAAGCAGTTTGTGAACCATTTTCGCTCTACATGTGTGTTATGCTTGTTTCATCTAACATAAGATGTCTCGTGTATGTAGCGGATTTTTTTCAATTCGCCTACCAAACTGTGAACTAGACTAACCCTTATGTTGTTTCTTCTTGATGCAGTAAAGGACAAGTTTGGTATCTGGTAATTTGAGTGTACTGAGAATTTTCTACTGTAACAAAAGAGGAAATAAAACGAAACGTGCGTCGTTGGACCTGTTCCACTTGTGCAATAAACATCCTTGTGTAGGTCTGAGGTCTCACAGGGGCATTGAGCCATCGCTGTTCGCAGTTCGTAACATGATAGCTTCGTTTCTCTCGTAGTGGATTTAAGCATTCGTTTAATGTAGCCTAGTCTTTTGCTAGCTTTACCAACAATATGTATAGTCCACACTGAATTTCGTGTTATGTGGACCCGAAGTGTTAGCATTCTGTTACTTTCTGGGGTTATGAGGGACGTTCCGAAATGGACTTTCGTCATTCTTTTTTAAAGAGAAGATGGTACATAAGTTGAAACAGACAACTGTCATAAGAATCTATCCACCCCCGTTGCTGGTTCAACGATAGAAGGAGCGTTAGCGAAGGAGGACTGACGTATGCGCAGAGCGCCGAAGAATAGAGAGTAGCAGCAGATCAGCGTGCCCGAGGTTATTCGAGTATAGAGTTTCCTACAATATATTAGAGGTAACTCTGGCGCTGCACGTTTGAGCCACCATTGGAGTGATGGGAAGTACAGGGATTTGTGTGCTTGTGATTCAGACGTTCTTGTTGATTCGTGTATTGCGCTTTGTATGACTTCATTGTAAAGTTCAGAGCAATCTGGACTTTTCTAAGTCCAAAGACGCTGAAAACAAGCAAAACCGCTACTAACTGCAACGGTTCAGCTTGTCCAGGTGGCCAAATCGAAACGCGCCAAGCGTCTCAAGGCACTGGCTTCCGCGCGATACATTCATAAGGGCTTTATATGTCGCTTGACAATATATGCGTCCGTGGCGGAATGGCTTCAATATCGGTCATGTGTGCTAGAGGTCGTGTGTTCGGATCCTGCCGTCGGACAAATAATGAATTCTTAATTATTTATTACGCAGTACTTTGTTGAAAATAACGAGTTTACAAAGCTCGAAGCCGTTTGAAGCCAGAAGGGTTATTCCATTGCTGGCTCAACCGCTCCCGTTGCAGCTCTCGTAGCCACTAGCGCCAGAGCTCCCTCTCATAATTATTCTATGAAACTATATGTGTTGGAGTACAAATCACGATGGCAGACAGACGCGCCCTGACTACGTGGTCGCCAATGGAGGTGCGTGTGAATGGGCACGTGGGATCAGTGTGACCGTTATCCATGAACGCATACAGATCGTGTATGGTGAAGAGTTGAGGTCTGGGGCGTAGCATCGCAGGGCACCGAGTTTTACCCGAGAGGTTGCACGTTACGACAAATGTCAAAATGTCAATGGCGACTATGTGGAAAAATATTGCAGGGTGTATAGTTCACAATGCCATGGTGTATTTTCCTTTGGGTATAAAGTTTACGTGTGAAAATAAATGTGAAAACTTACTTTCAGAACGTCCCTCGTATGTTGAAGGATACCCTCATAAGTCCTAAGCCATACTTTGGGCTAGGTTTGAGAGATCATGGCATGCACAAGCAATTGCAAGGGGGTGGCGTTGGCGTTATAGGGAATGAAGCGGAGAGAAACACTAAAGCTTGCGACGATGTCTCAACTATTTGGTGCACGACGATGAGTCGTGAAGTCTGCGGTGATAGGTAAACTACACCCGTGACATGGTGATCCCACTGTTCCCAGTTTATCATTGTAACGAAGGTTAGATGGCCCAATACTGTTATACAAAAAAACCCTGCTCTTTCAGTGCACATTTCATTACTAAATTTCAACTTTAGGTCGCTGCCTCTAAGCGCCTCCCAGTGACAGAGACATTCATTTTGCCATTGCTGCGTGACGTCAGGAAATGAGAGGCGACAGCTCTGCCGTCTGCTTTGAAACAGTTCGAGACCACATGGGACGTCTTGGTCGCCTCAATTTCGCGTCCGACGGCCCTGCAAAGGGTCGCCGTTGAATTGTGCCCGCGATTCGTTCTCTGGCGGGATAAAGAGCGGCAGTCAACCGCCGAAAGGCACATGCTAAAACAAAACAGCGCGTGGCGGGAATGTCGTATTTCCAGCACCTGCGATCAGTTTCGGTGTTTGCTGTACACAAAGGATGACCTTCGAGATCAGATCGTGCCACCCGAGGAAGCTTTCCGGGCGTGCCAGTTCATTTGGTCACTCGCTTACCGTTCAACTGTCACATAAAAATGTTGAAATCCAAAATTTTCTATGGCCTCGATTACGCTCAAATTCGGACAGCTGGACAGCAGAGGTACAGCAGAGGTACAGTTAATAATCACGCTTAGAAATACGCTGTCATGGCCCGTTCAACACTCATGCTTTACCCGTGCTTTACCGTGTGACATGAATGGCCGTACCGCTTTTTCTAAATAGTACGGCACTATGCTGTAGCGAAGGCATACGTGGTGTAGGGGTTGTAGGACGGACTCCGGGATGAAAACCCAAAATTAGGGAGGATTTATTTTACATTATGTACAGGGGGGGGGGTGAGACGTCAATTAACAGTCGTACTGTCATTACGGGCCGGCAGCAACTCGGACGCTGCGGCCCGCGGCAAGAAGTTCGAGCGAGGTGAATCAGGGAATCAGGGAATGTTCTGGTCTCTCTGGAAGGCTTCTTATAAACCCTTCGAGCACTGTAAGTCACGTCATGTTTGACCAATGGGAGAGTCCGCTCCGATGACGCCACTTTCAGCCAATGGTAGGCGCCCGTGCGATGGTGTCACACCTGGCGGCTCTCTGCGGTCTTGCCTCGCAGACTGGCAATGCACTGCTTCTAACGAGGAGAAGGGGAGGGCTGCTCATGCTCCATTGTCCGAGGCCTCCTTCTAATCCCGGCGGCGTACGAACTTGTTGGCACGTGAACTTGTTGCCTTCAACTTGTTTGCTCGGCCGCTCCTCTGGAATGTGCTTTCCTGCTTCTGCATTCCTCAATTAGCTGTGCTGCGTTTCGAAGTGGTTTGGGGAACTCGAAGTAATCGCAGGAAACAGCTCCATATCTAACAGTGGACACACCCGTACACACCACCAGCCATTTCATCTCACATCTGAGTCTCTTGAAATCACGCGGATGTGCAGTAATGAAAATCGAGCCAGTAAATTTGGCGAGAATGTAAATCTAAGTATGCCGGTTAGTGGCTTTCAGGAATACGATAATACACGGCCACTAGAAGCCTATGTAATTAAACAAAAATTGGTGGCACAAAAGGCTAACGCTCGTGTACAATCGTATTTGCACACGGAACATACCATTTTTACTATTTAATTCGGCTTCATTGTAACGGTGTCAGTCTATCAGTCGAAAATTTAGGCATCTTCGAAATGCAAATTTGGATTCTGTCTGATTTTGTTTCAGTATAGTGCCTGTACAACTAACACAACGTAAGGTCTTCTTTCTTTTTCCTGTCAGATTGGAATATGATCTGCTTGTTTCTACACGAAAATTCGCGGGGAACCCACCTTGTGCTAGAAAAGCGTACACAAGGCTGCGAACAGGAAGCTTGAGCCGCTTAACATAGGAAAATAGCATTCAAAAGAAAAATTAGCGGAGGCAATCAAGTTTTCTACGTTTTGTTTTCTTTTTGGCACCCCTCTCACCAATGTTGTGAAATTTCGCTGCATCAGCGTAGGCCTAACGTGTTTACCTAAAAACAGCGGACACTTGAAAGTTTAAGTTCAATTAGTTGGACTAATTGTGCGATAAACTGCAGCAGCATATTCAACTCGCTTGAATATGTAGTGAAGAAAACTAATGGAAACCAGTAGGGAGCTTCCTCATACGTTAACACGGAAAAAAGTTGTAATTAACTTCACGGAATTTATTTTCTACTGCTTTATTTAGGTACTCTAAGAACTTGTATAACTGGTATTAATTTTTATTTTTCCGTTAAAACGATCACGCACAGGCAATGCGTAGCGGCACATCAGTATCCGCTGTCAAAAGTCTACGCATTTTTCTGCAGCAACAAAATAATCAAGACGACACTGCCTCTAGGCTAGGTACGGCTCCTGCTCTTGAAAAAGAATGTCCGACAATTACGATACTCTCTGATGGGAATTCGAGCGCAGCTCTATAAGTGTTATCGTTTCGCGATTTTTTGAGGCAAAGAATTCGACACCGAAATCACCGCACCGTCTTGCAGTGGGCCAGTGCCGTGAGCGCCGTCGCAGAGGGAGGGGCAGTGTGGGAAGGCCGGCACGCTGAGCGCCGTCGGAGCCAGCTGTGGAAAAAGGGTTCGATGAACGCGCCAGCGGCTGCACGAGTGCGTTGGCGCGGTTACGCCGAGGAACGACGACGCTCAACCCAGAAACGGGCGCCTAAAGGCCAGAATACATGGAGCGAACTTTCACGACGAAGTTCGGGCGGCAGAAAATCTGCCGCGGCGCGACGCCGGATGTTCGTCGGGCTGCGCTACATGGAGCGAAGACACGGCGGCCGCCGCCGGCGAGTCGCTGCGTTGTTATCAGTGTGGCTAGACGAGGCAAAAGCGCTGTAGTGAAACACATGACAAAAAAAAAAAAACTTTAACGACAACTATTATTGCTTTTGAATTGCGGAACACTCTAAAAACGCGTAAAATTTTGTTTACAAATGTCCCACAGGATGGCACGCTTCTGAACAGCCAAAATTATTTGTCGCTAAATTCCAGCCGCGCCTCTTTGGATACCATGAATACGAAAAGCGGGAGACCAGCGTGAACGATAGAACGGGATCGGGATACACGGACAAGCGGGGAAGCCAGGTCGGAAGTCGGGGCGGATAGTGAGACCTGATTGGCTCGCTTTGGGGCGCCGCTCGTTTGCCGCTTCCGGTATCGTCGACGCCCGACGAACTTTTCTGCGCCAGCTAGATCGGCGGCGAACGACGTTTTCTCCGCCGCCGCGCGTCGTGCGTACGCCGCCGGGCGTCGAACGCCGACTATTCGTCGCATATTCGCTCCATGTATTCTGGCCTTTAGAGCTGGGCTCCACTCGCAATCTTGTAATCCACGCTTTGCGAGGTGAAATAAAGAAGAAGCACAAAAAAAAGAAAGAAAACGAACATGAATCGGCGGACAGCTAATGCAGGGAAGCGCTTTCCTGTTGCTGGGCAAAGAAATTGCAGCGAGCGTGCGCGCAGCTCAGTCCGGTCACGATCCACGGAAGCGGCTGCGGCGAGCCGCTATGCACGAGGCGATGGGCGGCACGCAGTCGAATGCCGTCCGGGAACTCGCTTTCTCCGGCCCCTAGTCGCTATCGGAGGCACCTCCTCGCCGAATCGCACCGTCCCGTGCCGCAGGCAGGGCAGCATCGGCAGCTCCTGGGCCTCCTGCCTTGATCGGGGCCTCACAGGAACACGAGACGACGTAGTAGTTCTGCGGAAACCCGCACGGTGGAGAGAAGTTAGTTTAGCGTACGCAACTATAGCGTACGCTATAAAATAGCGTACGCTAAGCAGCGCACGTTTTCTACAATTTTAGTTGGCCGACGATATCTTCAGATCTCTGAGGCCGTATTCCGTCGTTGCGGCTATTTCGCGCCTGTAGCGATAGGTGGCGCTGATATCTCGACCGTTTCTTTGGTTAGGCTTCGACTCGTTCGAAACGAGAAGCGATCTCGAAAACACCAAGAGGTTATCCATAATACTGTGTCGTCGAAGCGGCCTGAGACTAAGCGAAATCCGTTTACACAGTCATTTGCTACGAACGAAGTGCATTTTACAAAAGCAACGCCAAATTCAATTCGAAGCGGGCAGCCGGGATCGCCGCCATGCTAACGCTGACTCGTTTGCGTTGCGTACGCCCGCTATAGACGAGCGCACGCCAAGTTTCGCCCGAGACGCCAGCGCTCGTTTCTCCCCTGGCGGCACGGTTTCCAATCCCCCGGGGGTTTGCTTCCGCCGGTTCCCTTCGCTCGCGCTGAGCCAGAGGAGGCCAGGCTGAGCGCGCGCTGCACGCGAGAAAGCTTTCTCGCGCGCGCTGCACGCGAGGAGGTGTAGGTTTCCGTCGCCGCTTCCCTTCGCGGTCGCGCCCGCGTTCAGTTCGCGCTGCGCGCGAAACGTCTCTTGTTTGCGACGGCGCCTCTTCGGATGACCGGAAATTATTATTGTGTTGTTAACTGTCACGACAGCAATGTAAACATGAAAAGGTTGATGCCACCAGTGAAATTATACCGATTCACAAGAAAATGGTACGAAAGAAGCAGACGACAGACATGGATTACTGCGGTGCGCCGAGCGAAGTAAACATCTGGCAAACGAAGCGAGATCGTTTATTGATCACTCCTGAGTGTATGACGGTTTCTATATCTAACCCACGTGAAATTAATAATTACGCGGTACATAATCATTTTATTCATACAAAAACTTTAAGTTCAACGAGTGCTTGTCCTGTGTTCTTTCTCGTGTTTCGTTTGTGTGTGCGCTGTCTAAGAATGGAAACCACGTCTGTTGTATGCGCTAGCAGTGGCCGAAGTTCACGCGTGCCGAGAAATTGAATATGTGCATGATGCATTGAACATGACCGGAGTTCATTCCCGCTTCACCACTGCACCGATCGATCGGGTTACTGGACGATACACACCCGCGTCTTGGTCGCGCCGGCATTGCTGAAGCAGGAATGATTAATAATACTTTCAACTTCCGTCTCTTGAGTACTGTTAAAAAATGACCAAGCTGTCTACATTGCTGCCTCTATTCCATATTGTAGGGGACGTACTAGTTAAAGTTGTGTGCGCATGTCGTACTTGTGCTATGCAGCGATATATCTTGTTTATTTCCGCACAGTGTCGATAGAAGTCCGTTGTCGCCATCAGAGACAACACGGATTTGTAGCAAACATAATGTGAGAAACTGCAAAAATCACTTTAGCTCGTAGGTGCCGTATGTATGTGCCGCATCGTATGTGCTGACGATTTTTCCGGCGGCACATACGATGTCGTTTCCAATTACCTGCTCAGCGTCCCTTACATGGTTAAGCAGACGCTGCCCTTTCGCCGCATTGCAGCCATAAAAATAATCGTCAAGCGTACCGATCTTCTTAAAGGCAAATATAGCGTGTGCAGTTTGTTTCACACTAAGGGGAAAACTCGGAACGTATTGCATCGCGATGCGGCAAGCAATGGAGTCGTGCGGCGGCAGCAGCTCGAGTACAGTGTACTAGATAGTACACTGTAGCTCGAGCAGGCGCACACGCTTGAGGGGCAGTGTCGTGATCTGCGTCGTCTGCTACGGCGGCGCGCGCTGGCCGCATTTTCGGGAAGCGTGGTACTGTCAGGGGCAGTGCACCGATTTCATCGGTACTGCGGGAACTGAGCTGATGTTCTTTACTAAACGTTGTGCGTCGCCACACTCTGATCCTTCATTGGCGCTAATGGAGTTCCACAAACTTCTTTTGACAACATGGTTCATTTGTAATTTCGAAAGGCCGGGAGTACTGAGCGTGTGCACGTATATTTCTTCACTGTGTGTGCTACCGTAATGAGCAGCGACAAAACGCACCAAGATGTGCGCGCAACGTGCTCAGTCTTTGTTTGACTCGAAAGGAAAACAAAGCACTCAACAATGGGAGTCGAACACGGTGAAACAAACGGACACGATTAAATGAACGTTTTAGGTTCAGACAATGAGCTGGAAGTGATTTTTTCTCTATAATCTTTAGCTACACCAGACAGACCCTGCCCGCCGGTGGGGAATTGGACACGTCACGCTCGGAACTTCAGTTAGTATCTCGTCATGTCCCTAGCGGCAGCGATGACAGCGCTCATCCTGGAAGGCAGTGAAGTGTAGAATGACTTGATCAGGGATGTGTTCATTCGCTGCACGTCTCAGTCACTGACGATGGTGGATCGAAGCCTATCCTCGGGCGACTGATAGAGGGGATGTTGCGCCAGCGATACTTTCAACGAGCCCCAGACATTTTAAATGATGTTGGCGCCCGGGGATTGAGGCGGCCGCTCCAAGAGAGTGACTGCGCGCTCTTCTAGCAGTTCTTGCACAGCACGAGCAGTGTGGATCGGCGTCCTATCGCGTTAGAATATATAGTCGCCTTCCAGAAACGGGCCGTCAAGAATGTATGGAATCAGTACGTCGTCTATGACTGCCATGCAGCGATGAACTTACATTCGAGGCGTATCAGTGGGCGTCGCGCAACGCTTAGCAAAAAATACCGGCTCCTTTCACGCAGTAACGATGTGATCAGCGCCCTGCACCTGACAGTAGAACGTTTCTCGACAATGCGGCCAGCGTGCGCCGCCGTAGCAGACGACGCCGTTCAAGATCCCGCCCCTCGAGCATCTGCGCGAGCTGCTGCGCTTCGAGTTTTCCCCTAAATGTGAGAGAGACTGTACACCGCCCTTCGAAGGAAATGTCCACGCGCACACACCGCGCGCGGCGCGAAACGTGCCCAAACACGCGCAGTGCAGGAGGCAATCAAGGCGGCGCGAACGAGAGATGGGAGAGGGGTACCACCGCTAATAGAATTTTGCTCCGCATGCGGCGCTCTCAACGCCGGCGCAGCAGCGCCGCTCTCGGTGCCGTTCTTGTATTTCGTTTAGCGGTCAGCGCATGCGCAGTGACGACCCGCTATTTTTTAGCGTACGCAATGGAATAGCGTACGCTATACTAAAACTGTCTAATGACTAAAGGGAAAATGAGACATCCACCTGTTCGTAGCAATTGCTACGAACAGGTGGATGTCTCATTTTCCCTTTATTCACACGAGACGACGTCGTGCGGTACTTGAAATGCGCGGCAGCTTCTCGCCGCACGTTTCCGTCGCCTGGTGTAGTTTTATGTCTTTGGGCCCCAAGTTTGTAATTAGATCATCCAGTACAAACAGTCAGTTTCTTCGAGTTTACCGGCCTCTTGTACGGCTGGTATGGGTCTACCACTGCACAAGGTAAAAAAAATGGAAGCAAGCCCGTCGTCTCAGGGTCCACCCTTGCGTGAAAATTGCGTCCGAGACATCATCGTTACAAATGTGTAATACCCCAATCGACACACCTTTCTTTTTTTACAGCGAAGCTCTATATGGCTATAGGAATCCATGTATGTGTCGTGTTTGTGCGCAAACAATAAAAAAAAAAGGTGAGCATGGGCCCATCCCGGAGATAGTGCAATACCGGGCCGACCCGTGGCGAAGGCGAAGCAGGCTTCAAGCACTCCGCGCTTAGTATATTATTATTATTATTATTATTATTATTATTATTATTATTATTATTATTATTATTATTATTAATCAAGATGCATCGTTTGAAGTCAATTCGTATATTGAATCGTTTGTGAACAGCACATGGACTCACGAGCAGGCGGCGTTGCCATATACGCAGAGACCAAAATATATGTGCAACCATACACCCTTGACTCGCAAGAGCACAATGCCACCGACTAAGGGAATGTCTGTGCCCTACAAACGAAAGACGGAAGTGTGATAACCACTGTGTATGTGTCTCCAGCAATACAGAAGCGGGATATCGAGAAATGCAAGACCGCGGACTTTGCATGAGCTAGCCATAATGACACTGCCCCTGTGATCATTGTTGCATATTTCAATGTGGACATTTTAAAACCAGACAAGAAATGGCGCACTCAGTTTGTGCTAGAAGATTTTGGTTTGAAATGCCACACGAATCCAATAAATGAGAAGAAAGGCCAACATTGACACTAAGGACAACATAGGGGAAATTACTTCTACTTTACTAAATGAATTAAAGAAATGAAAAAAAATGGAAATGAAAGCAACAACATCTTGCCGCAGGTGGGGAACGATACCACGTCTTCGCATTACGCGTGCGATGCTCTACCAATTGAGCTACCGCGGTAGATCATCGCATGCGTAATGCGAAGACGGAGGATCGTTCCCCACTTGCGGCAAGTTCTATTTTCATCCATTTTCATTTCCACTAATTTATAATTTCTTTAATTCATTTGATAAAGTACAAGTAATTTCCCCTATGTTGTCCTTGGTGTCAATATTTGTTGGCTTCGCTCAGTGGCTATGGTGTTAGGCTGCTCAGCACGAGGTCGCGGGATCGAATCCCGGCCACGGCGGCCGCATTTCGGTGGGGCAAAATGCGAAAACACCCGTGTACTTAGATTTAGGTGCACGTTAAAGAACCCCAGGTGGTCAAAATTTCCGGAGTCCCCCACTACGGCGTGCCTCATAATCAGAAAGTGGTTCTGGCACGTAAAATTTCATTATTTTATGTTTGTTGGCTTGTTATGACACACCAATCCAAATCACTCAACACAACACAGCAAACAACGGGCGTGCATAGATCTAACTTTGGCGAAGATCGATTCTGTCTAAGGTTGTAACCGAACCAATCAGCGTATATTACAGTAATCCCAAAGCTATCGTCGTTACCATTACCATATGATGAAAATGAACACATGTGCCCTTGTCTAACCCTGTGGGGTGCGCTACAGCTTCGCTGGTCATCCACCTTCACAGAACGGAATATCTCCTTACTTTTCTTTTTGGCGGCCGAATGTACGAAATTTAAAGTGAATGAAGTGCATGCGTCTTAAGATGTAGAACACAATGGGAAATTCATTCCTGCTATACAAGGCAATTCTGATATTTCTTGCCAGCGGGTATGGTGTAGTATGGTCATTCCGATGCGGTCATGACGGCTGCTTTCTGCGACTGCGCAGCGAGGTGTCGTAGTCATGAACAGCCGTAATAACGGAATCCTCGCGACGAGTAAACTCATCCATTGTGCGCAGCGCGTCCCCACCAGCAGTTGAAAGTTTTGCTGCCGTACGTAGCTCGTACAGGCCTACGAGCAGAACAAGTATGGCAGTCTCCTCTGCTGTTGCTTACTTCACAGTCCACAATGAAGCCTGACGTTGCATTGCGCATTGTATCATTATATTGATCAGTAAGACGGGCAGATACGATAGTATCTACAAGGTGCTTTGTCAGTTGGCAACGTAGAGCAGGTACGTCAGATTATGCTTGTTGCGGGAGATGAAGAAGGGGAACAGATGGCAACAGTTGTTTGCTCACTCCTTCAATGGCCGGTCAGGATCATGATAGAGACAATAATAGGGCCCACTGACCCCCTTTCCTTGCTCCCCGCTCCACTTTCGATGAGATTGTAGGAGAGGCAAACAGGGAGCTGCTTAAGGTGCACTCCCCCGAGGAAACGAACCATGACCCGAGGGTCGATTTAGTACAACGGCCATGGACGAGGGAATGGTGCCTCTGCACTAGCGCACGAGAAAACATGCCTGGTTCGGAGGCCGAGTTTACATGTCCGTGAGCCACCCTTGCTTCGGGTACACCTGTAAGGTCCCCTTTCCGGATGTTTACCCTCGAGGATAATTTCACTTTCGCAATGTTTGACGTGAGTAGCACCCGACGCAGCGGACTCTATATGCGGGCGGCATTTTCGGAACAGTGCCAAACAAGATGTCTTAGCATAATTTCCAGGAACCCTGCCGGCTGTAGACGCCGGCGCTTTCGAGGATAAAAAATGCGAGATCTGTGTACGAAGACGCCTCGAGGGTTTATCATCCAGTTGCATTACGTACTTGATGCACAACTGTACTCGTGAAGAAAAAGAGCATGAGCATGCTAAACGTATTTGAGGTAAAAAAGTCTAGCCATTGCATCATCTCCAGTTTTTGTACTTCTTTTACTTTGCGTTTATCGTCCTCAGCCTATCGCAGCCATGCACATGCACCAGCTTTGCGTTGCAAAAGCGACTCTGCAGCTACTTATAGGTATAACGAAAGAGAGCCCTATACAGTGTGTTGGCTCGAAAGAAAAGTCACTTATTTGTCATGCAGCGGCTTTCGAGGTATCTATAGACACGTTAACAGATTGACTATGTAATCTTGTGTATGAACTGATTGACTTTTACAATCTTTCGTATGATCACGTAATACATGATCGTTTGA
Organism: Dermacentor albipictus; assembly: GCF_038994185.2. NCBI lineage: Eukaryota > Metazoa > Arthropoda > Arachnida > Ixodida > Ixodidae > Dermacentor > Dermacentor albipictus. The sequence continues at coordinate 278,003 of NW_027225622.1, read as the reverse complement.
AATAAAGGCTAGTTGTCAGTGTAGCGCCCGTCCGTCCTGTCGTATGTGCTTCTTTCGTATTCGGCTTTAGCGCTGTTTATGCATTATAAATACATACATATATACACACACACATATATATATATATATATATGTTTGTATCTAACCACTTTTCCGCGGTACCTGGATCACCGGGTAGTCAGTGATCGAATGCTTAGCGCATCGGGCTAAGCTTGAGGTAACAAAGTTCGAAATCAACTATCAACCAACTTGGCCACTGGGTATATGGCAATAGACAGTCGTAGTTGGGCGTCCTCTATCAGCTTTTGAAAAGCTGCGGGCGCACGCAAGAGACTGTGCATGCTCTTGCGCCCTGCGCCTGCGCACTGTCGCCTCAGCGGGTTTGCTGCGTACGCAGAGCTGTTGCGGAGGCCTAACTAAAACTGTCGAATGTGAACGTACGTATCGCTCTTCAACTAACCTCTTTCGTCCCGATATGGGCAGTGCAGGCGCACGGCTGGGTAGGTGCTGCTGTTTGAAGCAACTCTTTGACGTCGACTTGGAGTACTGGGTGAGTGGCACTCAGTCTGTACTGCTCTCCAACGAACTTCTTTGATGCTAGCTTGGGTCATTGGGTATGTGTCAGTAGGTGCCTGCCGCTCTTCAGTGAACGTCTTTTACGCCAACTTGGGGCAACTAATGTGCCACTGGGCATATGCCGCTTTACAATGAACGCCTTTCACGCCAACGCTTTAGCGAGTTGCACCAGCAACTCACTGTGGATGTGCCACTGAGAGTGCGGCGAGCGAGGGAGCAATTCTCAGGGCTCGCAGGCACCGGCGCGCCACGCTTCTCGTCTCGGAGGCCACGCGCGGACTTCTCGGCAGCGCTACTACATGGCACAGCGTGTCCAGAAGCAAGCGCGAGAGGGGGAGTGCGGTTGTCGTATCACGCGTTTTACAGCGAAGTTGTTAGCCACTATAGTTGGTAGGGATCTTTTTTTTTTTTTTGAGGAGGCGTGCTCACCCAAAAATGAGGGCCAATCCCGGAAACAGTGCCAAGAAGCAGCAACCGCGCAATGTGCTGCTTCTCCAAGAGGCATCCCACGACGTCATGAATTCTATGAACGCGTGGTGGCTCTATGCGCAGAGCCAACTGACAAGTAAAGCTTACTATTCTTCGCCTCTGCAGACGGCAAATTGGCGTAATTAAACGGGAGTATGTTTATGTATTCTAGCCACTCTAAATATGTTAACAGGTTGCTCTATATTTGTTCTTTATTTACTCGTATACTTGCAGACATCCCTCTTGGAGGTGCAGAGCTGCGGCCAGCCTTGCTGGAGCGGCCGAAAAGCTATACATAATAAAAATTTATGATATATAGTCTGTCCCACGCAACTTGAGCCAAACATTGAAAATATGCGAGTGCCACGTTGCTGGACAGAACCAAGGTAATGTTGTTTGCCGTCGCTTGGAGATGTATAATTTTTTGATTCCGACTAATCAGATAATTAGTCTTAATTAATCAATCAACTTCTCAAGTATTATAGCTAGATTAAAAGTGTCAATGAGAAAATTGTAGAGCTAGATTAAAAACTCCCGATGTAGCTTTCTGTTGCTCAATACGTGCTGCATAAAAGTATTTTTCCGCGCGTGAAAGCAGCCCGAATATATACGCAAGATGGCCGCGTGAATTGCCGCTCGAGGCATTTTGCGTGTATTCGCGGGCTTCTTTCACGCTCGGAAAAACACTTTTATGTAGCTCGTATTGGGCAACATAAAAAGCTGTGTCAGGAGTTTTTCTTGTTGCTCTACAATTTTCTCGTTCACACTTTTCATCTACCTATAATATTTGAGAAGTTGAATAATTAAGTTAATTCTGCAAACAGGCAGAATGCAAAAAGTTGTCTGAGTATCTCCAAGCGACGGCAAACAACGTTACCTTCGTTCTGCCCAGCAAGGTTGCACTTGCATATTTGCCATTATATATATATATATATATATATATATATATATATATATATATATATATATATATATATATATATATATATATATATATATACGCTTAGACCAGGAATCTTAATATTATGGCGATTTCCGAAAGTATTAAGAACATAAAAAGGAGCTTTGCGACACTAGGTTGCACAAAATGCTCATTCGCCATGAAAAACCTGGCATGCATTTTAAAGAAAGTATCACCCGCCGTGGTTGCTTAGTGGCTATGAAGTTGGGCTGCTAAGCACGAAGTCGCGGCCACGGCGGCCGCATTTCGATGGGGGGCGAAATGCGAAAATACCTGCGTACTTAGATTTATGGTGCAGGTTAAAGGACCCCAGGTGCTCCAAATTTCCGGAGTCCCTTACTAAGGCGTGCCTCATTATCAGAAAGTGGCTTTGACACGTAAAACCCCATATTTTTTTTTTTTAAAAGATGGTGTCTTACGGGTAAGTAGGGCACGGCTGTAGAATTTTTTCCTTTATTATTTTCAGTGTGTGCAAATAGACATATTTAAATCTGAAGCGAAAAGGATTCCAAAATTCGTAGATGGGATCCGATCAGAATCATATAATACTCATAGCGTCGAAAAAAAAAAAACGTATCAAATGGTTTGCGAATACCCTCCAATTACGGTGCCAACATTTCGGATAGTTTTGTGAGCACGCCGCCTTCTTCTACATTTCTGGTCCACGTAGCCTCGATTCGGCAGGGAGGTCACGCGTTTCAAATCCGGTTGTCAACCATTTTGATATAATTGCGGATTATTCGAAAACGGTTTAAAAAATGCTAAAAATTTCAAAGTGCAAATCTATCGTTCGACGACCTGACCAACACAGCAACTGCTCTATTCTAGGACGGAATAGAATAGAAAAGTTGTTCCGTTGTGTATTCGAAGCTTCGGAATATTCACGCACTGCTACTTCTTTAACATTCCTGGTACTGTCGTACTTTGGCAATTTGAGCCTGACTGTTTCGAATGCCTATCCATGATGCTAAGCCAGAAGTGTAAGAAGATCCGATGGTCTCGATTTTCTTTTGTTAGTTAAAATTCAAATGAAGAAAAAAAGGCAATAAAACCAGGGAACGCTGAAGCTAATAAGATGAAGTTTTCTCTGGCTTCATTGTCTGGTTTCTTTATATGGTTGTAACTATCCCTTATCCCGTTAATTAACATGCGTTTCATAACACCGAGCAGAACTGAGGATAGCATTGCTACTGACACCATTTCTGAAAATAAAAGGCGCTGGGGGCATTCGTTCCGCACTGTCACACGTCACACTAAACCCAACTGACGAATAATCTTTCGGTTTTTATGTCGCACGTTATATACGCACCCACTAACATATAACCACATAGACCCACGGAAACGCACAGCCACACATGAACTAATCGTCACAATACACAAAATGGTGTTCAACATCTACAGCCTACGCAAAGGGTACGTACTATAATGATTTGACTTCACATTGTTTCGTAGCGATGCTGAAAAGCAAACATGAGGAGCGTCGTAAGAACGGTCACACTTAACACAATACACAAAATGGTTTTCAACATGTACAGCCTACGCAAAGGGTATGTACTATAATGATTTGACTTCACATTGTTTCGTAGCGATGCTGAGACAGAAAGACCGTCATAGGGAACGCTGTCACTTGCAAATCAACACACAGGTTACAACACGTCACGTGAAAACTACCTATAGAAGCTGTCCACGAAAGGCATTCGTGGACAGCTTTTATAGATAGTTTTCACGTGACGTCACGGACTCGGCTCTCACCACGTTAACAGCCAAACGTGGCGGCTACGAACGCGTCTGTGCACCGTGTATCTGCAGGTGCACAGTGTTTTGCTTTCTTACAGCGACTGTTTTTTTCACCGGCTTATCGCTGTTGTCGCTTTGTCGTTGGGCGCAACACGAGCCTGCGGTGCAGTCATGCTCTCACATTTCTTGTTTACACCTCTTTTCGCCATGCCAGTGCTTCAAGATGGCGGCCATGACGACGTCAATGCAAGCTATGGATAGAGGCAAAAACTGCCAATCGTGAACTCTTGTTCTCTTGCCAGGCTATATTAACATCACATTAGACCCGCATTAACCCTCACCATATGGCATCGAAAAACTTTGCCCACCACTTGAAGGTCGAAGTCATGCCCCTCCGGCAGTGTGCAGCCGAATCGCGTTAATCACTCAGCTCTCGAGCCCAACGTTGGCGTTTGCCAGTTTCTGCGAGCTTTAGCGCGCCGCTCAGACTCGGCGTGTGGTGGCGTCTGCGCATGTATTTCGGAGTCACCATATACTGTAGCAAACAAAGGCAACGCTTTGCGCGTCGCAAAGACGGAGTTATGGAGAAGATGGCGGCGTCCACTGTGAGAGCATATACTATACCGCTGCATGCTGCCCAAACTTACTTTGTAGCCGGAGGAATTGCTCTAGTGCATATAATATTCATCATCATCATCATCATGTCTACGCCCATTGCAGGGCAAAGGCCTCTCTCATGCTTCTCCAACTACCTTGGTCAAGTGCTAATTGTGGCCATGTTGTCCCTGCAAACTGCTTAATCTCATCCGCCCACCTAACTTCCTGCCGTCCCCTGCTACGCTTACCTTCCCTTGGAATCCAGTCCGTAACCCTTAATAACCATCGGTTATCTTCCCTCCTCATTACGTGTCCTGCCCATGCCCATTTGTTTTTCTTGATTTCAACTAAGATGCCATTAACTCGCGTTTGTTCCCTCACCCGATCTGCTCTTTTCTTATCCCTTAACATTACACCCATCATTCTTCTTTCCATAGTTCGTTGCGTCGTCCTCAATTTAAGTAGAACCCATTTCGTAAGCCTCCAGGTTTCTGCCCCATAGATGAGTACTGGTAATACACAGCTATTATACACTTTTCTCTTGAGGGATAATGGTAACCTGCTGTTCACGATCTGAGAATACCTGCCAAACGCAACCCAGCCCATCCGTATTCTTCTGATTATTTCAGCCTCATGATCCGGATCCGCGGTCACTACCTGCCCTAAGTAGATGTATTCCCTTACCACTTCCAGTGCTTCGCTACCTATCGTAAACTGCTGTTCTCTCCCGAGACTGTTAAACATTACTTTAGTTTTCTGCAGATTAATTTTAGACCCACTCTTCTGCTTTGCCTCTCCAGGTCAGTAAGCATGCATTGCAATTGGTACCCTGAGTTACTAAGCAGGGCAATATCATCAGCGAATCGCAAGTTACTAAGGTATTCTCCATTAACTTTTATCCCCAGTTCTTCCCAATCCAGGTCTCTGAATACCTCCTGCAAACACGCTGTGAATAGCATTGGAGAGATCGTATTTCCCTGCCTGAGGCCTTTCTTTATTGGGATTTTGTTGCTTTCTTTATGGAGGACTACGGTGGCTGTGGAGCCGCTATAGATATCTTTCAGTATTTTTACATACAGCTCGTCTACACCCTGATTCCTCAATGCCTGTATGACTGCTGAGGTTTCGACTGAATAAAACGCTTTCACATAATGAAGGAAAGCTATATATAAGCGTTGGCTATATTCCGCAACTTTCTCTAACACCGGATTGATAGTGTGAATATGGTCTATTGTTGAGTAGCCTTTACGAAATACTGCCTGGTCCTTGGGTTGACAGAAGTCTAAGGTGTTCCTGATTCTATTTGCGATTACCTTAGTAAATACTTTGTAGGCAACGGACAGTAAGCTGATAGGTCTATAACATTTGAAGTCTTTGGCGTCCCCTTTCTTATGGACTAAGATTATGGTGGCGTTCTTCCAAGATTCCGGTACGCTCGAGGTCATGAGGCGTTGCGTATATAAGGTGGCCAGTTTTTCTAGAACAATCTGCCCACCATCCTTCAACAAATCTGCTGTTACCTGATCCTCCCCAGCTGCCTTCCCCCTTTGCATAGCTCCCAAGGCTTTCTTTACTTCTTCCGGCGTTACTTGTGGGATGTCAAATTCCTCTAGACTATTCCCTCTTGCATTATCATCGTGGGTGCTACTGGTATTGTATAAATCTCTATAGAACTCCTCAACCACTTCAACTATCTCATCCGGCCATATTAGTAATGATATTGCTGGCTTTATCTCTTAACGCATACATCTGATTCTTGCCTATTCCTAGTCTATTCTTCACTGCTTTTAGGCTTCCTCCGTTATTGAGAGCATGTTCAATTCTATACATATTATACTTCGTTATGTCAGCTGTCTTACGCTTCTTGATTAACTTGGAAAGTTCTGCCAGTTCTGTTCTAGCTGTAGGGTTAGAAGCTTTCACACATTGGCGTTTCTTGATCACATCTTTCGACTCCTGCGATAGCTGACTGGTATCTTGTCTAACGGAGTTACCACCGACTTCTATTGCACACTCCTTAATGATGCCCATAAGATTGTCGTTCCTTGCTTCAACACTAAGGTCCTCTTCCTGAGTTAAAGCCGAATACCTGTTCTGTAGCTTGATCCCGAATTCCTCTATTTTCCCTCTTACCCCTAACTCATTGATCGGTTTCTTTTGTACCAGTTTCTTCCCTTCCCTCCTCAATTCTAGGCTAATTCGAGTTCTGACCATCCTATAGTAACTGCGGCGCACCTTGCCGAGCACGTCCACATCTTGTATGATGCCAGGGTTAGCGCAGAGTATGAAGTCTATTTCATTTCTAGTCTCGCCATTCGGGCTCCTACACGTCCACTTTCGGCTATCCCGCTTGCGGAAGAAAGTATTCATTATCCGCATATTATGCCGTTCCGCAAACTCTACTAATAACTCTTCCCTGCTATTCCTAGACCCTATGCCATATTCCCCCACTGACTTGTCTCCAGCCTGGTTCTTACCAACCCTGGCATTGAAGTCGCCTATCAGTATGGTGTATTTTGCTTTGACTTTACCCATCGCGCATTCGACGTCTTCATAGAAGCTTTCGACTTCCTGGTCATCATGACTAGATGTAGGGGCGTAGACCTGTGCGACCTTCAATTTGTACCTTTTATTAAGTTTCACAACAAGACCTGCCACCCTCTCGTTAATGCTATAGAATTTGTGCATGTTACCAGCTATATCCTTATTAATCAGGAATCCGACTCCTAGTCCTCGTCTCTCCGCTAAGCCCCGGTAGCACAGGACGTGCCCACTTTTAGCACTGTATATGCTTCTTTTGTCCTCCTAACCTCACTGAGCCCTATTATATCTCATTTACCGCCCGCCAATTCCTCCAATAGCATTTCTAGACTCGCCTCACTAGATAACGTTCTAGCGTTAAACGCTGCCAGGTTCAGATTCCAATGGCGGCCTGTCCGGACCCAGAGATTCTTAGCACCCTCTTCTGCGTCACAGGTCTCACCGCCGCCGTGGTCAGTTGCTTCGCAGCTGCTGGGGACTGAGGGCCGGGGTTTCATTGTTGCATTTATATAGGAATTGATATAATAATCATATAATATAGTATTCATATAATATTGACTGCTGATAAAGACGAGGACAGGGGCCCGTGTCGTCGTTTTGTGTTCTCTTCCCCTGTCCTCATGTTTATTAGCGGTCGATGTATGATATCCCGTAAACACCAACTAGGCCAAACTACTCAAGTGCTTCTGAATTGCCCTAGGCTCGAGCGTGCTGGTTTCTTACAACAGCTATACAGCACACGACACGAGCCCCGACAAATCGCATGGCAGGCGTAGTAAAATACGACCAGAAGCTTCCAATGTGTCCAGAAGAATATCATTATATAATTTTTTAACAAGACACCGTGAGAATAAAAGAAATAAAAGGGTTAGAAAATAGAGAAAACCGGAACACAAAGAAAAAGAGGCACTTCGATAATAACCAAACCTCTCGTAGAGGCGAGGAGCAAGATCATACTAAATATTAACCGTCCAACATAGTAGTAAATAACATTTCTAGAGCTTCTTCAGCAGGTATACTATAAGTCTAACGGGCGCTCACAAAAAAAAAGTTATGTCTAAATAAGACACAGCGCAAAACGAAGCAAGAAGACCATATAGCGATACACCCCGCACAGAAAGTATTTAAAAAAATATTGATCAAGTAGTCTGGTGAACATGGGAAAGCGAAACTTTGGCGTAACTGCTCTCCGGCGCACAGCAGTTTTATAATGTTCTTGACGCGTGAGGCGGAACGGCCGTCTTGCAGCTTACTTCAATTCCTTCAGGCACGCCTTCATGGGGGAGCGCAACCCCACTTTTGCGCAATGGTACGCCTGCAGGCCGATCACCCACAGAGGCCAGCAAATATTCTCCAACGATGCTCCCTGTCGCGTTGCTGGCGATGCCATCGTGGATAGCGGCGCTGGTCTCAAATGGGCCAGATGTGTCGAAATCCTCGATTATAGGACGCACAGCGGGCTGCCCCTTACGCGTGTCTTTTCAAGAAAAACAAAAACAAACAAATAAAACCAGGGCTGCGAATCCGACTATGATAGTTTCCAACACCCTGGTTGCTTAGTGGCGTTGGCATTGTGCTACTAAGCCTGAGTTCGCGGGATCAAATCTCGGCCGCGGCGGCCGCATTTCGATGAGCGCGAAATGAAAAAAAAGGAAAAAAGAAAAGAAAAAACACCGTGTGCCGTGCAATGGGTGCACGTGAAAGAACCCTAGCGGGACCAAATTATTCTGGAGCCTTTCACTACGGCGTGCCTCATAATCAGATCGTTGTTTTGGCACGTAAAACCCCAGAATTTAATATAGTCTGTGCCAGTACACCATATAAATTATGCGTCGCGGAGAAAGCTTCTTAAAGGGACACTAAAGGTTACTATGAAGTCAAGCTAAAGTGATAAAGCAATGCTCTAGAACGTCTAAGGCGTCAATATAATCGCGAACAGAGCTTTAGTAACGAAGAAATTGAGGTAAATGCATGACACGATTTGAGACCAACAAGCGACATTCCGGTACTAGCCCGATGACGAAGGCACTCCTCATCACAATTTACGTCGCTAGTACCCAACTACTCGTATTAAGCGAACATTGTTTAACTGCGCGAACAAACGAACCACAAAGACAGCAAGGGACAAGGACGGGCGCAGCCTTGTCGGTCGTCGTTGTCCCTTGCTTAGTGGTTCGTTTGTTCGCGCAGTTAAACAATGTTCGCTAATATCTACCAACTCGCCCAACAAGTTCTTCTAAACTACTCGTATTAAAAAGATCATTTCATTAGGTTATAAGGCGGAAGAAAATGCTACTTGTCTACTTCTGTTCGATTCTAAGAAAAAATAACATTTTGACGTTACCCTTCAGTAGTATGGGTGGTCGAAAGGTTTCGTTTTCGCTCGACTCTGCGCGGCGCGCGCTTTGAAGTTTCAGTTGTTTCGTTATCACCTCGTGCTGCGCTGGTTCTGCTGGCTCGCGAAACTTGCATTTGGAACAAGCAGCGAGAATGCCACGTCCATGTGATGTCGTGGGATGCGCGAATGGTCCGCGGAACTTGCCCAAGGGCAGTTGCAGCGGCGTATCCAATGTTACTTATCGCTGTGTGCCAACGAGTGAACCTCTCCGTTCGAAGTGGTTAAGCGCCGTACCTCTGCCACAGCGCGTTGGCAAAAAGCCGAAAAATCGCATAGTGTGCTCGCTGCACTTTCGTCCAGAGGATTACGAGTTCAAAGCCGACTTAATGAAGTCGTGTGGAGTGCCTTTCAAAGCAATGCTTTCCCGTAGCGCTGTTCCGTCGGTCTTGCCTGCATTCTCCGAAGCGCAAGAACAACTGCAGCTCGAAGACGGGGCGGTGAGTGCGGCATTTGGTTTTCACGAAGGAAAAGCTACAAATGTGCGAATATGTACAGCCATGACATACAGTTGCCGTCGTATACGTATAGTAGTACATAACGACGCCGGCAGCGCGAGCCCTCAGTAGCAGGTCTCGTTCATCAGTGCTTAAATCGCTGAAGTCGAGCCTAGCATCGGGAGGCATTGTGTCGTTGTCAGGGTCGTCCATTGCAACGAGCGTCAAAGTTGGCGTCATAAAATAAAGAACCAGCTTATCGTCGCGCGCTTTCCCTTCCGCCAGCCACCATGGTTCCGTTTTCGCGCTGCTGTCGGCTCTATCTTGGGTCTGTTTCTGGCCGCGCGTTTGCGTTTTGCGCAGAAAATACGGGCGCCGTTTTACTCACCGACGGTGCAACGTCACTATGAGGCCGTGACGTCGCCGCTCCTCGATTGCAGGGCGGGCGATTTGAACTGCGCTAGAGGTACGCGGACGCTTCAGAACGCATTTTCTCTTAAAATAAGTATCTTGTTCGCATAAAACATGCGTTTCGAGGTTTCTGGGATGGTATTTCATCAGTCCACGTTGACTTAATATTAACCTTTAGTGTCCCTTTAAGAGCATCTTTCGTCAGCGAGGTGACAGTTTATTTTATTACAGTTTATTTATTATTTTACAGCATACTGCAGACCCTAAATGGGTCCTAGCAGGAGGGGCAAAACAAAAAAGAGAATGGCAATAGCAACTCCAAAGAGCATAGCAAAACATCATTGCACTAAAGAATATAAAAACAGTGGCACATATCAGGAACAGAAAACAATAACTCTGCAACTGTAAATAAGTAATTTTGTCAAAGGCATCAAAGCTGCTTAGTAGATCAGTCGGGAGTAAATTCCATTGAGTTATTGTGCGCGGGAAAGAGAGAGAGAAAGAAACGTTTATTATACGAAACAGTGTCCCGAGCGAGGCCTGGTATCACCTTAAGGTGGAAAGGCTCCTTAGTCCAGGAACCCTCTGGCTTCGACTGCCCTCTTGGACATGGCGACGAGTTGTCGTTGGTCTTCCCCGAGGGTTAGCTTAGCCTCCCACGTTTCGAATAGGTGGTTTGCGTCTATTGCTCGTTTTGCGTGCGTTTCTGGTTGCATTTCGCTGCATTCCTGCCACGGGCATTCCAGGAGCAAGTGTGCCAGAGTGTCGGGTACGTCGCAGAGTGGGCAGAGGTAGCCGTGGAGCGTCGGGTAGAGGCGACGCATTAGCGTTCCGTGCGTATACGTATTACTTTGCAGGCGTCGAAGGATCAGGCTTTCTTCTATGTCGAGTTTAGGGTGCGGTGGAGGGTACACTCGACGCTCGAGCCTGTAATGTTGTAATATGGCCGAATAGTTGGTGGGTACGGTCTCCGCCTCTTCTGTCGCGGGTCCGAGAGCGCGTGGGGAGAGGGGAGCCCGGCTTACGTGCTCGCGGCGGCGACGGGGGCCGCTTCGTTCCCCTCTAGTCCCTCGTGTCCGGGTACCCACGTTACGCAGGTGTACGGGAGCAGAGTGCTTCGTCTTTTTAGTATTTTGAGTGCATCGGCCGAGATGCGGCCCCTCAAGAAGTTTCTGCAGGCGGCCTGAGAGTCGGTGAATATAATTGCTGCGTCTGTGCATGTGGTGGTGGCGAGAGCGATTGCCGCTTCTTCAGCCGTTTCCGGGTTGCGTGCCTTGATGGTTGCCGATGCTAGCTCGGAGCCTTGGGAGTCTACGACGCTGAGACCGTACGCGTTTCTATGCGGATGCTTGGCCGCGTCGGTGTAGCGGGCATTCTGGTCATGCTTGAAACTTCGTTTGATGGCGTTGGCTCTAGCCTGTCTTCTACTCTTGTGATATATGGGATGCATGTTGTGCGGGACACGTGCGATGCAAATGCACTCTCGAACGCCCGGTGGTATTCGCTCTTTCTTGTCCGTGTCTGCGACATACGTCTCGCTGTAGTTTAGGTGTCGGAGTACTGATCTCCCAGCGGGCGTGAGCTTGAGTCGTTCCATCTGGCTGTTCTTGTGCGCTTCGGCGAGCCCTTGCCACATGTTGTGGACGCCCATCTTAAGGAGACGTGATGTAGAGGCCATGGCGGGGAGTCCCAGGGCGACTTTGATTGCCTTCCTTATCATGATGTTGAGCTTTTCTATTTCAGCGTTCTTTGAAGCCAGGTACGGCATGCCGAATGTGATGCGGCTGATGAGCAGTGCTTGTATTATTCTTGTAGTGTCTTGCTCCTTGAGCCCGCTTCTTTGGCTTGAAATCCTCTTGACGAGGTGCATGAGTTGCGAAAGGGTGCGTTCTAGTCTCGGTAGGCTGGCAGCTCCCGATCCGTCTTTGTGGATGTGAAGTCCAAGTATTCGCATGGTGTCGACTTTCGGGATTGTTGTCCCGTTGAGTGTGATGCTGGGATCGGGCTCTTCGTAGTTGGGTGGTCGGCCTCTCGTTCTTGCTTTCAGGACGAGGTGCTCAGACTTTTCTGGGGCACAGCGGAGGCCGCAGTTTCGGAGATAGCTTTCGATGGTGTCGACGGCTTCTTGTAAGCTACTTTTTTGCCTTCCAATGTTCGTAGCTCTGGTCCAGAGCGTGACGTCATCAGCATACATCGCGTGACGCAGATCTGGTATGGTCGCGAGGAGGGGGGTAGCTTGATCATAGCTACGTTAAAGAGTAGCGGTGAAATGACCGACCCTTGCGGGGTGCCTCTGTTTGGAAGTAGGAAGCTTTCACTGCGGATGTTGCAGATTCCGACTTCCGCAGTGAAGAAAGAGTATTTAAAAACATTGACTTTAGCGTTGTACGGTGTTAGGGATACCGCGTGATGATTTCTTGTTAGGCGTGTTGTGGTGGACTTAATAAATGGACCAGGACTCATGGAGAGTTTGTTATTTTTGATTAAGAAAAGTAACTTCAATCTTTGAATCTTTCTTCGTATTTCCAGTGTCTGTATGTTATTTTGTGCCATGAGAGTGGTGGGGCAGTTAGTAGAGCGGTATTTGTTAAAGATAAATCGAACAGATTTTCTCTGGATCATTTCCAACGCCTCAATGTTATGTTTTGTGTAAGGGTCCCAGACGGTGCATGCGTACTCGAGTTCAGGTCTGATGATTGAGGTTTAGGCTGAGAGCTTTGCGCTAGTAGGCGCAGCTTTTAATTTGTGCCTGAGGAGGCAAAGTTTCTTAAAAGCTGACGTGCATATGTTTGATATATGTTTATTCCAACTAAGATTATTGGTTATAGTAACACCTAGGTAAGTGTATTCATTAACTTCCTCGAGCGGGTGAGATGGAAGGTTATATGAAAATGGTAGGATACTCTTCTTATTGGTAAATTTCATGAAGACTGTTTTGTCATTCTTACGCATCATGTCCCATCGATTGCACCAAGAATGAATGTTCAGAAGGTTAGAATTAAGAATGACTTGATCTTGAGATGACCTAATATCATTAAACAATACACAGTCGTCGGCAAAAATCCTAATCTGCACTGGTTCATTAATCATATCAACAATGTCATTTATGTATATTAGGAAGAGTAATTGTCCCAGCACACTTCCCTGCGGTACGCCAGAAGTGACTGGAAAAATGAGAATTAATACTGACGAACTGTGTGCGGGTAGAAATGTAAGCAGACACCCAGATAATTATGAAAGAAGGAAGCCCAGTAGATTCAAGATTACATATTAGTTTGTCATGTGGAACAAGGTCAAACGCTTTCTTAAAATCTAGAAAAATAACGTCAATCTGCCCGGAGCCGTTTAGTGTATCAGCAAAGCTATGAACTATAGATGTTAGTTGGGTGACTGTTGAAAGTCCCTTCCTAAATCCGTGTTGAAATGGAGATGGAATGTCCCTGTCACTTAGAAAGGTAGTTATATAAGTGGCTACAATGTGCTCAAGAAGTTTACAAGAAGAAGATGTAAGCGATATTGGACGAAAATTTGTAACAGATGATGCGGTACCTTTCCTAAGTATTGGCACAATTCACGCAACTCTCGAATCCGAAGGAACGCTGCTAGTTGATAGGCTTGCACGGAAAATTATGACAAGAAATTTGGATATCATTTCACTATAACGCTGCAAAAACATATATGGAATCCCGTCAGGACCAGGAGACACTTTTGTTTTCAAATTTAACAACATGGATAGCACGCCTGCAGAAGATACAATGCTTGTTTCGGGAAGACATGATGGAGCTGTTTGTCGTTTTGGGAGTTCGATTTCAAAAAAACGCTGTAAAAATATGTATTAAAATATTCAGCAATGCTTGCTTTATCGGTCACAAGAACGTCATTGTGCATAATTTGGTCGATAGGCTTGTTTTTCTTGGACAAGTGTCTCCAAAACTTCTGCGGAGCGTTTTGAATATAGCTCGGCAGCGTGTGTTGAAAGTAATGATGTTTAGATTGGCTCACAGCTTGACGCAGTGCAAGTCGTGCAGTTGCTATAGCGTTTCGGCAGACACGTGTACGCTTTAATCGATTTAGTTTTTGTTTTCAATGCAAGACCCTACGGGTGATCCAGGGATTTCTTTTGTGCGTTTTCTTTATTCTATAGGGAATAAAATGTTTTATGCAGTACGTGCAGATTTCTTTAAACTTATCCCATATATATGCACATCATTTCCTTTAAAATCGTTCAGGGATAGATCAAGGTAATCAAGCATGTTTTCGTCCCTGGCACGCGAAAGCATCTTACACAGACAAGCTTTGTAGGTGGAGAGTTGTTGGGATTCTGGATGCTGCATCAAAAATACACCATATTGTGATCGGAGAGGCCTTTTTCCACCGAGGCACAAAAATTTTCAATTCATCGGCTGATAAACACCAGGTCGAGTATGGAAGCACAAGTATCCTGGACACGCGTGGGTTGTGTAACTACCTGTTCAAGGTTATGTTGTAACATAATATCGAAAATGTAAAGAGTGCCAGGGGCAGAACCAGAAACAGGACAATTCCAATCCAATCCAGGCAGATTGAAATCGCCAGCAAGAATTATTGTATCGTTAATGTACTTAGACATGTGACCAGCCAAGTCGGGAAAAAACGTTTCCGGTGAATCAGGTGGTCGGTAAACCGCAAATAAAAGCAAAGACCGGCCCCAGCAGCACAGTTTTAAAGAGACACTCTCGTGATGAATAAGATGCGGCCACACAAAAGCTTGGATACCCTGCTTCACCAACACAGCTACACCACCACCCCTTGATTGTCTGTCGCAACGAAACGCGTTATACATCGGAGGAAAAACGTCTTCGTCATTTATTTCATCTTTAAGGCAAGTTTCGGTGATTACCACAATATCCGGGTTATAATCTATGACTAGAGCTTCAAGTTGGTCGCTTTTATTAGCTATACTACGGGCATTAAGGTTCAGTAGGCGTAGCTCCTTATCGCTGGAAGCCTGACGTCACTCACTGCCTGAACTGGACTGACGTCGGCGCAGTTTGACCCTCGCACATGTGGCGTCGTCCCAAGCGTAAATTTCACTGTCCATTTTCAGCTTATCGTTTATCAGCATTATTTTCCTTCCGTCTTTTTTCACCCGCTTGGCACTAGCCCAAAGAAGCTTTCTTTTGCGAAGTGTCTCGCGTGAGTAATCGTGTTGAACCTCAAGTCAGTTCCTTTAAGTTTGTAAGCGTTTTTCGTAATTTCCTATTTTTCATTGCAGTTTTGGAAGAATATTGTAACTGGCCTTTGCTTTCCAGGTTTTCCAACTCGGTGAATGCTTCCAATTGATTCGCAGGTGATGCTAAGCTTTTCAGTAAATGTATCGATAACTTTTTGTTTTAGTTCCAACGCAGTTTCACCCGCGTCTTCGGAGAAACCGAAAACCAACAAGTTCGAGCGCCTGCTTCTGTCCTCTAAACTGACGACTTTCGCCTGAAGTGTATTGAATGTTTCTGCAATGCTCTATATTCTTGCTACACGGCTTTCCAAGTCGGCAAACTTAGAGGTGAAATCAGACATCAGTTTTTCCATGTTTGCCTTTTGTACCCGAATAGCTGCAACCTCGTCTGTAAGTTTATTCTGTCCAGCCAGCAACTGCCTCAGCAGATCTTTTGTACTGGGGTCTCCCGTATTCGGACCGGGATTTAACTCTACGTCTCCGCAGAGCAGGAGCTTGCACACGCTAAACACTTCACAAACAATAGAAATGCACCTGTCGTGGGCACGGCAGAACCAAGAGACAGCGGGAATCGCTCACAATCGTGGAGTAATAATCACTGACCTGCGTGAAGCAGAGGAAACCCGTGTTAGGCCACATGCCAATGCTCCGTCCGACGTGCCCACTGAACTCGAAGGCTTGTTGATAGCCTTTTACAGTAGCATTTGATGACGTAACGCCGCTGGTAGATGGCGCTAGGCTGGTAGACACGAATCACAGGAGGGCAGCAACAGGGCGTCGCTGATACGGATGAGGCCGCCAGGCATGCGTCGTTCGTTAAGTCATTTTGCTGAGGTGGCGTTCCGGCAAGGCTGACCAAAAAAACCTGCGTAAAGCAGAGGAAACGCGTGTTAGGCCACATGCCAATGCTCGGTCCGCCGTGCCCACCAGGGTTGGGTACTTGTGCGGAAACACTTTCGTTGGGATTTGTGCGCTTTGGTGTGTCTGAAATCGGTCTTGATCGTGATCTTCGTTCTGTTGCACAGAGCGGGAGCCGGGGACGGGACTCGCCAATTGTCCGACGCCTTCGCTGTCGTCTCGCCATCATCTCGTGCGATGTCAATGGCAGGCTGAATCGAGCTCGCGCGTATTTCATGCCCAGAACCGTTTCCGCCCATTACTACATCAGGTAAATAGGGGAAGAGAAAAAAAAATTTGCTGCCGATGTATAAAAAATGTTCAAAAGACGTACCACCGGCTGGCATGTACGGTACCGTGGGGCCGCGCAATGTGTGCCATTGGGTATGTGCCCCAAGGGCCAGCGGGAATCTGCCGCTCTTCAATGAACCTTTTTCGACGTAAATTCTTGGATCACTGCAAGTATCACAGCACCATCACACCTAGGCGGCGATATTCACGTAACGCGATTTTTCTTGCAAAGGAAGGTCATCGTCGACGAGATCTTTATTTTTTTTTTCGACTTGCCAAATCTGACCATCAACATCGCATTTGTGCTCTTTATGGGTTCGCCTGGATGATATTAAGCTAAAAGACTTTCGCCGCTAGCGAAGTATTTCACCAGAACTGTTTTTATTTTCCCTTTAGTCATACAAAGATCAAATAGTTGTCAGCAAACTGCGAAGATCGCCAGAGTGAGTGCTGCGGTTACGAGCGGTAACATGTAGGCCTGTGCGCTTGTTCTTCGGCTCCACTTGCAGCACTGACCGTTTCTTTGACGCGTGCGATCATTGTCTCTCAGCATCGCTACGAAACAATGTGAAGTCAAATCATTATAATGCACTATCGGCCAAAAAAGTAAACGGACCACGGCACAGCTGGCCGGAGCGGCTGCGGGGCCGCACCGGGGCGCTGCTATCTCGCTCCGCGCGCTGACGGCGAGAGTGCCCCGAGTGACGCCAGACTTCGCCCTCTCTCTCGCGCGGATCCTTTTCACCACGGAGGAAGGAAACTAAGGAGAGGCCCTGACGTCACTCTTTGTGAAGCAAAAGTGAAGCCGGAAGTTGGCGTTGCTCATCGCGATGCTCCGCCTTTTGTGCCACCCTCTTCTCTTGTTTACATCTTTCGCGAAACCACGCCGCGCTGCGCGTGGTTTCGTGCACGCTCGCTCAACATCCGGCAGAGCACGGTGCAGGTAACACAGCGCAACAAGACACGGTGACTAACGCAAACCCGCCCACACAGCGCCTTTGCCACGGCACGAAACCTATCAGAGCAACACGTGTGAGCGCTCAAAATCAGAACAACGCCGCCATTGTGGCCCAAAAGGCGTGGCCATAGAACAAAAAAAAGCAGCAAAATAATGAGAACCTACTACGTCATTTCCGCCACACTTTTCTCCTAGCGCGCGGAGAGGGTAGGGCCTCTCCTTAGTTTCCTTCCTCCGTGCTTTTCACGCTTGATAAATTTCTAGTTCGCCGTTCGGTTTCTCTGCTACTTACGGTCGCATCGCCGGTAGTTTAGCACATGGCGCTGTCGAACAGTAGTGGACGGCCGCGCGGCGTCAAACCGCGCCACTGAGAAGGAACGAATACTCGTTCTTAATGTTGTTTTGCTTATATTCACCATACCTCTCATATTAGTGCATTTCGCTGGCGTCTACCGCTGCTTGATTTTAGGCAACACCACGAAAGCAGTGGCGACGGTGGCTACGGTGACGCGCGCTTGCAGGTGCCAAGCTTTGCTGCCGGTGCGGGTTCTCTGTCGATATTACTTTTCCGGCATTGTCTCCAGCAGTGGGTTTGTTGGCTATAGCAGTGCGCCTCTCCACACTGCTTTATTTCGCTACTACAATACACAGTGCTTTATGAAACTTTCTTTACAAAAGTACCGTCAGAAAGAGATGATTGGAAAGAATTAACCGGAAAAACAAGTCGCTCGTGAAAGTTTATTCACGGAAGAAAATAAAAAATGGGGTTCCATGCGTTGACGAGGTCCTCAATGGGATGAAAATTCGCCGTCGACCGCCATTACTTGGCCTACTCGCCTTGGCATCGAGTCATAGAGCGGTGCTACTAGCTCCGGTCGTCCGCGCAGCGCTTCCCACCCTTCTTTCACGGTATGATGCAGCTGATCCGCGGTGCCACAGCAAAGGTGCCAGTAGGACACCGGCGTTCAATATTTCCTTTTTATTCTCTGGAACGGTGTCGGTGACGCGCTTTGTAGTGCGCGCTGCTATCCAGATGTGGTTGTGTCCAGCCATCGGACACTGGAAGACTAGGAAATGTTTAAAAACGAGAACGGTCGCATTCGTTTCGTAGCAAAAATGCCATCTCGGGTGCCGATCGAGGAGAGAAGGCGCATCGTGCGGCTTAGCATAAAAGGTGTCCCTCAGCAGGAAATCTGCCGCCGCACCAGGAGGAGCAGAACATCGGTGAACCGCATTATTCAAGCCTATAGGGATGAATACGGTAGAATTGCTGATGCTCAGCGCAGTGGGCGGCCAAGGCTTACAACGTTGGAAGAGGACCAATAGACAGTTGCTACCGCTGTTGTTGACCCCTTTCTGAACGCCAGGGCAATTCGCGACGCACTGGACCTCAGTTGCTGCAGCGAGACTATCAGGAGCAGACTGCGAGAGGCAGGTCTCATGAACTGCGTTGCCGCTCAGAAGCCGCACCTGACGGCGAAGCAGAGGGAAGAGCGACTGAATTTTGCCCGAGCGTTCGAGCAATGGACTGCAGAGGAGTGGCAGGAGGTCATCTTCACGGATGAGTCAACGTTCAGCACACGCTGGGACCAACAGCAGCGTCTGTGGCGTCCATTGAACAGCAGGTACGACCTGTCATCCTTGCAGCTGAGTGAATCTGCGGGTAAAGTTTGCATAGCTAGTCAGTGTTAAAAAATAGGGATAGTTTGCAACGCATACTAGCCTTAAGAATGCTGTACAGCCTCATTTCTCGTCTTACTGCATGATTACACGTAGGTGCAGTATTCACTTGGAAGTGTTTCTTTTGCGTCATTGCAGATCAGCGAGCTGAATGTTAGACAGGGTATGATTTTAGCCTTCATTATTTTCTTTTCTACAGCAGAGTGAGGTGGCTGCGCGTTAAGTTTTGTACCCGACATATGTTAATGACTGCTCTCTCATATGCCCAGATATGACCCCGGCCACATCCACAGCGTGCGCAGCAGCGGCCGCCGCTCGGTTAGTGTTTGGGGCGCCATCAGTAAGCACGGCCTTGGCCCACTCGAGCGGATTGAGGGCTCGTTCACTGGGTCGAAGTACTGCGAACTCCTCGTCAAGGACTTGAATCCATACGTTCTGGACGGGCCATTCCGGGACGGGTGCTACATGTTCCAGCACGACCGAAGCCCTGTGCACAAAGCTCGCGCTGTGAGCGCACTTCTGGAGAGCTACGCCGTGCGTCAGCTTCCGTGGCCGCCTAACGGGGCTGATCTTAACCCCATCGAGAACATTTGGCCAATGTTGAAGAAGACTCTTGCCTCGGCGCCTGTGTGGTGGCACAGCGGATCAGCTTTGGCATGCCGTGAAGGAAGAGTGGGAAGCGCTGCGCGGACGACCGGAGCTAGTAGCAGCGCTCTATGACTCGATGCCAAGGCGAGTAGGCCAAGTAATCGCGGTCGACGGCAAATTTTCATCCCATTGAGGACCTCTTCAACGCATGGAACCCCATTTTTTTATTTTCTTCCGTGAATAAACCAGCGGCGATGCGCAGTCCCCTTCGTCGCGACCGTCAGCAGCAGAGCAACCGAACGGCGCACTAGAAATTTATCAAACGTGACAAGGATCCGCGCGAGAGAGAGGGCGAAGTCTGGCGTCACTCGGGGCACTCTCGCCGTCAGCGCGCGGAGCGAGATAGCAGCGCCCCGGTGCGGCCCCGCAGCCGCTCCGGCCAGCTGTGCCGTGGTCCGTTTACTTTTTTGGCCGATAGTACATACCCTTTGCGTAGGCTGTACATGTTGAACACCATTTTGTGTATTGTGACGATTAGTTCATGTGTAGCTGTGCGTTTCCGTAGGTCTATGTGGTTATATGTTAGTGAGTGCGTACTCGGACACTTTTTTTTCATAACGTGTCATGTATACAATGCTTCGTACTTTGTATAAGTTATCGTCCTGGAGGAATTGTGACTCTGTGTTCGTATCGTGATGAACTTCCCTTTGAGCTATCATAAATTGTTTCTTTCCTGATTTCCTTTTTTCCTCTTTAAGTAGTTACTCATGGCAGTTTTCTTTTCCATTGCCGCCGCCCATGAGATTATATCAGCCTCTCTGACTTTCCGCTTGACGTTGTTTGTTGCTGTGTTGCTCACCCTACAGGCTTCATACTTGCTGGTATGCAACGCTCACTGTAGGGATGTGTGATCGCCCCCTATGAAACGGGGCGAATCTCGGCCGCGGCGGCCGCATTTCGATGAGCGCGAAATGCAAAAAAAAGAACAACAAAAAAAAACACCGTGTGCCGTGCTATGGTTGCACGTGAAAGAAACCTAGCTGGCCCAAATTATTCCGGAGCCTTTCACTACGGCGTGCCTCATAATCAGATCGTTGTTTTGGCGCGTAAAACCCCAGAATTTATTATTTTCTGTGCCAGTACACCATAGAAATTATGCGTCGCGGAGCAAGCTTCTAGAGAGCATTTTTCGTCAGTGAGGTGACAGCTTCGTCCCGCGCATGTTCGGGAACTTGTGCGGAAACGCTTTTGTTGGGATTTGTGTGCTTTGATGCGTCTGAAATTGGTCGGGATCGTGACCTTCGTTCTGTTGCACAGAGCGGGAACCGGGGACGGGACTCGCCAATTGTCCGACGCCTTCGCTGTCGTCTTGCCATCATCTCGTGCGATGTCAATGGCAGGCTGAATCGAGTTCGCGCGTATTTTATACACAGAACCGTTACCGCCCATTACTACCTTTACTAGCTGTTTACTACCTTCAGTAATTCCAAATGAGAAGGTTCTGCCTTTACTACGTGTGTAAAAGCTACTACCTCGCCTCAGCTGCGACGTTTAGATAAATTATTGTTTATATCAGTATGTTGGATTAATACTACCTGTGTGCTGCGTTGTCGCTCACATATGTGCAGGCTGTACGTTATACAAATACACGTTCGTTACTTTGTTCATTTATCCAATTACATAAGTGCCCACATAGGTGCACACCTGTGCTCCTAAATGCTATCAATGCATAAACTCAGAAGTTCGTTATAAGAAACAAGTCGCGTGTAGTGACGCGATCATTGCATGGTTTAATGCGTTGTTCCCCTTTCTTCGCTTCTTTCTCTCTAGACAGTAGCAGGTTTATTACACGTTACCGATCGGTCAACGAGGCTATTGTGAACATGTGAGCCAAATGTTATTGCACTGCATGCAGCAGAAAAAAAAATGTTCCTGTCACGGCCCTTGTGTGCCCTTATTTGACGGTATTATAGATACCACTAAACTCTGTGGCTATGTGATCCTCGTGTTTTCTTTTATTTTTATTTTCATCCGTATTGATAATACGTACACTCACAGAACAGAAGCGACCTAATTATTTCGTGGCAATTGAAGCGCCCATAGTAAGCAAAACTGTTGCCACTATTTTAATTGGGTAGCAAATGCCACCATATCAACATCATTATACTATATACGTACTACATAAAACTGTTTTCCCAAGCATGAGAGAAGCCTGAGAATGCACGAAAAGTGCCTCGAGCGGCCAGTCGCGCGGCAATTTTTCGTGTATTCGTGGGCTTCTTTCATGGGTGGAAAAACACCTTTATGTAGGACGTATTGAGCAACAGAAAGCTGTATCGGAAGTTTTTCATGTTGCTCTACAATTTTCTCGTTGACACATTTAATCTAATTGTAATGTTTGAGAGGTTGATTAATTAATTGTTTATTTAAATAATTATTTGAATAAGACTGATAATGGGATTAAGCGGAATGCGCAAAATATTTCAGCCTCTCCAAGCGACGGCAAACAACATTACCTTGGTTCTTTCCAGCTACGTGGCATTTGCGTATCTTTAACTCTTGGTGCATGATAGTTGAGACAGAATGTGTCCATGTGCCATCGTCGTCGTCGTCCTCTGGTAGTCATAATCATATCGTCGTCGTCACGCTCCCGTCATCGCTGTCATCATGTGGTCGTTCTTGTGTTGCCGAAGTCTTTATCATGGTTGCATATAGTTCAGGCTGATTGTAAAGGGTTGCCGGAGTTTCTCACAAATCTGGGGCCGTTAGAGTGAGTTATAGGAGCAACTGTGGTCGCAGTAACCGAGTTCAGAGGTACAGAAGTCGCCGAGGTATGCTAACCTTCTTTTTTGTTTTTGAAGCCTTCTTTTTTATTATTTGTAGTTCAGCATCTGCTGCGCGTTTAGAACACACGAGAGCGCACATTCGCTGGGGTCTGAATGGGAGCTGAATTAACACACGTGCTTCCGCAACCATATATAGATGCAAAAGAGAGTCGAGTTCACACTATCGAGCGCCGTGGAATCTAAACGAACGTTTAGCCGCTCGAAGACCACGTCAGGCGGAGCGGCGTTAATAATCCCGCAGTTCAGACCAGTGCGACGCGATCAGCACTACGCGACAGTGCGAGCTCCCGGAAGGATTTGCTTGTGCAAGTGCTTGTGCGTTGGCTTCCTTGTGCTGGCCGAGCACCGGGCCGGCGGGAATGCACTTGTACCTACTTTACAGGCTTTTTTTTACCCTACCGCAGCCCTAGTCTGCCTACCATGGCAGCGGCGGATGCTCGACTATTTCACCATTGCTGTGGTGAGATAAGAGGCGCCCAGATCCCTTTCAAAATTTTATGTATGGCCCCTTTCCAGATGAAAACCCCTTATGAATATGCCGAGCGCCGAGCTGGGCGACATTTCTATCCCATTAGAAAAACCTGCGGGCACCTGGCGACACTGGAATTCGATCTGAGTACCTCTCGCATGCGAGGCGTACGCATCGACCGTTTCGCCATCGTTGTGTGGTCTGTACGCATAAGCACAATGCACAGAACCGTCAACTCCAATAGCGCTGTTTTCATGGCAAACCGCCCATATCGGAGTCCCCCCCCCCCCCCCCCTTCTTTTTTTGTCATGGTTATTGTTTTCTGCTATCTCGCACGCTGCTGTTGTTGCCGATCGTTGTTGTTGTCGTCGTCGTCTTGTGTTCCTTTTCATGCGTGATGCGTCTTTCGTTCTAATTCCCGGCTGGTACGCACACTCAAGCACGAATGAAAGAGAGAGCGCGATTTATCGACCCCTCGGCTTCCTCGACCTGCGGCAAGTTTCCGAGCCCAATCGCGACATCACAAGATCCGTGAATTTGGCGGATAGCCCGCGTGATTTTCGCAATACCTTCTAAATACATGCCCTCCAGAAATAGCGCTGGCCGTGCGACTTTGCGTTAAGAAGGAGGAAAAAAGAAGGCGAAATTTGCGCAGCTGCGATTGTGCGCCGTCGTGGGGCTCAGGGGAAAAAATAAAGAAGATAGCTCCAGATCACGTTTTGCGCGACACGTCCAGCGATTTGCATCAGCATCCAGCATTTGTTATCATCTGTATAGCTCAGATGACGTAAGTGGGGACAGAGGGAAGAGTTGGCTATCGGTCGACATAGTAGCATGCAGATTTCAGATTATGCTCGTATTCAGCGAATCGCCTGCAGATTTGTAGAGAAATCTTGTTTTATGTCATCTGGATACAACGTGCCAGGGATATAGAAGCTCTCTTACGCAAATTGGAAACACATTCGACAATTGCTCAATGGAGTCAAGTGCTTACCTGATAATACGTTTTGAACGCATCGCTTCCGTTAAAGAAGTGGTCAATCGTGACGTGATATCATGACGTCATAACCAATTCGCGGAGGCGGCAGGTGGCGATAATTCGTGCCTGCGTTAAGAAAACGACCTTGTGTGATGAAGTACGCGCGTCGCCGATAAATTCGAAAGTTTGCTCGGACTTTACAGTTGACCTACGCGTGGCAGTGATCGGGAGAGCTGTTGTTCCGCTCATAGGTGCAACGTGAAGAGCCGAAAGGTCAACCTCTATATGGTATAACAGCTGGTGTAATGGCGCCCCTGTAGAGATTGCGTGCTCAGAACATACGACACCCTTTTTTTTTGTTTTAGCGGTTGTGACAATGGAACTCTTAAAGCACAGGAAAGCTGCACAATATACATCGTGGTAAGACGCTAACCCACTGCATGCCTCTATTTCTCGTGTGATTTCGTATCAGCGCTATATCGCGCATAAAATTAATTTATGAAACATGCTGGTGCTCCGATTTGTCTGAGTATAGAATAACTACAATGCTATAGACTGCTCTCTTCTCAACACCCTTAACCGAATGATTCGACATTACGAGAATACGATTACTATGTCGTTTGTCAATAATTTGCATGTTGCTCTGTATCCAGTTAACTGGTCGGTTGTCGAGGCAAGCAAGAGATGTTTAGAGTATTGGTAAAAAAAAAAAATACAGGGAAGAGAAGGAGGAGGGTCGTTACAGACATATTAGTAACAGTATACTGAGATAGAAGCTTTAATGAATACAGATAATATAAAGTGAAGATAGGGAAAATCCTAGACTGCAAAAGATGTAGCGAGCTGGATTAACTCAAGCTGGCTAAATGACGATTTGTCACCGCCTCGTTTCAAGCGGGCTGTAACACTAAGGATCATCATCATTATCACCACCACAACTATTTTATAGAACTTATTATTGCCAAAGAAACAGAGAGAGAGAGAGAGAAGACCTTTTTGTGGCAACTGGAGAACTCTGCCATGCGGTATGTCTTGCCTACCTCGCACTGGGCCAGCATCAATATCGAATATAAACGGGTTTCATTTGGACCGTACAATAGGTGTACAAAGGAAGAACGGTAACGCAAAATTGACCGAGCATAATAAATATAGTAAACGGGAGCATGCTGCTTGCGAAGCCAACTTATCTCAACGATTAACAGTTTTGGGGCTTGAGCCAAAATATGAATATATGCGCATCGCTGCAAAATGAACATTCATCGCGCGATTTCAAACCGCGCATGTAGTCGACTAAAGTGAAAAAGAAATAACTTCGCAACCGAAGACACGACCCACGATGCCTCCAACAATTAAGGTGCGCCGCAAAAAGACTGAATCGATGCGGTAGCCCAAAAGTTCGAATTTGCGCAGGCTGAGTGTGAAGGAACAGGACAAAACAGAAGAGCGAAATAGCACGTAGGCGATAGTGCAAACGGGTGCGGCTGCATACCTATACAGAGTCGGAGTCTCCACTCGCAATCTCGTAATCGACGCTTTGCCACGTCAAATAAAGAAGAAGCAAAAAAAAAAAGAACGTGAATCGGCGGACAGCTAATGCAGGGAAGCGCTTTCCCGTTGCTGGGCAAAGAAATTGCGGCGAGCGTGCGCGCAGCTCAGTCCGGTCACGATCCACGGAAGCGGCTGCGGCGAGCCGCTATGCAGGAGACGATGGGCGGCACGCAGCGGCCGTTCCGCTTCGTCGAATGCCGTCCGGGAACTCTCGCTTTCTCCGGCCGCTAGTCGCTATCGGAGGCACCTCCTCGCCGAATTGCGCCGTCCCGTGCCGCAGGCAGGGCAGCATCGGGTGCTCCTGGGCCTCCTGCCTTGATCGGGGCCTCACCGGAACACGAGACGACGTCGTGCGGCACTTGAAATGCGCGGCAGCTTCTCGCCGCACGTTTCCGTCGCCTGGTATAGTTTCGTCTTTGGGCCCCAAGTTTGTAATTAGATCACCCAGTACAAACAGTCAGTTTCTTCGAGTTTACCGGCCTCTTGTACGGCTGGTATGGGTCTGCCACTGCACAAGGCAAAACAAATGGAAGGAAGCCCGTCGTCTCAGGGTCCACCCTTGCGTGATAATTGCGTCCGAGACATCATCGTTACAGATGTGTAATACCCCAATCGACACACTTTTTTTTTACAGCGAAGCTCTATATGGCTATAGGAATCCATGTATTTGTCGTGTTTGTGCGCAAACAATAAAAAAAAAAGGTGAGCATGGGCCGATCCCGGAGATAGTGCAATACCGGGCCGACCCGTGGCGAAGGCGGAGCAGGCTTCAAGCAATCCCCGCTTATTATTTTATTATTATTATTATTATTATTATTATTATTATTATTATTATTATTATTATTATTATTATTATTATTATAAATCAAGATGCATCGTTTGAAGTCGATTGGTATATTGAATCGTTTGTGAACAGCACATGGACTCACGAGCAGGCGGCGTTGCCATATACGCAAAGATCAAAATATATGTACAACCACACACCCTTGACTCGCAAGAGCACAATGCCACCGTCTAAGGGAATGTCTGTTCCCTACAAACGAAAGACGGAAGTGTGATAACCACTGTGTATATATCTCCAGGCATACAGAAGCGGGATATACAGAAGTGCATGACCGCGGACTTTGCATGAGCTAGCCGTAATGACACTGCCCCTGTGATCATTGTTGTATATTTCAATGTGGAGAAATGTGGACATTTAAAAACCAGACAAGAAATGGTGCACTCAGTTTGTGCTAGAAGATTTTGGTTTGAAATGCCATACGAATCCAATAAATGAGAAGAAAGGCCAGCAAACATTGACACTAAGGACAACATAGGGGAAATTACTTGCACTTTACTAAATGCATTAAAGAAATGAACAAAAAATGGAAATGAAAGCAACAACATCTTGCCGCAGGTGGGGAACGATCCCACGTCTTCGCATTACGCGTGCGATGCTCTACCAATCGAGCTACCGCGGTAGATCATCGCATGCGTAATGCGAAGACGGAGGATCGTTCCCCACTTGCGGCAAGTTCTATTTTCATCCATTTTCATTTCCACTAATTTATAATTTCTTTAATTCATTTGATAAAGTCCAAGTAATTTCCCCTATGTTGTCCTTGGTGTCAATATTTGTTGGCTTCACTCAGTGGCTATGGTGTTAGGCTTCTGAGCACGAGGTCGCGGGATCGAATCCCGGCCACGGCGGCCGCCTTTCGATGGGGGCTAAATGCGAAAACACCCGTGTACTTAGATTTAGGTGCACGTTAAAGAACCCCAGGTGGTCAAAATTTCCGGAGTCCCCCACTACGGCGTGCCTCATAATCAGAAAGTGGTTTTGGCACGTAAAACCTCATTATTTTATGTTTGTTCTCTTGTTATGACACACCAATCCAAATCACTCAACAACACAGCAAACAACGGGCGTGCATAGATCTAACTTTGGCGAAGATCGATTCTGTCTAAGGTTGTAACCGAACCAATCAGTGTATATTGCAGTAATCCCAAAGCTATCGTCGTTACAATTACCATATGATGAAACTGAACACATGTGCCCTTGTCTAATCCTGTGGGGTGTTCTACAGCTTCGCTGGTCATCCACCTTCACAGAACGGAATATCTCCTTACTTTTTTTTTTTCTTGGCGGCCGAATGTACGAAATTTAAAGTGAATGAAGTGCATGCGTCTTAAAATGTAGAACACAATGGGAAATTCATTCCTGCTAAACAAGGTATAATTCTGATATTTCTTGCCAGCGGGTATGGTGTAGTATGGTCATTCCGATGCGGTCATGACGGCTGCTTTCTGCGACTGCGCAGCAAGGTGTCGTAGTCGTGAACAGCCGTAATAACGGAATCCTCGCGACGAGTAAACTCATCCATTGTGCGCAGCGCGTCCCCACCAGCAGTTGAAAGTTTTTGCCGCCGTACGTCGCTCGCACAGGCCTACGAGCAGAACAAGTATGGCAGTCCCCTCTGCTGCTTTGTATACTTCACAGTCCACAATGAAGCCTGACGTTGCATTGCGCATTGTATCATTTGTTGGGTCTTAGGGTCTCACAGGAGTACCGACCACCGCGGGTTCGAGCTTAGCTAGCCACAGGGCCGCGTCAGCCGTCAGCCTCTAGCGCCGCTGCGCGCGAGCTCAGGCCACAAGGGGCTACCGAGCGACGCACTCAAGAACACAGTATTGCCCTAAGTTGACGGAAACCGTTTATTGTCTCCAGCGGCACCCAACACTGCACGAACGCCCGGTCCCGGGACGGCGGGGATCCAAAGGGGTCCCGCACCAAGGGCGAAAAATACAGTTAGGGGCGCCTGTAGCACGTCGCTGCGAGAGCACAGGCTCAAGGTGGGACGCGCCGCTAGGAAAAGTCCCGGCGGCTATGCTACTTGCTCTCGCGATAACCGATGGGCCAACTCGCGAGAGCTCGGGCAATCTCCTTCGGCTTGCGCCTCAGATGAGTGCGGCTCGGCGAGGTACGACTCTCGCGCGAGCACTAGGCACACGTTCTTCGGCTTAGCATCGGGATAGGAACAACACGAGGTCCGCGCTCCCCGCACGGGCAAAGGCACCGTGCGTGAGCTCAGTCCCAGTCACAAAGGTGTCGGCGGACGAGAGGAAGCATGTACGTACCGGGCGCTGTCCCAAGGAGCAAGAGAGTCGTTACCGTCACGGCAGTAGCCACCAGGGGCCGCTCTGTGACGTCACTAGCTCCGCCCTCACCGCGAACCACCACGAGTGGAGCGCCACCGCTAAAACTGGTTCGGAGCGGGAACGAACGTGGCGTAAGGATTGCAGACATGGGTGAAATGCGCCCGCGCAATGGCGCGTCGAATTCCCCAAATCCCCACACATTATAATGATCAGTAAGAAGGCCAGATACGGTAGTATCTACAAGGTGCTTTGTCAGTTGGCAACGTAGAGCAGGCACGTCAGATTATATTGGTTGCGGGAGATGAAGAAGGGGAACAGATGGCAACAGTTGGTTGCTCACTCCTTCAATGGCCGGTCAGGATCATGAAAGAGACAATAATAGGGCCCACTGACCCCCTTTTCTTGCTCCCCGCTCCACTTTCGATGAGATTGTAGGAGAGGCAAACAGGGAGCTGCTTAAGGTGCACTCTCCCGAGGAAACGAACCATGACCCGAGGGTCGATTTAGTACAACGGCCATGGACGATGGAATGGCGCCTCTGCACTAGCGCACGAGAAAACATGCCCGGTTCGGAGGCCGAGTTTACATGTTCGTGAGCCACCCTTGCTTCGGGTACACCTGCAGGGCCCCCTTTCCGGATGTTTACCCTCGAGGATAATTTCACTTTCGCAATGTTTGATGTGAGTATCACCCGACGCAGCGGACTCTATATGCGGGCGACATTTTTGGAACAGTGCCAAACAAGATGTCTTAGCATAATTTCCAGGAACCCTGCCGGCTGTAGACGCCTGCGCTTTCGACGATAAAAAATGCGAGATCTGTGTACGAAGACGCCTCGAGGGTTTATCATCCAGTTGCGTTACCTACTTGATGCACAACCGTACCCGTGAAGAAAAAGAGCATGAGCATGCTAAACGTATTTGGGGTAAAAAAGTCTAGCTATTGCATCATCTCCAGTTTTTGTATTTCTTTTACTTTCCGTTTATCGTCCTCAAATGAGAATTTCCTTTAGCTACCTCCTGCCGCCCGATTCTTGGCCTATCTCCCTTAGTGAGTGCGAGCCATGACAGAGGTTCATCATCATCATCATCATTAAAAAAAACTTCTTTACCTCTAAATATAACACGAGTAAAATAGTAATTGTTCAGGCGGGCCGAAAGAAAGTCGCCGCGGCCAGTTTATATAGCCCAATCATGGTGCCAATGGTTCCGAGAGCGGCTGGTAGACGCGGCTTCTCGGAGAAGGCGCTCTAGCATATTTTTATTCTCGCAATAAATCCTCGTCAGCATTCATCTATATTACTGACGCTGAAGGGGAATGTCATGGCGCCAAAAGTGAAAAATACAGAAACTACCGACCGGCCATAACACAACCGAGGGAGAAGCATGGCGACCATCGGCATTTATCTTATCGAATATGAATATGTTGTTCCACATAACAACCTGAAAAGTATATGCAGTGGAAAAGTATGCAGTCAGAGCGAATGTCAAGGCAGAGCACCATGGACAGGAGCAAAGTAAGGCGGGTCATCGCGATGTGGACAATGTCCAGGGGCATCAAGTTGGTAGGCCTCGCTTCATCTGAGTAGTGACGTCTCCTATCTTAGCAAAGTCAGCGGCCAGGGTCACGCAACTCAGGCTGCCTGTGTCTTCGGAGATTCCCAGGCACAGGTGGTTGGCAGTGCGTTCACTTCTACCAAACACTTCTGTAACCTTCATCTCCAGATTCCTAAGTGTTGTGTCCAGAGCGAGCATCTGTGAATTCTGCCGAGGTAGTACATCCCGATGTTTCCTGTTCGCCGCTACAACTTCACACATCCTTTCGGTGTCTGCCAATGGTGAACCACCCCTCAGTGTATTCAGTGAATCGGCGCTCACCAGGCACATGTAGGTAGTTAAACAATTAGGCAACAGATGAACATCGAGTGATGGCACGGTAAGGACGATGCGAAGGTGGTCGACGTGACGTGCCGCCGTACTTGGCAAGAAGATAACCGAGCTTCAATGTCCAGCCTTGCCGAAATCCGAGAACGCGTTCTCCTTGCTCGTGGCTCGAGAGGCGAGCTCACGGGATTAGCGATGGTTACAATGACGAGTGATGATCGATCGCGATGATGATGACGCTATATTCGCCCACTGAGTGGATGGCATAAAAAAAAATTGGAGGACGCTTAAGCTTCGCCTTCAAGAGTGGGACGCGACAGCGTTCCCGTCGACCCGCCAAGGGGTATAAGACAATGCGCTACGGCACAGCAATCACTTACGATGCGCCCCGCATCGGACTTAGCGCTCACCTATCACGCGGTGAACGTCGAGCAACGCAGCGTTCGGCGCGACAACGAAACGTGCGCCTGAGCGAACGAAACGAACCAAAGAACTCGGTGTCTCGGAGGGAAAACGATCTACGCCAGCCAAACGTCGTGATCGGCACGGGCAGAGAGATAGATAGTAATCTAAACCGGAAGCACGGCGAAGCGTCGTCAGGGGAGAGGGAGTCCCGCGACGCGCCTGGCAGCGGTCCCAATGCGCGCGCGGCGCGCCTCCTGTCGGGGCAGCGCCGTACATTGAGAGGAGGGGGTCTTCTGTGTTTGCCGCAAGATGGCTCTGCGTGTGCGGAAAGCGCAAAAGAAATGCAGCGGAAACGCACTTCGCAACTCGTGTAATTGTGACTTCTGTACGTTACATGTTCATAATTACCGATATACACCGCAGTATAACTTTCCACGGCTGGTTTCGAAGGCAACACCGCATTCACTAGAGGCGCGTTTGCACCGCTTGGAAGCATCGAACTCGTGGCTGAGTGGTAGCGTCTCTGTCTCACACTCCGGAGACCCGGGTTCGATTCCCACCGTGCCAATCTTGGAAGTTGCTTTTTATTTATGAAGAGCCTGCCGTGATTTATCGCTCACGGTCAACGCCGCCGACACCCGACGCCGACGACACCGGCTTTTCTGCGACACGAGCTCCTTAACGCTATCGCGTTAAAAGGAAGGGGTTTCCGCAAGCCTCTCCGCCAAGGCACTCCCCGGAATACGCGGGGGCCCCTTGCCAGCTCTACAAGGGTTTCCGTGAACCGCCAGTTCTGAAGTCCAAGGTGAATTCTGGGCCGCTATTCTGTAGCGATGCCTTTTGCCTTATTCTATGCTATTCTTATCATCCACCACACACGGCCGCCTGATCCGGTTGATAATGCGGGCAGACCGTCGCTCTGACCACTGGCCAAGCGCGAAAAGCCTGAAAAGGCATAGAATCGGAAAAGGCATCGCTACAAAATACCGGCCCTGATATAAGATAGCGTGTCCGTGTTCGGTAGGCCCGCAGCCATGCACATGCAGCAGCTGTGCGTTGCAAAAGCGACTCTGCAGCTACTTATAGGTGTAACGAAAGAGAGCCCTATACAGTGTGTTGGCTCGAAAGAAAAGTCACTTCTTTGTCATGCAGCGCCTTTCGAGGTATATATAGACACGTGAACCGATTGACTATATTATCTTGTGTATGAACTGATTGACTTATACAGTCTTTCGTATGATCACGTAATACATGATCCTTTGAAATAAAGGCTAGTTGTCAGTGTAGCGCCCGTCCGTCCTGTCATATGTGCTTCTTTCGTATTCGGCTTTAGCGCTGTTCATGAATTATTATATATATATATATATATATATATGTTTGTATCTAACCACTTTCCCGCGTACCTGGATCACCGGGTAGTCAGTGATCGAATGCTTAGCGCATCGGGCTGCTACCTTGAGGTAACAAAGTTCGAAATCAACTATCAACCAACTTAGCCACTGAGTATGTGGCAATATACTGTCGTAGTTGGGCGTCCTCTACCAGTTTTTGAAAAGCTGCGGGCACACGCAAGAGACCGTGCGTGCTCTTGCGCCCTGCGCCTGCGCACTGTCGCCTCAGCGGGTTTGCTGCGTACGCAGAACTGTTGCGGAGGCCTAACTAAAACTGTCTAATGTGAACATACGTGTCGCTCTTCAACTAACCTCTTTCATCCCGATATGGACAGTGCAGGCGCACGGCTGGGTAGGTACTGCTGTTTGAAGCAACTCTTTGACGTCGACTTGGAGTACTGGGTGAGTGGCACTCAGTCTCAGTGCTGGTCTCCAATGAACTTTTTTGATGCTAGCTTGGGTCATTGGGTATGTGTCAGTAGGTGCCTGCCGCTCTTCAATGGGCGTCTTTGACGCCAACTTGGGCTGCTAATGTGCCACTGGGCATATGCCGCTTTGCAATGAACGCCTTTCACGCCAATGCTTTAGCGAGTTGCACCAGCAACTCACTGTGGATGTGCCACTGAGAGTGCGGCGAGCGAGGGAGCAATTCTCAGGGCTCGCAGGCACCGGCGCGCCACGCTTCTCGTCTCGGAGGCCATACGCGGACTTCTCGACAGCGCTACTAGATGGCACAGCGTGTCCAGAAGCCAGCGCGAGAGGTGGAGTGCGGTTGTCGTATCACGCGTTTTATAGCGAAGTTGTTAGCCTCTATAGTTGGTAGGGATTTTAACGCGACAGCGTTAAGGAGCTCGTGTCGCAGAAAAGCCGGTGTCGTCGGCGTTGTCGGCGTTGGCCGTGAGAGATAAATCCCAGCAGGCACTTCATGAATAAAAAACAACTTGCAACATGGGCTGGGTGGGAATCGAACCAGGGTCTCCGGAGTGTGAGACGGAGACTCTACCACTCAGCCACGAGTTCGATGCTTCAAAGGGGTACAAAAGCGTCTCTAGTGAATGCGGTGTTGCCTTAGAAACGAGCTGTTCTTCAGGCTCAGGCGTGCGTCGCTTGCTCAGGCGCACATTTCGTTGCCGCGCGGAACGCGGCGCTGCTCGACGCTCACCGCGTCCGATGCGGGGCGCGTAGTCGCTGCCCCGTAGCCCACTCTTACACCCCTTGGCGGGTCGACGGGAACGCTGTCGCGTTCCACTCTTGAAGGCGAAGCTTAAGCGTCCTCCATTTTTTTTTTTGAGGAGGCGTGCTCACCCAAAAATGAGGACCAATCCCGGAAACAGTGCCAAGAAGCAGCAACCGCACAATGTGATGCTTCTCCAAGAGGCATCCCATGACGTCATGAGTTCTATGAACGCGTGGTGGCTCTATGCGCAGAGCCAACTGACAAGTAAAGCTTACTATTCTTCGCCTCTGCAGACGGCAAATTGGCGTAATTAAACAGGAGTATGTTTGTATTCTAGCCACTCTAAATATGTTAACAGGTTGCTCTATATTTATTCTTTATTTACTCGTATACTTGCAGACATCCCTCTTGGAGGTGCAGAGCTGCGGCCAGCCTTGCTGGAGCGGCCGAAAAGCTATCCATAATAAAAATTTATGATATATAGTCTGTCCCACGTAACTTGAGCCAAACATTAAAAATATGCAAGTGCCATGTTGCTGGACAGAACCAAGGTAATGTTGTTTGCCGTCGCTTGGAGATGTATAATTTTTTGATTCCGACGAATTAGATAATTAGTCTTAAATAATTAATCAATCAACTTCTCAAGTATTATAGTTAGATTAAAAGTGTCAATCAGAAAATTGTAGAGCAAGATGAAAAACTCCCGATGTAGCTTTCTGTTGCTCAATACGTGCTGCATAAAAGTATTTTTCATAGCGTGAAAGCAGCCCAAATATATACGCAAAATGGCCGCGTGAATTGCCGCTCGAGGCATTTTGCGTGTATTCGCGGGCTTCTTTCACGCTCGGAAAAACACTTTTATGTAGCTCGTATTGGGCAACATAAAAAGCTGTGTCAGGAGTTTTTCTTGTTGCTCTGCAATTTTCTCATTCACACTTTTCATCTACCTATAATACTTGAGAAGTTGATTAATGAAGTTATAATTCTGCAAACAGGCAGAATGCAAAAAATTGTCTGAGTATCTCCAAGCGACGGCAAAGGCAAACAACGTTACCTTTGTTCTGCCCGCCAAGGTTGCAGTTGCATATGTTTAAACCCGGGTGCCTGATAGTTGCCATTATATATATACATACGCTTGGACCAGGAATCATTAAGAACATAAAAAGGAGCCTTGCGACACTAGGTTGCACAAAATACTCATTCGCCATGAAAAACCTGGCATGCATTTTAAAGAAAGTATCACCCGCCGTGGTTGCTTAGTGGCTATGAAGTTGGGCTGCTAAGCACGAAGTCGCGGCCACGGCGGCCGCATTTCGATGGGGGGCGAAATGCGAAAATACCTGCGTACTTAGATTTATGGTGCAGGTTAAAGGACCCCAGGTGCTCCAAATTTCCGGAGTCCCTTACTAAGGCGTGCCTCATTATCAGAAAGTGGCTTTGGCACGTAAAACCCCATAATTTTTTCTAAAGAAGGTATCTTACGGGTAAGTAGGGCATGGCTGTAGAATTTTTTCCTTTATTATTTTCAGTGTGCGCAAATAGACATATTTAAATCTGAAGCGAAAAGGATTCCAAAATTCGTAGCATGGGATCCGATCAGAATCATATAATACTCATAGCGTCGAAAAAAAAAACATGTTAAATGGTTTGCGAATACCCTCCGAATACGGTGCCAACATTTCGGATAGTTTTGTCAGCACGCCGCCTTCTTCTACATTTCTGGTCCACGTAGCCTCGATTCGGCAGGGAGGTCACGCGTTTCAAATCCGGTTGTAAACCATTTTGATATAATCGCGGTATATTCGAAAACGGTTTAAATAAATTCTAAAAATTTCAAAGTGCAAATATATCGTTCGATGACCTGATAAACACAGCAACTGCTCTATTCTAGGACGGAATAGAATAGAAAAGTTGTTCCGCTGTGTATTCGAAGCTTCGGAATATTCACGCACTGCTACTTGTTTAACAATCCTGGTACTGTCGTACTTTGGCAATTTGAGCCTGACTGTTTCGAATGCCTATCCATGATGCTAAGCCAGAAGTATAAGAAGATCCGATGGTCTCGATTTTCTTTTGTTAGTTAAAATCAAATGAAGAAAAAAAGTTAATAAAACCAGGGAACGCTGAAGCTAATAAGATGTAGTTTTCTCTGGCTTCATTGTCTGGTTTCTTTGTATGGTTGTAACTATCCCTTATCCTGTTAATTAACATGCGTTTCATAACACCGAGCAGAACTGAGGACACCATTGCTACTGACACCATTTCTGAAAATAAAAGGCGCTGGGGGCATTCGTTACGCACTGTCACACTAAACGCAACTGACGAATTGTCGTTCGGTTTTTATGTCGCACGTTATATACGCACTCACTAACATATAACCACATAGACCCACGGAAACGCACAGCTACACATGAACTAAACGTCACAATACACAAAATGGTTTTCAACATGTACAGCCTACGCAAAGGGTACGTACTATAATGATTTGACTCCACATTGTTTCGTAGCGATGCTGAGAAACAAATATCGGAACCGTTGTCAGATGGGAAGAGGACTTGGCACCTTTGAAGGCACCGCGTCCATGAGCATACATATCTCATCAACCATGCGCCGAAGAAAACTGTCACTGTTGCACATGGAGCCAAAGGACTAGAGCGCAGGCCATATAACCACATAAACCTACGGAAACGCACAGCTACACATGAACTAATCGTCACAATACACAAAATGGTGTTCACTATGTACATTATAATGATTTGACTTCACATTGTTACGTAGCGATGCTGAGAGACAAAGATGGGACGTGCCAAAGAAATCAATCAACGTTGCAAATGAAGCCAAAGAAGAAGCGCGCAGGCCTACAAGTTACCGCTCGTAACCGCAGCACTCACTCTGGCAATATTTACAGTCTGCTGATAAATATTTTGTCTTTGTATGACTAAAGAGAAAATAAAAACACTCCTCGTGAAATACTTCGGTAGCGCGCGAAAGCCTTTTAGCTTAATATCATCCAGGCAAAGCCCATAAAGAGCACAAACGCGATGTTGATGGTCAGATTTGGCAAGAACACGCTTTCTGATAGTCGAAAAAAAAAAAAAAGATCTCGTCGACGCCGACCCTCTTTTGCAAGAAAAATCGCGTTACGTGAATGTCGCCGCGTAGGTGTGATGCTGCTGTGATACTTGCACTGATCCAAGAATTTACGCCGAAAAAGGTTCATTGAAGAGCGGCAGATTCCCGCTGGCCCTTGGGGCACATACCCAATGGCACACATTGCGCGGCCCCACGGTACCGTACATGCCAGCCGGTGGTACGTCTTTTGAACATTTTTTATACATCGGCAGCAAATTTTTTTTTCTCTTCCCCTATTTACATGATGTAGTAATGGGCGGTAACGGTTCTGTGCGTGAAATACGCGCGAGTTCGATTCAGCCTGCCATTGACATCGCACGAGATGATGTCGACACGACAGCGAAGGCGTCGGACAATTGGCGAGTCCCGTCCCCGGTTCCCGCTCTGTGCAACAGAACGAAGGTCACGATCCCGACCAATTTCAGACGCATCAAAGCACACAAATCCCAACAAAAGCGTTTCCGCACAAGTTCCCGAACATGCGCGGGACGAAGCTGTCACCTCACTGACGAAAAATGCTCTCTAGAAGCTTGCTCCGCGACGCATAATTTCTATGGTGTACTGGCACAGAAAATAATAAATTCTGGGGTTTTACGCGCCAAAACAACGATCTGATTATGAGGCACGCCGTAGTGAAAGGCTCCAGAATAAATTGGGCCAGCTAGGGTTCTTTCACATGCACCCATAGCACGGCACATGGTGTTTTTTTGTTATTGTTCTTTTTTTTTTGCATTTCGCGCTCATCGAAATGCGGCCGCCGCGGCCGAGATTCGCCCCGTTCCAAAGGGGGCGATCACAACATCCATCGCTCCATCCCTCCAGCGAGCGTTGCATACCAGCAAGTATGAAGCCTGTAGGGTGAGCAACACAGCAACAAACAACGTCAAGCGGAAAGTCAGAGAGGCTGAAAAAAAAAATGGCTGTGGCTTAGCTAAGGTTAAGCCCAGGATGCGAAGCATACTAGCCTTTATTTTAACGCGACAGCGTTAAGGAGCTCGTGTCGCAGAAAAGCCGTTGTCGTCGGCGTCGGCTCAGGCGTGCGGCGCTTGCTCAGGCGCACATTTTGTTGTCGCGCCGAACGCTGCGTGGCTCGACGCTCACCACGTCCGATGCGGGGCGCGTAGTCGCTGCGCCGTAGCAAAGCCTCCTAGAAACAGTCTCTGTAGCAACCTGCAACCTTCGCTTCTCATTCCAACGAGCATCTCTGTCTACAGGAGGCATCTCACCACGTGAGTGTCTAGCAGGGGCAAGCGCAGCTGCTTATATACCGAAGCGACGCCGCGAGCGACGGCGCGAGTTGGAGCCCCGTTTCTCCTCTGTCGTGACGTCACGGTGGCACGTGGTATTGAAGGCGACACCGCCGCGCCTGAGGAGCTGGGTTGAGCTCTAGTAATATGCTTCGCATAATAATCTCATGGGCGGCGGCAATGGAAAAGAAACCTGCCATGAGTAACCAGTTAAAGAGGAAAAAACGAAATCAGGAAAGAAACAATTTATGATAGCTCAAAGGGAAGTTCTCGTCGTACGCGAGGAGACAATACGCGGGGGAGGCGAACCCTAAATTAGACGAAGATATAACGTACGCGGAAGTGTATGAGGCGGCACAATCCGCAGTTAAAAACTCGGCACCGGGCCCAGACTCGATCACAAATGCAATGATTCGAAACATGGATTCGGTAGCCCTAGCGAAAATCACAAAGATATTTAATAGCGAGTGCTGGGCCAAGGGAGACTTGCCCCAAGAGTGGAAATTGGCTAAAATAATCATGATCCCCAAACCAAAAAAGAATCCCTCGATTGATACACTACGGCCGGTGTCGCTCACGTCCTGCCTAGGTAAGCTCTATGAAAGGGTTATCCATAGCAGATTGCAGCGATACCTGGAAGAGCGGAGCTGGTTCCCGGACTCCATGATAGGATTTCGCACGGGTTTATCTTGCCAGGACGCGTTCCTCCTACTTAGAGACGAAATTCTCACTTATATACCGTACGGCGACGAGAGACTAGTCCTAGCACTAGACCTTAAAGGAGCCTTCGACAACGTGTCTCACGCCGCAATATTGGAGGAACTCGAACTCGCGGGTTGTGGTGAGCGCACATACAATTACTTAAGAGCGTTTCTTTCCAACCGCGAGGTGAGCATCAGTATTGGCCAAATCACTTCGGATTTATTTAAAATGCCTGACAAAGGAACACCTCAAGGAGCTATATTATCTCCTCTTCTCTTCAACATTGCGATGTGTCGCCTCGCGCGCGATCTGGATCGGATACCCGACCTAGGTTACATGCTCTACGCGGACGACATCACGCTGTGGACGAGCAGAGGTTCACTAGGGTATAAGGAATATACGCTCCAAAGTGCAGTATTAGCGGTGGAGAAATTTTCTAGATGGAGTGGCCTGAAGTGCGCACCCGAAAAATCTGAGGTTGTACGGATACACGCGAAAGGCTACGAATCCAGAGGATCGATTAACATCGTGATTGAGGGCCAATCAGTCCGAGAGGTACCCACGATACGAGTCCTGGGTTTGTGGCTTCAGAGCGACGGGAGAGCACTACAGACACTCAAGACCCTCAAATCCACAGCCAACAACATAGCCCAAATGATACGTCGCGTGACGTATCGAAAAGCGGGAATGCGAGAAGACGATACCCTAAGGCTCGTACAGGCCTTAGTGGTTAGTCGAATAACGTATGGCTTACCGTACCAAATCCTGAACAGGGAGGAGGAAAAGCAGGCTGACACAATAATCCGAACCGCTTTCAAAGCTGCTCTGGGCCTGCCTAAATGTACTTCAACGGAGCGCATGTTAGCTTTGGGAGTGCACAATACTTCCGACGAACTGAGGCAAGCCACCCTGATGCGACAGAGGGAGCGCCTGAGCTTCACAAAAACTGGTAGGGCAATATTGGCTAGACTCAATATCCCAGCATACCCCATTTATCTCACAGAGCAGGCCGTAGCTCTCCCTCCTTCGATGAGATCCAAAATTACAGTAGCCCCAATTCCAAAGAATATGCATCCAGAGTACAACAAAGAAAGGCGCAAAGCACGTGCACAACACATTCAATCAGCGTACTCTAACAACCATAGGTACAACACGTACTACACGGACGCAGCTATGCATGCAGAGGCGACCGGGCAGCGCTACCAAAGGAGGTACGCCCTGGCAGTCGTGAACGCTGTCAGCCAGCAGCAAATTACCGCGTCGGCCACGGCGGGATCCCCAACCTCGGCTGAAATATTAGCAGTGGCGATCGCACTCACTCACGCGGAGCGTTCGCAAAGGGACTCGGTCGTGGTCACGGACTCCCAGGAGACATGTCGCATGTTTCTCAAGGGGCACGTGACTGCGGCTAGCCTCGCGATAATCCCCAAATCCTTCAACCACCATCATCGCCTACTCTGGTGCCCGGGCCACGCGGGGGTACAGGGGAACGAAAAGGCTAACGCGTTAGCTCGAGGGTTCACTAACCGAGCGACGGCGCCCTCTTCTAACCCCAACCACCCGCACTACCCCTCACAAAATTCCACCAATTTAAATGCCAAAGACATCCTTGCTCATCAGCGTGGAGTCCGAAGAAAATACCCGCCGCCTCACCCACAACTTAACGGGGAAGAGGCCGCCGATTGGCGTAAAATACAGACCGGGGTGTTCCCCCATTTAAAATTGCTAAACGCCATGTATCCCACTCGTTATAGGGTCAACTGTCCTTGGTGCGGTGGCATACCTACCCTAATGCACATAACCTGGGAGTGCACTAAGCACCCTAATAGGCCAAACACCAGTAGGACAATGGAGCAGTGGGAGGCACAGCTCGCCCGCTCCGACCTGGCAGGACAAAAGTCCTTAATTAGCCAGGTCAGGCAGGCGGCAGAGGCCAGTGGGGGCCTGGACTGAGAGGCTCCAACCACCCCTCCTTCAAATCTTTAGAATTACAATAAAGTTTCTCTCTCTCATCACGATACGAACACAGAGTCACAATTCCTCCAGGACGATAACATATACAAAGTACGAAGCATTGTATACATGGCACGTTATGAAAAAAAGTGTCCGAGTACCCACTCACTAACATATAAACACATAGACCTACGAAAGCGCACAGCTACACATGATCTCATCGTCACAATATACAAAATGGTGTTCAACATGTACAGCCTACGCAAAGGGTATGTACATTATAATGATTTGACTTCACATTGTTTCGTAGCGATGCCGAGATACAAAGATGGGACGCGCCGAGGAGAGAGCAACCGGTACAAATGGCGCCAAAGAACAACCGCACAGGCCTACAAGTTACCGCACGTAACCGCAACACTCACTCTGGCAATCTTTGCAGTTTGCTGACAGATATATTGTCTTTATATGATTAAAGGGAAAATAAAAACAGTCCTTGTGAAATACTTCGCTAGCGGCGAAAGTCT
The DNA here is from genome assembly GCF_038994185.2 of Dermacentor albipictus. Taxonomy (NCBI): domain Eukaryota; kingdom Metazoa; phylum Arthropoda; class Arachnida; order Ixodida; family Ixodidae; genus Dermacentor; species Dermacentor albipictus. The sequence continues at coordinate 236,857 of NW_027225622.1, read as the reverse complement.
TTTAGCTTAATATCATCCACGTAAAGCCCATAAAGAGCACAAACGCGATGTTGATGGTCAGATTTGGCAAGAACACGCTTTCTGATAGTCGAAAAAAAAAAAAAAGATCTCGTCGACGCCGGCCCTCTTCTGAAAGAAAAATCGCGTTACGTGAATGTCGCCGCGTAGGTGTGATGCTGCTGTGATACTTGCACTGATCCAAGAATTTACGCCTAAAAAGATTCATTGAAGAGCGGCAGATTCCCGCTGGCCCTTGGGGCATATACCCAGTGGCACACATTGCGCGGCCCCGCGGGTAGTACATACCAGTGGTACGTCTTTTGAACATTTTTCATACATCGGCGGCGAATTTTTTTCTCTTCCCCTATTTACATGATGTAGTAATGGGCGGTAACGGTTCTGTGCGTGAAATACGCGCGAGTTCGATTCAGCCTGCCATTGACATCGCACGAGATGATGCCGACACGACAGCGAAGGCGTCGGACAATTGGTGACTCCCGTCCCCGGTTCCCGCTCTGTGCAACAGACCGAAGGTCACGATCCCGACCAATTTCAGACGCATCAAAGCACACAAATCCCAACAAAAGCGTTTCCGCACAAGTTCCCGGACATACGCGGGACGAAGCTGTCACCTCACTGACGAAAAATGCTCTTAAGAAGCTTGCTCCGCCACGCATAATTTCTATGGTGTACTGGCACAGAAAATAATAAATTCTGGGGTTTTACGCGCCAAAACAACGATCTGATTATGGGGCACGCCGTAGTGAAAGGCTCCAGAATAAATTGGGCCAGCTAGGGTTTTTTAACGTGCACCCATAGCACGGCAGACGGTATTTTTTTATTGTTGTTCTTTTTTTTGCATTTCGTGCTCATCGAAATGCGGCCGCCGCGGCCGAGATTCACCCCGTTCCAAAGGGGGCGCTCACAACATCCATCCATCCACAGATTAGGCGAAAAGGTTGTTGAGCAACGACTACCGGGTTTAATGTATGCGGACGATATTGTACTGTTAGCAGTTAGCCAGGAAGATTTGCAAACTCTGGTTAATTACTGTGGGGACGAAGGAGACAGTTTAGGTTTAAGTTTTAGTGCAGCTAAGTCCGGTGGGATGTTTTTCAACGATACAACTGATCAGGAGCTTACAATACAAGGCCATGAAATACCCCGAGTGGCCGAATACAAGTATCTCGGGGTATGGATAAACGAAGGGCAGATGTACACGGAAAAGCACGAACAGTCTCTAATAGCAAAAGGGCGAAGAGATGCCGGGATAATGAAACATAAGGCATTGTGGGGTTACAACAGGTATGAGGTACTGAGAGGCATTTGGAAGGGAGTAATGGTGCCGGGGCTTACTTTCGGGAATGCGGTCCTGTGTTTAAGGGCAGAGGTTCAGTCGAGACTAGAAGTAAATCAGAGAGCTGTGGGAAGGTTAGCACTAGGTGCCCACGGGAAAACCACAAACGAAGCAGTACAGGGAGATATGGGCTGGGCATCATTCGAAGCACGGGAAGCTCAGAGTAAAATCCTATACGAAAAACGGCTGAGGAAATTGGATGATAACAGGTGGGCAGCTAAGGTGTTTAAATACCTATACAGAAAGAGCGTTGACTCACAATGGCGGAAAAGAACTAGGAAGCTAACCAGTAAGTATGCCAGACACGAGGACGAAGAAGGACAGAGCATTAAACGACAGGTTAAAAATGCGGAAGGTAAAAATTGGATAAATTCAATGGAAAAGAAGCATAGCGTAGAACTATATCGATACTGGAAACAGTAGATCAGGAAGGAAGCGTTTTATGATAACTTAGAACACGGAGCTATAAAAAGAAATTTAACGAAGAAGAAGACACATGTACTGTGTGTGGTAAATATGTAGAAACAATGGAACACCTCATACTAAAATGTGATGGTATCAATCCCGATGTCGATGCGGCCACAGTCACCCTTCCTGAGGCCCTAGGGTTCAGAGATAATGAAAGTCATGTAAATAAATGTGCGGTGGAAATTAGCAAAAGGCGATTGGAGGATTGGTGGCTCAAAAGCAGAGAGGTGACATAACGTTAAAAGGGTAGGAAGACGTATTTAAAGAAAATCGAGAAATTCAATAACACACAACACAGATAAAAATAAAAGGCAAAATAAAAATCTGAGCATGGTGGCAACTGCCATCGCCCCGTTTCAAAGGGGACGCTCCTACCTTCCATCCATCCATCCATCCAAACATTCATCCCTCCAGTGAGCGTTGCATACCAGCAAGTATGAAGCCTGTAGGGTGAGCAACACAGCAGCAAAGAACGTCAAGCGGAAAGTCAGAGAGGCTGAAATAATCTCATGTGTGGCGGCAATGGAAAAGAAACCTGCCATGAGTAACCACTTAAAAAGGAAAAAAACGAAGTCAGGAAAGAAACAATTTATGATAGCTCAAAGGGAAGTTCATTACGATACGAACACAGAGTCACAATTCCACCAGGACGACAACATATACAACGTACGAAGCATTCCCAGTTGAAAAACACAACAGGAAATTTCAGTCTGTCGTATTTTGGGACGTTGTTTCTGTAGTTCTGTTGTCTGTAGTGTGACGTCCTGCAGTAGACAGTTCTGTAGTTCTTTATCAATATCTCATTAAAAATTGACAGAGACCTCCTTAAGGCTATGTAAATTTGTTTGTACAAAAAAAAATAAAAGTAAAAAAATGAAAAAACATCCCCGCCAAGATTCCAACTTGTGACCTCTCGATCACGAGCCCGGCATCTTACCATTGCACCACTCCCCTTTTTTTTCTTTATTGCCGGAAGTTCCAACAAGCTAACACAAAGGGCATCATTTCTTGAAATAAGGTAAGCGATTCATAAATAAACACTAACACACATTCAACTTTGTGCGCATGCATATTGTGCGGTCAGTCACATTGTGGCTGGCCATGTCAAGTTTAAAATTCCTTTAATGTGGCGAGGGGCTCAATCCTCGCCAGCCAATCCGGAGGACATTCTTGTTCTTTAATTACATCAATGAACTTGGAAATAGCTTCCCGGAAGAGCAGCCGTGCACGCCGGCTGTCAGGCTCACAAAAGAAACCGGCCATTCGAGCCCTCCATAAACAGTGGAGGCCCATTAGCATAATTAAGTCCAATGGCATGCCGTCCTCATTTTCCACCGTCAAAAATCTAATACCTAATGGGCTTAAAGGCAATTCTTTCTGTAGTGTTCTTTAAAGAACGTCCCTAAAGAAAACCCCTGCCCAACAATGCAAAAAAGCATGGTCAATTGTTTCTAATTGTTTACATATAAGGCAGTTTGCTCCCCATAGTAAATAAAAATCATTCTCTTGTAAAAAGGCCCGTACCGGCAAAGTTCCGGTATGGAACTTAAAGAAAAACGATTTAGTGCATGGCTGCACCTGCACTTTCTTAACACGCTTTAACACGTCGTTTCCCTGTCCTCCACTGTTTATGGCTCTGTACATCGGAACCGGCATAATCATGTCAACTACGTCCCTGTACAATTTCTTCCGCGACACCGAAAAGAGATAATCATTAGAAAAACGTACGGACAGAAAACGGACACTGTTAACGACTTCCCTTAGGTACCCTCGAAGAGCACCAGGCATACTTAAATTGCAGACCACGTACATCGGCAAATGCTTGCTCAGTCGTAACTGGCACATTGTGCGCAAAAAGGGGTCATGCACGTCTCGAAAGAAAGAAAACCGGGTTACTAGCTGCTTCACAAAAAGATGTGACAGGCCTATGCCCCCGTCCTTGACTCTCCTAAACAAGTTCGTGTGACTGCACCTCTCCCATTCTGATGCCCCAATGAACACCGCAAAAACTCTATGGAACCTTGGCACATTTAAACGAGAGCAACAGAAAACTTGCATAACGTGCCATATTTTGCTTATTAAAAACAAGTTACATACAGTAGCTCTCGCAAACATCGAGATGTGAGCACCTTTCCAATTTGTTGTTTTTTCCTTGAGTCGTTTGGCCTCTTCTAGCCAATAGTCCTCATTCCGCCGGTAATGTTCGAGCGGAACGCCCAAGTATTTAGCTGGCGCTTTAATCCATCTAATGTTGGCGAACATTTCCGGTGTTGGCTGCCATTCACCATGCCAAAAACCGAGACACTTATTCCAATTTGCAAAGCTCCCTGTTGTGTTTCCGAAACGTTTAACAATGGTTGTTACCTCTGTAAAGCTTTCTTTAGTTATACAGCACACCGCTACATCGTCTGCATATGCGAGGAGTTTCACTTCGACTTCCATGAGTTTGACGCCCTTTATGCTACTGTTTTGAATAATTGCCAAACAAAAGCTTTCTAGATAGATGGCAAACAAAAGCGGGCTGAGAGGACACCCCTGGCGCACGGAACGCTCTATCTTAATGGGGGCCCCCAGTGTCTTGTTAATAATCAGCCGTGTTGAGCAGTTCCGGTACGCCAGAGCTACCCCATCAGCGATGATTGATCCTACATTCACGCACTCAAGATCTAATAACAAAATTTCGTGTGGGACAAAATCAAAGGCTTTTTCTAAATCTATCTGCAGGATGGCAACGGCGTATTCAAAATCGTCACAGCATTCCAAGACGCCTCTCATCGTGTGTACATTTGTCGCAATAGTGCGTCCTTTTATACCACAAGTCTGGTGTGGTCCTACAAGATCCGTAATTATTGACTGTAATCGGCTTGCAAGGACTTTCATTAAAACTTTGTAATCCGTGTTGGTCAATGAAATGGGTCTGTATGCTGTGACTAGCCTCAGCATTGCTTTTTGGTTCGTCTTAGGAATAAGGACGTTATGGGCTTTAGAGAAAGACGGTGGTAATCTGTTGGTAGCAAAAAATTTGTCAAACAACGCTTTCAACAAAGGCACCAACTCGTTCTCGAACGCTTTATAAAAGGCCGCGCCAAGACCATCCGGGCCTGGTGACTTATTAGGGCTCAGGTTATCTATAGCACTTTCTATTTCAGCATGCCTAATGGGTGCTTCTAGAAGTGACTTCGTTTCCGCTGATAGTTGAGGCATACGGGAAAGATAGTTTGCTCTGTATGCCTCGATATCGACTGGCTGGTATGCAAAGAGCCGCTCGTAATGCCGGTGAAAAGCACCTGCGATGCTCTCCCGGTCATTCAGTTCTTGGCCATTCTCTTTCGAGTGAACATTTTGGCCATGTCAATATAGAGTTTTAGCAGAGCGTTTACGGTCCGCTCCGCTCAGACAGGCCTATCACAACAATTGGCACGCAGGCGCTCAGCAAAACGCTACCGGGAACACTGACGCGCGTGCGCACAGCATACATAGCGGCAGCGGAACGTGGGACCGCTGACCACGTTCCGCTAGGAACCTGATTTAGCGGTGCGTCAGGGGGCGTGTAGATGCTTTCCTAATCGTTTTACCGTCAAGCTGAGAGCACGTCAGTGGCGTCTCTGGGAGACGCGCTTGTTAGATAAGCGAAATCAATGCATTCTATGGAGCCACCGGTGCGCGTGAAACGTGTGCGGAGCGGAGCGCAAGCAAACGCTCTGCTAAAACTGTCTAATAGTACGATGCGCTGATGTGTACATTTGCATTTTCTGAGCCAAGTTCCGCTATCACTCCACCGCGTCAACTGCCGCATCTCTAGAAGAGCAAAAGTGTTGTTGTTATCGACGGGTACATCGTGGAGTGCTAGAACATCAATTTTGATGTACGATATCCATATTAAATAAGAAATTCAGAAAAAGACAACGGTGACTGTTAGCGTTGTTACTGCTAATTTCTACAGTTGTCTCGTTCTTTACCCTTTTGAGCGCGCATATAATTCGTGTGTTCAATGCAAAGTAGCTACATAAACATTCGTGGATGAGTGTTCTTTCTGACAGCATACTGGCTTCTCACGACAGCGCTGTACCAGAATAATAAGACCAGAGCGAGACAGCTTTTCACGCAACTTTAAGGAACAACCCAATACTTCATTTTCGCTTCGCAAAAGAAAATGTTCTGGGAAATTAAGTAATGTGTCAGTGTAACGGGACATGTAAGTCTACAGGCCTCTGTGCCACATCTTACCAAATAAAGTAAAACGGATACCCAGCCATTCCCACAGACGGTATGATTTTGATGAGGCCGGTATGGCGTTTCTAGTGCCTCGTCGTAAGGCACAATTATAACAATTGGCCACGTCGACTTTAATACCGGTGTCGGTGCTATCAGCATTGCCGGCTTCGGTGGAGCACGATTGAATACCCTGCAAGAGAAAAGTACAGTGTACACCACCAATGCGAAACTGACATACAATTTTAAAGCGTCTCGACGGAAAGCGCTTCTGTCGAGGCGTCAGTACTTATGTCGCTGCGACAGAAAGTAGCACATTTCTGCGCAGTCCCGACAGAGAGTTACTGTTGCGACGTCAGAATCGCTGTTGTGATAAGAAGTTGTTGTTGCGACTTCATACACTCTTGTGGTCGCCACAGAACGTTTCCGTTGCGACTACAGAACTAACTCTTGGCCGTCGCCAACGAGTGTTTCTGTTGCGACGTCGGAATTTCTGTCGTAACGTCAGAATCGCTGTCACGATAGAAAGCTGTTGTAACGACTTCAGAACTCTTGTTGTCGCGACAGAACATTTCTGTTGCGACTTCAGAACTCTTTGTCTTCGCGACAGAATGTTTCTGTTGCGACATCCGAAATTTCTGTCGTAACGTCAGAAATGTATGTCGCAACTACAGAAACAACAGAAATTTCTGTAGTTGCGACAAGAATTCCTGTTGTCTTTTTCAACTGGGTTGTATACAAGGCACGTTTTGAAAAAAGTGTCCGAGTACGCACTCACTAAGATATAACCACATAGACCCACGGAGACGCACAGCTGCTCATGAACTAATCGTCACAATACACAGAATGGTGTTCAACATGTACAGCTTACGCAAAGGGCATGTAACAGCGCCCGTCAGACGGCGTACGGTTTTTAGAAGAAAACGCAAAACGCGTGGTCATGGAGAATCTGAGCCAAAGCAGAGTGCTGAATTCGCCGATGCAGCTGCATTTGGTCAGGTGGCGTCGACTGTTCAGGCATCGCGCGGCATCACATGGAAGTGGAATTCTACTTGCAGTTTGCGCGAGTTTCTCGAGCTAGCAAAACCAGCGCAGCCCTACGTGATAACGAAACTACTGAAACGCAAAAGCACGGGCGGCGCAGAGTCGAGCGAAAACGAAACATTTCAACCGACCACGTCGTTGTCAAAGGTAAGTTCAACGGTTTTTTTTTTTCTAAAAAGGAAATAGAACTGGATAAGTAGCATTTTCTTTCGTCTTATTATGCAATACAATGAAGTTTTTATAACGAGTGGTTCAGTACTAGTGACAGAATATAAATGAGAGCCTTCGTCATGGGGCAAGTACTTGAATGTACCGGTGGAGTCCCTAATCATGTCCTGCATTTACCTGAATCCTTATGAAAATTCTGAGTGCTATAAACGCACAGGACGTAGATACGCAACACACACCACACGCGCTCACTCACAACTGATGTTAATTTTAATACACGTATGGAAAAAATACCTATATAGAAAATGGAGGCATCACGCATGTCAAGACGAGGTACAAAACAAGCATACATCCAAGGCACATGTTAACACCGAATTATAAAACTGAATTCTTTGTCATGCAGAAATAAGGATGGTTGGCTTATACACCCAGTGCGGCGTTCTTGGTGATATGATAGGCTTCTGAGATTTCTCGTGTGGTTTGGTTTGGGTGACGCAACAAAATGACCGTGTTTTCGAAGATGGGTTTACAGGGACAGGATTTACAAAGTGAGACAAGATGAGAGGATGGTGTACTGTTTAATGAATTTATGTGCTCTCAGAGACGTACGTTGACACATCGGGCTGTTTGGTCAATGTACACCCGGCCACAGCTTAGGGGAATCGTATACTGCTATTGAGACAAAATTTAGCAGTTGTTCCATACGCACATAAAATTTCGCACGGCCTAAAAAATGTAGCAAAGCGTTATGGCGTTCGGTTGGCATTTTCTGCACCACACAGGCTTAGTCGCATTTGTTCCAATGTGTACAGAAGGGCACAGCCCTCACTATTGGGTGATAGAAAATGTAGCCAGAAACATGCTAATCATTTTTTCGATTGTCGATTCGTTTTGTCGATTTTGTCATGCCGTCCGTCAAACTGCTAACCATGGCCGCAGCCACAGGCATGGTTAGTGGCCACATTGCCGGGGGTGGCCACTCTTATCGTTTACTATGTTACTCTGTGGCTATACGAAGTAAGGATAGTAGCTTTATCGGCCTCAATAAGTCGCAAATATTCGATGGCTTACTAAATTAACAAGCATGGTGTCGCGCGCACACAGGCAGACATAAACACCAGATGCTTGATGTGGGCGAGTTGGTTTAACATACTTAAAAAAAAGGGGGCTCTAAAGACGCGGACTATAATAAGAACATGTACGACGGACAGGCGCCTGTCCGTCGTACATGTTCTTCTTTTAGTCCGCGTCTTTATAGCGCTCTTTTCGTTTCTTCAGGACATAAACACATCTGACTCGATGAGCGCGGGCACTCGCGGCCAAAACGCTGGCGTGATGAAGAGCGGCAGCAGTAGCGAGCGAATGAACCTTCGGGCTCCCTCTCGCTTCAACGTGAACTAAGCGGCGTGAACACAACGCACACGAATCTATCAGCCCTAGGTGCGCCCCTACTCTGTCGCTTTCAAAATACGGCCATCGCGGCTGCGCTGAGGCGCACCACACGCAGTGGCGGCCGGCGTGGAAACCCCCTCCCCGGGGTGGGGCTGCGCATGGTGGAAGATGGCACGCTTCCTCCCCGCGTTCCTCCTTTGCGCGCGAGGTCAAGCCACTGTCCTGGGTTCGCGTAAGCTTTCGCTCGCACTTACACCGTACAACGCGCCGCCATGGTGTTATCGAACTTGCACTTTATACAGAACATCACGGCGACGCCGATGGTTAACATGCGCCTGGAGTATCCATGTAATTTCTATCGCAGTAATAATAAAAAAATGAAATGCAGGTGCATTTATTACTCACTTTCTTTACTTTGACATATTTGAATATCGCGACCGCCATCAAGAAAAAGCAGCAGAAAGCAGCCTTTCTTTTCTTGCTCGACGTCCGCTCTTCGTGATGTTCAAACTGCGCCACAAAGAGGAATAAACTTGTGTTGTATTGTAAAAAAATTGACCAGAGAGCCATTGAGTGAAGCCATGTTCATTTGACTCCTATTACAATATTTCACTAATTTATACTCATTCTTGTCAACTTTGCAATATCATACAGCATCGAATGCCAGCCACTTCAGAGACGCTAGCTCTGTGTCATATGTCACTCAACACATTTGTAGCAAGTGGTGAGGCGAGGATTACTAGTCAGAGTCTCTATTACATACATGCATTCACATATACTTGGCTGAGAAGAAAAAAAAATCACCGATGATTACAATGCTCCATAATGCGAATATTGAGCGCAGTTGTTTAGGTGTTTTGAATTCGCGATGTATGGTGCCAAAATATTTGGTTCTGCACGACCGGCTACTCTGCTCCGGCAGCTCGTTTAGCAGCAGCGGCAGACGAAGCATTTCCACCGGTTGCGTCGCTCATCGTTGAGAGAAAGAAAGCGTGAACTCGGGAACGCGTGCTTCGCACGGCGCGCATTCTCTAGCGGAGGCAGCGCTGCAAGCGAAGTAGCGCATGCGCAGTGGGTCCGAAGCCCGCGCCATCGGTGTTTCCGTGCTCGCCGCATGCCTGGTCGCCGCGGCACTCCGCTTTCCTTTTCACCCTTTTGCCATCCTATCCTCCGCTTCTCACCTCGCAGCTCTTCGCTTTCGCCGCTTTTTTCATCCCCCGCTGGGCGCCGCATTCGCTCTCATCTTTCGCTGGGCTCTTTCGGTCAATTACAAGCGACGCCAATGCTCGCTACAGGAACGCGCGCCTATAAGAGCTGCACTCTAAAAAATCCGCTATGTAGCAGCTTAACGTGCTCACTACCTGCAGGTATGCATCCGTATGGCAGTACGCACAAAACGATCAGTATAAAATACAAGCGAAATATCTTATAAAAATATTTTAGTGATAAAATACATTCTATCATGAAGAAATATTGCATGACATGTTTTCAATACAGAACAAAGTAGAGAACAAAGGAGTGCACAAACAAAACAATAAAAAAAGGCTTTTAAGCGAACTGTGGGAGATTCGGCAAATCAAGGTGGGACTTAATTCGAACTTGTTGAGTAAAAATGGCCACATATAATTTAGACTTTGAAGACCACAATTTGTACGTGAGCGAGGTACATCATGTCACTATTCATAATGTCTTGTTGAGTAGTAGCGAGCGTTGGTGTCAAGCACCGCTATATCGGATAAGAATGCTGTGCGATGTTCGATGTATGACTTGCATAGCTGTAAAAGGCGGAAATTGTACAACTTGGACAGATGCATGATACGATAAGCTGCTAACAGTGGCAGGGAGGCTGTTGCAAGAGACGCGCTTGCAGTTGCTGTCAGCGCATTCTTTTGTAAAACCGTGCAATAGTTGTGTAATGCTTGTCCGTGTAGTACTGCCCCAAACCAGAGCAGAGTATCTGCTATGTGACTCAGAGAGTGAATGGTGCAACGTAAGCTTAGAATTCGCGGGCAACAAAAAATAATGAAATTTTCTGAAGCTGCTGAATACATGGGAGAGTTGCGTTCCATAACAAGTATTCGTTAAAGTATACCCCATACGTTTCGAGTAGGGCTGCAATAATAGTAACAAATGAGTGAGGCTCGGTTTGTCCAAGCGTTGTGTGAATGAACGTTTAAGGGAAGATGCGCAAAAACTAGAGAAAAGGCAGGATAAGGGCGCACATTTGGTGGCTCATGCTAGCGCGTGTGGTTGTGACACTCGATTTTCTGCGACTACTATTCTGGGCAGGAGCGGCAACGCTGGCAACGCCTCTTCCAGGCTCGCTCTTGAGGCCTTCTTTGTCAAGAAGAATAGAGAGAAGTGTGTAAGTGAGCCATCTATCACATTACTAGATGCCGAATTTAGCTTCTTGCGCAACCGCCTTTGATGTGCATGTAACCGTTTCTCTTCTGATTGGTAGCCGCATGCGTGACAAGAGGATATATTTATGTACTATCCGTCCTTCCATTAAACAGTTGTGAGTAGCGCTTGTCCTTGTCCGTCTTGTTTCCGTGTTTTTATTCGTGCTAAGTTACTACTTCAAATATGGACGACCAACTAGCCCAACAGTCAACTCTTCAGTCATCAGCTCCGACGGAACTCTGTACGGATGCCCGTGGCACAAGTATTGGTGCCGTCCAAGTACAACGCTATGGTGACCGCGAACACCTGGTCGCATATGCAAGTCGCTCATTAAGTAGGCCCGAGCAGAATTACACTGTCACGGAACAAGAATGCCTCGCGGTAATATTTGCGGTTCAGCGGTTTCGTTCTTACCTGTATGGACGCCCTTTTACAGTCGTCACCTACCACCCCTCATCGTGTTGGCTTGTGAATCTTCGTGACCCTTGTGGCCGCCTTGCGCGTTGGGTGCTCCGACTGCAAGAATACAGCTTAACCGTCTCTTATAAGAGCGGTAGAAGATACGCTGATGCGGACTGCCTCTCGCGTATGCCACTTAGCACTACGGCCCGTGACGCCGCGTTTTCTAGACTTCAACTGTTTCAAAGCTGAACAGCGAAAATGCGTTAAATTAACACCGCTCTTCACCGCTACGACCACCTCGACGACAGTAAACCGTTTCTGTGTGCGTGATGGACTCCTGTATGAGGAGAACTTTTCCAGCACTGGCGCACGTTTTCTCCTAGTGGTACCGGAGAGCCTTCGCTCGGCGATTCTGCGTGATATGCACGACGACCCGACGTCTGGCCATTTAGGTTCGGCGAGGACGCTCTACCGGATTCAGGAACGCTTTTATTGGCTTGGAATGCGACAGTCTTTTGAGACGTGTATGTATACGCATATGACGTATATGAGACGTATAGTATGTTGAGACGCATGCAGCTGGCCACATATATGTGGCCAGCTGCATGCAGTGTCAGCGCCACAAACTGCCATATACTGCTCCAGCTGGTCTCCTGCAGCCGATCCCGCCTCCAAGCACGTCTTTCCAACAAGTGGGTATTGACTTCGTGGGCCTTTTTCCAAAATCAGCTAAGGGAAATCATTGGATAATTGTTTGCGTCTACTGCCTCACATGCTATACTGCGAGACAGCGGCTGTGCCCTCCACAACTGCCACTGACGTTTCAACATTCCTGCTGCAATATGTCATCCTGTGACATGGTGCGCCTCGCGTGATCATCAGCGACCGTGGACGACAATTCACAGCGGATGTCGTAGAGGAGCTGCTTCGTTTGTGTGAATCCCATTTGCGTCACTCGACACCATACCATCCACAAACGAATCGGCTTATGGAGCGCACCAAACGAACAATTGTAAACATACTATCAATGTATGTTTCATCCGACCCCAAGAACTGGGGTCACGTACTGCCTTTTATCACGTACGCGTTCAACACCGCAAAGCACGAGACTACCGGCTATAGCCCTTTCTTTCTGCTGTACGCACGGCCACCCCGGTACACAATCGACACTGTTTTGCCTTTCTGTAGTCACGAAAATCCGACTGTCGCCGAGACTCTTTGCCTTGCTGAAGAAGCTCGTCGTATTGCTCGTTTGCGGACTTTAGCATCGCAGGACAGATCAAAAGCACGCTACGACATTCGCCACCATCCGGTAACCTATCGCCCTGGTGACTTAGTCTGGCTTTCGATTCCAGTACGGAAACGCGGGTTATGCCAAAAGCTTTTGGCCACCTACGATGGACCGTTTGTTATTATTAACAGACTCGCGGAAGTCACTCAAAGCAAAGCTCGCCTCACGGCAAGTGGTAGAAGAGCTGCTAAGACCCAAGTGGTCCATGTCGCCCGCTTGAAATTGTTCACTTCAAAACAAATGGATTGACTCGCGAGGCGGGCTTCGTCTGCGACAAGAGGAATGTTACGCGTGATGAAAACGAAGACCGGTGAACGTGCTTGCCGTCCGGAGCGAGAAAAGAGGAACAGGACGATGCTGAGTTCATCAACCACCTGGCCGCTTTTGCGCTCACCTTAACAGACCGTTTATAGTGTCCTTGTGTTTGGTGTTCCTCCCACACGTACTCAGTGTTTACTCTCTCTCTTTCTTCCGCTTTCTATTCCCCTTTCCCCCACCCCCAGTATAGGGTAGCAAACCGGATGCTGTTCTGGTTGACCTCCCTGCCTTCCTACCCTTGTTTTCTCTCTCTCTTCGCGACCTAAAGTAAACGGCCCCCTTGATCCGCAAGGGTGATAAATGGTCTCCTTCGCGCGCAACATTATATACATGTATATATTTTGCAATCATAGATTTAACTACCGGCTTGTAATGCACCCTTATCCATACGTTTCGAACAGCGCATTTGAACTTGTTGCGATGCATGATGCATCGCGGCAACGTCCATAGCAGATCATCCGTCGCATGCGGGATCCCTACTTGTCCCGAGTCCCACACTAGTCGTGAGACCCGCACGGGTGCGTATCCCGGTCACTCCCCTCACTCAGTGGTGAATTGTTATGAGCGAAACGGAATGTGATGTGCTCAGAGGCCATATATTTTACAGGCGGCCTCCATCTGGCACGTTTCCTGTGTTCAAGGGTGTGTGTGTGGGGCGGGGTGGGGGGGGGGGGTGCAGATGGGCCACGCCTTCTCCATCCCCGAAGTGGTTCTCTTCGCCCATTTTCGCAAGCGAAAGAGGAAAGCAACTACAAGCAGTGATGCATTCATTGCTCTCCCGCAATGAATAAATACCCGCTTGCGTGCGAAGAAACTAATTATTGCCATAGGCGGCCTACCAAATAACATTATCGCTAAAGTATTCGCTCTTATCGGGCAACAGCGTCTGCTATAAGTATCGCAGTTTCTTTTTCCTTTCAATACAAGCCTGATAATTTTGTTCTGGATTCACGCACAGCCACCGAGTTCGAAGTGATGGGCGAATTTCCATGGGTGCGCGGTCGGTATAGAGGAATAACGTCCCAATTATTCTTCACGTTCGGCAGGGGAGTACTACAGGCGAACAAGTTCATTCCCTATATTGACAATCTAAAAGGCTGTCTCGAAGTTGCAAACCATCGGACACCGAACAACATTATACAGAGCTTGAGTAAAACGAGAACAAGGGGAAAGCAGGCACCAACGTTTCGTCAAGTGGACTTGTCTTCTTCAAGGCGACATAAGGTTTTCTTGCCACAGTATATATTGGTGGGGTTCTTCTAAAGAGGAGAGGGCGTAAGGCGTGTGGGTGCGTCAACGAATGAAGGTGTGTTAGCGGCGAGGGTATCGAATCACGTGTCAACGGCCGTGTGTCAGCCGGCGTGTCTCGTGGTCGTGGGCTATCGTGTCTTTTCATAATAGAAGAAGCGGCAAGAACCGGTGCTCATAAAAAAAAGGAAATATAAAAAAGAAAAGAATATATTGAAATGGAATGAATACATAAATAAATAATAGAAAAAAGAAAAAAGAAAAAAAAAACACTAAGCAACAAACTAAGTGTTGTTGCCTATAGCTTGAAATTTAGCATAGCGAAAAGATTCTAAAGCTCCCTTTGAAACATTTATGCCTATTCGTTGCAAAGCCTCTAACTTATCGATAAGGTATGATTATCTGTATTTTCGTTCTCGCTCAGAACGGAAATTCGACTGTGAGATGTAGAGTTTAAGTTCGTCAAAGTTATGACCTGGTTGCTTGAGATGCTCGGCTACGGCTTTGGAAAGCTTTTTAACAGTGTGTGCGCGACGTCCGTTTAATCTGACGTTCATTAATTGTTCCGTCTCACCGGTATATTGTTTCTTACAGCAGCAACATTCAAGCATATAAACACATCCTAACTTGTAGAAGTGAAGCTAGATTTGACTTCGTGTGTAATGCTCGCCGCGGACTTGGCGCGCATAGACGACATAGAAGCGAGGCTGCCGCCAGCTGCGGGTAGACCAATAAGAACGATGAGCAAGCCCTACTCTAGACAACAACAACACAATCAGCCGCAGCAAAGCACGCTCACAGACGTAGAGACACAACCGCAGCAGCAACCAAGTCGCCTCGATGGCGACGGGTTAAATTAAACACAGGCATCATCATGGCTTCACATGCAACGAACCACACTAACACTGGGAAACAACAACAATACACCATCTGGCAGTGGAACTGCCGGGGCTACAGGAGGAAGCGCGCTCCTGTAGCTCCAGCAATTCATACGCAGCCGCGAGACAAAACCGGACGTAATCCTTTTACAGGAGACAAACCATCCGGTCAAACTAGCTGGCTACAAGGCCATAGGTGCGACCGCGACGGACAACAGGCAAAGAAGGAAACGGTCTACACCCCACGTGGCAGATGGCGCGGGGCCAGGGGCGGTGGTGGCGCGCCGGCCGTCGCCCCCGCCCCGCCCGTTGCCGGTCGCCGCCGTGCTCGTTCGGCGTAACGTCACTGTAGCGCAGCGCGAACTTCCCTCCGTAAAGATACCTCACGTATTCGTAGAATTAATTCCTAAGTGTGGCCGCGGACTCTTCGTCCTTAACGTGTACAGTAAACCCACGCTGCAGCACCGCTTCGCGGACCTGCTCCGGGGCGCGCGCGCGGCTTCTGGCGGCGAGCCTCTAGTTGTTGCGGGCGACTTTAATGCGCCCCACGGAGCCTGGGGCTACGCCCGAGAAACACCCAAAGGCAAACACCTTTGGGAAGACTCGCAAGACCATGGGCTTGAACTGATCGCGAATCCCGCCGATCCCACACGCCGAGGGAACAGCGTGAGTGTCGACACGCTACCCGACCTCGCGTTCGTTTCGAACGTAACCACAGCGCACTGGCAAAACACGCAAGAAGATTTAGGAAGTGACCACATGCTGATTGAGATGACGATAGGCACGGGCCCGAGCGGTCGTGGGATTAACCCTGTAAGCAAAGGCCGTAAACTAAAACTTGTGAAGTGGGACACGTTCCGCAAGAAACGAGAAGAAGCGGGGCGAGGCGACGAGCCGATTACGGACATAGACAAGTGGACCGAGACGCTCAGAAGGGATGTAGACGCGGCAACGAGCGAAGTTCCGCCCGAGGCGAACCTTGAGATAATTGACAGCAGGCTGCTACACATGTGGCAAGCAAAGCGAGCACTTCTAAAGAGATGGAAATGTCAAAGACACAATAAGGCTTTGCGCAAACGCATAGCACAATTAGACAGAGAGATCGAAGAACACGCACTCCAGGTATCCAGGGCACAGTGGGAAGACACGTGCAACGGCCTCGAGAGGCAGATGGCCGGGGCGAGCGCTTGGCGCCTTTTTCGGCGCCTATTAGATCCGGAGGAAACTAGGGCCACTCAAGGCCACAAGACTCGTAGACTAGTAAGAGATTACAAAGGTGATAACTTCTTCGACGCAATACGTGATCGTTACTTTAAGAAGGCCGAAAGCATCCAACATGCCGAATACGACGGCGTCGCAAACGAGAAATTGGACGCGGAATTTAGCGAAGCAGAAATTCGGATAGTCCTGTTCGAAATAAACACCCGATCGGCGCCCGGCCCGGACCGGGTTACCAACAAGACTCTCCGTAACCTAGACGACGAGTCGATCTCCCGCCTCGCAACCTACGTCAACGAGTGCTGGCGAGGGGGCTCCCTTCCCGAAGCGTGGAAACGGGCCCGCGTTATCATGATTCCAAAATCCGGCAAGCAAGTTACCCTCGATAATCTAAGACCGATTTCGCTTACGTCTTGCGTTGGCAAAGTCATGGAACACGCAGTTCTCACCCGCGTGACCGACTTTCTCGAGGATCGCGACGAGTTCCCGCACACCATGCTAGGATTCCGCCGTAACCTCTCCTCAAAGGACGTATTGCTTCAGCTTAAACACCAGATCGTAGACGACACTACCAGCTCCACTAAGGCAATCCTCGGCCTGGATATTAAAAAAGCCTTCGATAATGTTAAACACGAAGCAATCTTAAAAACAATTAGAACGTTAGGACTTGGCCAAAGAACGTATAATTACGTTAGAGATTTCCTCGCGTGCAGGCGTGCATGCATCGTCGTTGGCGACGACGAATCGCCGGAATTTGAGACGGGTCCGTCCGGCACGCCGCAAGGATCCATCATATCACCATTACTCTTTAATTTAGTTCTACTCGGTCTACCCGGGAAATTAACAGAAGTTGAAGGATTGCATCATAGCCTATACGCGGATGACATCACCCTCTGGGTTCCCGGGGGAGGATGTGACGGTCACGTCGAGCGAACGCTACAGGCAGGGGTACATGCCGTCCAGAATTACTTGCGTGGAACGGGCCTCGAGTGCTCGGCTACCAAGTCCGAACTGTTAATCTACAAACCCACAAGGAGAGGTCGTAAAACCCTGCGCGACGAAGAACGGGAATACTCCAAAATACGTATTATATTGGCAGATGATACTCCCGTACCGCACGTAGACAAAATTAGAATCCTGGGGTTACACCTGCAGGCAAATGGCCATATGAACGGAGAGACGGTGCGAAGACTTCGTCGTTCGGTAGATGACACGATCCGACTCTTGCGTCGCATCACGAATAGACGCAATGGTATGCGTGAAGACTGCGCGATCCGTCTCGTGCAGGCGTACGCGATAAGCCGCATAACGTATGTTGCCCCCTACCTTAAGTGGATAGGGTGCGAAAAAAACAAGGTCGAATGCATGATACGAAAATTAAGGCTTTTAAGAGGGCGGTCGGCGTTCCACTCAACGCGAGCACCGACAAGTTTCTGGAGCTCGGGCTTCACAACTCACCTGACGAGTTAATCGAGGCGCACGACATTGCGCAGTACGAACGATTATCTAATTCAAAGACAGGTCGATGTATCCTCGAGACACTCGGCATCACGTACCACACTCAGCATGGAGAAAAGATGGTGGTTCAGGCCTCGGTCCGCGACCGCCTGATCATCCCGCCGCTTCCAAAAAACATGCACCCGACGCACCACGCCGCGAGGCGCAACAAACGAGCCAGAGACCTTCAGAAGAAGTTTGGCAACAACAACGAGGCGGTGTATGTAGACGCTGCGCGATATGAAGGACAGAAAAGTGCACATGCGATTGCGGTTGTAGACTGCACGGGTAAGTGCCTCGCGAGCGCTACAGTGACCACAGGACACACGGAGGCGGCCGAAGAAGCCGCAATAGCCCTAGCACTGGCCACGGTGCCTAGCGCTGCGATCATGATCAGCGACTCGCAGGCGGCAATCCGCGGCTTCGCGCGCGGTCGCGTCTCGCGGGAAGCGGTCCGCATACTCCAAATTTGTGACGACGGCGGCTCGTCATCGCCCTCGCAACCCCAAAATTCTACAGTCTTCCTTCTCTGGACCCCGGCACACACCGATGTCCCGCTCGCGGGCAACGAGGCGGCCCACGCCACGGCTCGAGGTCTCACACGCCGAGCCGCCGCTGATTATGTGGCCGCCTCCGCCCCCGAGAGCGGGGCATCGGATATGCCGGATCGGGACACTACAACAGAAACACAGCAACAAGAATCACAATGGGCGTGGGGCGATCGCCTGACCACGTTCAGAGATCTCACCCAACACCACAGACTCCAAAGACGCACATTCCCGCCACCACACGACAAGTTAAACAGGAATGAGGCCGTAACTTTACGCTTGCTCCAGACGCACAGCTACCCTAGCCCCGCGGTCCTACATCACTTCTACCCAGGTTTATATCCAACAGATGCCTGTAAAGCTTGCGGACAGCGAGCAACGCTGCGACATATGCTCTGGGAATGTGCCGGCAACCACGGTAATGGGACCACATGCGTTCGCGACGCGTCCGTAATCGCGGCCGTTACCACAGTACGGGAAGCCTCTAGCTCGCTTCTCCCCGACGCCGCCCCAGCTGCGGGTCCCGCCGGGGACCTTCTCCATCGGCGTCGCCGCCGCTGGGAGGCGGCTCTCAAAAGTTCAGAGTTGGCAGACCAACTCTGGGCCGTCCGGCAAGCCAAAGATGCCGCCCGAGTTCAAGGACTTGGAGCCGCCACCTGAGGCCACCACAACGAAATTGCCGGCCATTCATTAATAAAGTTTCTTCTCTCTCTCTCTTGAAAGTGCCTGCAGGTTTGGAACCTGGGGCAACAACATGCTCTTATTATGCGGGAACGATGTTGGCTTACTTTTGCGTGCACTAACATGTTATTAATGTTCCTGTTGCGGTGATAGGTGACTCTTGGTACATCTGGGAACGTTTTTCTCATACGCTTGTTACTTGATAATATTGGGTGGTATTTTTGTAGGATGTTGTTTATGTTTGGGAGTTCATTAGAATATTTTCTTATAAAGGGTGGCGGTCTGTCAGATTCTGATGTCGGCTGCTTCTTCGCTAATTCTGACTGTCTCTGCAATCTTGATGCGACATCATAAGCGCAATCGAGAGCCACTTGTGCATAGTTTCTTTCTGCCAGCGTTGTTTTAAGGTCATTTAGGTGGTGGATGGGATCGTGGTCATCGCTGCAGATTCTTCTTATTCGTTTCGCTTGTCCAACAAAAATTCCTTGCTTGCCTCATACCTTATGTACCTCGTAGGAACCAATCCCAGCAAACTGCAATATATCCAATGCTCCTCAGGCGCCCGTATCCCTGCGTGTTCTCCACAGCAACGCTTTTTTGCTGTGACCAACGTTTGGCAGCAAATGTAGCTTACTCCAACGAGAAAGAGTGGATATGGTTTTGGCTCTAGGTGCGTCAAGTGGACATATAAGGCGCGCAATTGAGCTATTTCAACGCTGGCGTTCAGGTACGCGTCCGTGATCAATGACAATTGTGCGTGCATATGAAGCGCTGAGACAGACTGGGACTTTTGCGAAGAAACGACATAAATCTTCAATCCTGTGCGAGGACGTGGAGACAGATATTCTGTCAAAGTTTTCTTCAGAACCACATGCAAGTTTTCGTAGTGTGTGTGCTGAAGCTGGAGTGTCCAAGTCTTCAGTGTGGAGAGTACTTAAGAAGAGGCAACTTCATCCGTACCACGTGTAGCTGCACCAGATGTCGGAGCCCCGCGATTTCTAAAATCGAAAGGACTTTGCAAACTGGATTATAATTAAGACGGAAGATACTGTGGACGAAAATTCCACAGTATTTTGTTGACAGGCTTTGTCAACAAAATACTGTGGATCAATGAAGCTACCTTCTCACGTAATGCCCAAGTGAACATCCAAAACGCTCACTATTGGAGCGACGAAAACCCTCACTGGATTTTGAAGACACATCACCAATATCAGTGGTTGGTTAATATCTGGTGTAGAATTTACCGTGGCACTATCATTGGCCCCGTGCTTTTTGATAACACGCTTACGTGTGAAAGATACGGGAAGGACATCCTTGATAGGGTGCTTGAGGATTTTCTTTGCGAAGTTCCATTGGCTAGGATCAAGGATATTTGGCATCCGCATAATGGTGCTCCCGCGCACGGCAGCAGCAAAGCTTGCAAATGGCTGCACGAAGTATTCTCGCAGCAGTGGATTGGACGGCATGGGCGCATTGCTTGGCCGGCATGGTGACCAGATTTAACTCCCCTCAATTTCTTTCTCTGGGGCTACGTCAAGGCTCAAGTATACCGGACACCAATCACAACATCGGAGAAGCTAATATAAAAAATAAGACCAGTCTGCAACTCCATCCCTGATACCATGATCAAGAACGCCTCGGAAAATGTACCTATGAGATGCCAAACGTGCATTGCAGCAGATGGTGACCTCTTCGAGCGCGCATTATAATCAAATGGCGCTTTTTGGATTGAAGGTCACTGGAAAATCATTCCGGCCCCCTAATGCCGCCTGCCTATCCAACCCCATTACACTCCGTCGGCAGGCTGCCAGCGCTTGGCCATTTCAAGCATAAAAAAAATATAATAAAGCTATGTTCTTGTTCTCTTTCGTCTCCTTAAACGTTTTATCGCTTCGGCACCGCTCGGCCAGCAGCACGCATTTGCGCCGTCATGCGATAAAAGCCGCATGCCCAGATACCTACACCAGACATAACGCCCTGTCGCGGGCCAGTCTCGCTGCAGCTGACCTTGTTCATCCATCGCACGATTGAGTGCAGCACAATAACAGTGTGCAATCGCCCAGTCACGTATTTTTTTCATATATCGCGGGTGTTCTTTGGAACGTGGAAGAAAGGAACACGTGAGATATGTCGTGTTGGAAAGAATTTATTGAGAGGTTTCTCAAGGCGCTCTAGAAATTTGCCTATTACACTTGGAGTCTGCAGCCATTACCTAAAAGGTTCATTGATTAAACATAACTAATCCGTTAGCTAAGGGGAAAATAAAAATAGTCTGAGTAACTCTAGGCCAGTGCCAACGTTATGCATGTGATTCAACTCGCGTCTGGAGTGCCTTTCATTTTGAAAACTTTGGCTCAAGTTATGTGGGGCAACCTGTATACAGGGTTGCCTTGCGAGCGAGGCTTTGTCTAATTTAAATTGAAGGGGCTGAGCCAGCTACGGGCTTGGAAACTCTGCTGCACATGTATGACCAACGTTCGCAAAATAAATTACACAAATGCGAAAATACACGCAAGTCAATAAAGCGCCGCATGTAAGGTTATAGAGCAAATGCATTTTACAAATTATAATTGGGACCTATACATTCACATATTACTAAAAGAAAGTACAGCATGCCACCTTTTCAAGTATGCAGCGTTGAACTAGAGGATGCCGACATACTGCATGAAGTACTAGCAATGAACTTGATAAAAACTAAGAATATCTAATTGACTAATTGACCACTTTTGAGTTCAAATTGTGCAACACACATTATCGATCCTGTTGTTGGTCTATGTTATCGTTGGTATAACGTGAACATTATTTTTCTATCTTAACAGCTGACTGTTGTAAAAGTACTTAAAACTAGGATAATTCTCAACACAAGGGTCTGCTAGTAAAGAAAAAGCTAAAACTTTTTTTCTACACACAGCGGGTACATACATCTGAATGGTGAAGCAAAAAGAAGAGCATAAAATCTGGTCTCGGAACTTTCATTTATGAGTGGAAGCGTGTGTGTAACTAAGGAAATGGTCACGAAGCCTAACATATAGGTATGATATACATAAACATTGACTGACTTGTTCGTTAAAAGCTTTTCAACGAGTAATGGTAACGTTCTTGTATATCTAAGGAACTTTGGCTTCGCTGTGCGTTTCTATGTAAGCTTTATTTTACTGTTTGTGCATGTTACGAGAAAGATGGGTTAATGAACTGTTGTCATGCTGTTGGTGATACGGTCTGCTCTTTATTCCAACCGCAATCTTTGAGAATTCGCACGAACTCGCATGAGCATTCGATGCTTGAAGGTCATGTTCACCGACTGCGTGATGGCTCAAGTCAAACAAAGATAAATGGACGTAGAATTTGGTGTAGTCCGGAGTTGATGTCGCATCGACGTGGACCGAAACGGTTCGATAATTAAGAGTACGGTATTAATTACACAGTGAAAATTAAGGCATGACGCGTCTCACCATGACTGTCCACGTTAATGCCATTGGCATTCAAGCAATGGAGCGACACAATGTATTGCTGAAGTCGCGTTTATTTAAAGTCTGTAGTGGTCATTCTGACGCTTCCATAGCTTCGGCTGCATGCGACTTGTGTCTCCGGAATTGGCACACTTTGCTATGACACTCACTTGCCAAGGTCGCCCATGAGCATGACGACGACATAGTGACGATGATGGTATGATCAAGAAACAATGACGTCGATGGAAAGAAAGAGGCGTTGTGATAACGATGGCATGACGAGAATGACATGCAATTATGAAATGATGCTGATAGTTTTAGGACGGCAGTGTGTCACAGAGTTGCATGCCCGCGCCCCTCTCGAGTGGGCCGACATTGCCTCCGCAGCCGCAGCGTTGCTTGCACGGCGATGAGGGAGAGCGCTCCCCATTGTCCCCGAACCCGCCCGACGGGTTGATCACGTGGGTCGCCTGAGCGCGATGGAGGGACGAGGCGGCTCGGCGAGCGGCAGAGCAGCTTGGAGGACGAAGGAGCGGGGTCGTGCACCGGGAGACAGCTGAAGATGTGGTCGGCAGGCTGAAACCTCCAGGCCGAAGTCTTCGCCGTTCGACTGACAGACGGTGCAAGTCCGTCAGGATCTTCGGCAGCGAGGTACCAGCAGCCCGATGCTCTTCAGATCGGGATCTCGGCAAGCACGCCCCAGATAAGCCTCGTGTTCCAGGTCGCTCTCAGAACTTTCCGCCGGACTCTCTTTTCTAATCGCGTTTAATCTTTCATTTGTTTATCCATCGCGTGTTAATTTTTGTATGTTCTGTTAGTGTAGTGTTTGCCCTATTTATTGTCGCGTGTATTTTGTATTTATGTCGCGTATTTTGTTTGTTTTCGCGAGTGTAGGATTTCCCACGTGGTGGGCTTAGTGTCGCGCGAGTGGCGTCAGGGGGTGTGTTGTGTGACCCGCACGCCTTCCGCGAGCTAGGACCCACTACTGGAAGTTGTATGTTCTTTTTCTTTCATTAAGTCTCGCGCATGATTTTATTTTATTATATTGAATGTGTGTGTCGTACGTCGCCTCCCGTCTCATGCCTCTGGTTCACGGTCGATCAGGCGTGGACCTTATCGCCGGTCAGCAGTCGAACCCTCACTAAACGCACGCCCCATCCCCTCCGGTTCGGAGAGTGCGAATTCCCTCACCACCAATCTTTGACACAGTGCGACGATGATGGCTTGAAGACAATGGGATGTCGACGAATTCATGTCGAGAACAGCTTGACTACTACTTAACGGCAAAGTTTGAATGACGACGATGGCACGACCACGACGTTATGACGACTAAAGTATGACCACGAATGCATGACAACTACTGTCTGACGACGACGCATTGACGACGACGTCTTGACGAAAGCGGCATAATCACGACTGAAGGGCGAGAACATGATTTTGGTAGAATGACGAAGAATGAACGACGTAGATATACTGACAATGACGTACAAACTGGGATACATAGCGTAAGAATGACACAGGGACAAGCAGGAACACGGGACGAGCGCTACAATGACGACCGCATGATGAAAATGGGATTACGTTTCTGAAGTGATAACGATGATAAAACTTCAGTGTGACGACGATGCCATGACGTCAATGGCATGACAACGGCTTTGTGACAACAATGTCATAATGGCGAAGGCATGACGAAGTTAGAACGACCACGATAGCATCACGACTAAAGTATGACAACGAATGCATGACGATGACTGTTGACAACGCTGCATTGACACTAATGGCATGGCAATGGTATAATATTGAGATGACGAGTGTGCGATGACGATTGCGTAACGACGGGTTATTACAAATATTGTATAATGACGATGGCGTGACGGCGACGGCATGGCCATATTCGTATAATGAATGCGGAGTGACGATGGTGAAACCACCACGACGACGTCACGGCGACGGTGACAACGTATGCATGGTGAATGTATGACGACGATGGCGCGACGATGACGGCATCGACTAGAGCGGGATGACAAACCTGCAATGACGACAATGGAACGGAGACGACGGCATCACGATCAAGAGCGCATATCTAGTGGCCCAAGCTTTTAGACAACTTGGGTCACTGGGTCAGCGTAGAATCCGTGATGACGACTACATGACGAGAGTCGGAAGACATTATGACGACGATGAAACGACCACGACGGCCTCACGACAGCGGTATGAAAACGAATGCATGACGACTGTATGACGACGATGGCATGAAGAGAGCGCGAAGACAAACCTAGAAAGACGACAACGCAGTGACCATGACGGTATCGCGGCCAAGAGTACCATTTGCTGAAGCTATTAGACAGCGTGGGTCACTGGGTAGAAGGCGTGACGACGACTGTAAGACGAGACTCAGATGACGAAACTTTCATGACGAGGATGAAACAACCACGACGACGGTATGACAACGAATGCCTGGAGGTTGTATGACGACGACGACGTGATGACGATTACGGCATGGCGAGAGTAGAAAAAACAAACCTTGTATGACGACAACGCAAAGACCATGATGGTATCGCGGCCACGAGGCGGTACCTAACTGCACAAGCCATTAGACAACTTGGGCCGCTCACTCCGCGTAGGAGACGTGACGGCGATTGCATGGCGAGAGACGGATGAAGAAGCTTTAATGACAATGATAGAACGACCACGACGGAATCACGGCCACAAGCACATACTTGATGGCCCAAGCTGTAGACAACTTGGGTCACATGAAATAAACTTATGGCAGAATCAATCTCACTATGTCTCTCGACGGTAATGCGATTAGCAATCAAGCATTGCAGTGACACGAACTATTGCAGAAGTCCCTTTTATTTAAAATTTGTAGTGGTCGTTCTGAGATTCGACTTCGACTACATGCGACCTACACTGTCTCCGGCATCGGTCCACTTTTCTGTGGCACTCTCTTGCTGAGGAGAGAGAGAGAGAGAAACTTTATTGCAATTGAAAAGATTTGAAGAAGGGGTGGTCGGAGCCTCTCAGTCCAGGGCCCCACAGGCCTCTGCCGCCTGCCTGACCTGGCTAATTAAGGACCTTTGTCCTGCCAGGCCGGAGCGGGCGAGCTGTGCCCCCCACTGCTCCATTGTCTTACTGGTATTTGACCTATGAGGGTTGCTGAGGAAGTACATGAGCATGACGGCATTACGACGACTGTGTGACGACGTCGCGGTGGTGACGATGGAATGAGGATGATGTAACGACAAAGGAGGCATGACGACGACAGCATGGCAAGAATATTGTATACCGACGGCAGCGTGATAACGATGCTAAGAGGACAATGGCATGACTAGGAATCAACAGGTGAACGATGGCATCACGACGATGGTACGACAACCGATGCATGACAGCGACCGTCTGACGACGACCCAGTGACGCCGATGACATCACAACGGCGGCATAATCATGATAGAATGACGACAGCATGATAAACATAAAATGATGAACTAGTGATGGCGATAGAAAGAAGAAAGATGTATGACAATGACTGCATGAAGACAATGGGATGGCATTTCTGAACCGATGACGATGGTTAAACGACAGCGTGATGATGATGGTATGACGACTATGGTGTGACGACGATGGAGTAAGGACGGCGGCACTACAAAGTGAGAGTGAGGGCGATAGAACGACCATGAGGACTCACCCCAACGTTATGACATCAAATGCGGGACGACGACTGTATGGCGAAGATTGCATGAGAAAGGTATGAGCCCAACAGGATGACGATGATAGCGTAACAACGATGGCATGCGAGAGTACGATGACAAAGCTAGAATGACGACGATGCAATGACCACGACAGCATCTCGACCACGAGCGCATGCGTAGTGGCTGAAGCTATTAGACAACTCGGGGCACTGGGTCGGTGTAGGAGTGACGAAGACAGCATGACGAAAGCCAGTGGGCGAAAAATGACGACGATGGAATGACCTCGACGCCGTCACGACGACGAGCGCATGCCCATTGCATGCCACATGCTAATAGACAACTTGCGCCACTGGTTCTGCATAAGAAGCTGAATAGATAGATATATCGGCCCAAAAAGCCTGAAGTAGGCAAATAATGCTAATCGCATTAATATCAGCATCACTGGGAGCTTGCTATGGCAAATATGCCAAGGGACTTTTTTTTACATGGCAGTTAGGAGATGCTGTCGCCTTTAGTTGTCGCCGGGTAGGGCTTAATGCTCCAACGTGGTGGACCCAACCTTGCCGAAAAATATGCAACGAGCAGCGGCGCTTTTCTTCATTGCTTCAATTGAAGGAAACACGCTGCACAATAACAAAACTGCGTGGGAAGTTAACGAGAAGGGACAAAAAAAGAAAAAGAAACTGGGATATACATCAGGCCCCGGACAGTGTGACCATTTCCGTTTCCCTGCCAGTGATGGCGCCGGTGTCGTATATTGCGTGGTGGCCTAGTGACTATAGCTCAAAGCCATAGTCACTAGGCCACCATGGTGGGTATTTGTCGCTCTCCGTTCTGTCAGATGCGCGAGTCATGAACAACTCTCCCAAAGATGTACACCTCAACATAGGAGCACACAGGTGGGATTGTGGCGTCTACAGATTTTCATTCGGGGACTTCGGCGAGCTACGCTGGAGCATCAGGTACGCTCTAGCTCGGAGGGGAACATTGAGGCACCCGTATCAGCGGTGTCGTTAAGGATGTGTGCTCTGCGAATACTCTCACGTAACTTAGACAATCATCATACATGTGTTGTGTCAGAAATTTTTTTAAAATACTTGGCGGGGGTTTCTTCAGAGCCCGGAAAAAATAATCGCCTTAAAGATAACGCAATAAAAACAACTTGTTTCTCAACCCTTTATACAGTTTTTCTAATTCATGACCAAAGAAAATATTTAAGACTTTGCCTAACTGAAGCTAACTTTATTCGCGCTTCAAGAAATGTTCTCCGCAACTAAGTCGCTCGCAAATATTATTTCATTCGTCTCATTCGGCAAAGACGGAGCACTCTTTTCTTTGTTCATGTGGCGTGCAGCGTCCAGTATAAGACGCCCAGTATTAAACGCCCTGTATGAAACGCCCCGTAAAAAATGTGGGTGTTAGCCACTTGATCCTCTACGTAGCCCAACAGAGGCCTTCAGCTCAATGCAGGTTGTCACTACGGACAGCTGTGCCATGCTGTAACAGCCTGAAAAGAAAAAAAAACCGCATAGAGGACAATGTAGGGTGCGGCGTTTACCGAAGCTATTCACTACATCTCAGTAGATGTTACGCTTAAATACTGCCGCTAGGGGGTTCAACAACCTTGCTCCCATGACTGGAACTGTAATCAATCTGCTTACTAGGGGCCCCGGCTCTAAATAATTATTTCAGAGCAATATAGGGAGTGTTCAGACTAACATATTGAAGGACACTATGAACGAATACCGAATCCGTTCCGACTGGTAAAATAAATTGAAAACCCTGCTTTCGTTCATGTGGAGGCAAAGTGGTAAATTATTACTGCGGAAAATAAAGGCCGAAGCCTTTTCTTTTTAATTCCGCGCCTCAACTTCACCAGAAGTATGTCACTACGATATCGCGAATTTCGATGCATTTTCTCGCGCTTGAGTCACTTTGTCGCATGAAAACGTCTCGAAACTCGTTTTATTCAGCCATTGCTTTCTTCGGAATTAATTGTCGCGGTGTATGGTCAGTGGAGAGTTAGAAAAAGGAGAAATTAATCTAAAGAATCAAACTTTTCATAGGTAAATAAAGATAATCGAACTTTTCATTGGTTAATATAAGTAATAGAATGTTATATCGGTTAATACAAATAATTAAACCTTTCGTCGGGCGAAATTGCCCTCATAAAGTAGTAATTGGCGTGCCAAAGCCACGATTCGATTATGAGGCACGCCGTTGTGCGGGATTGCATTAATTTTTACAACCGGGGGTTCTTTAACCTGCACCCAAATCTAAGTACGCGATGTATGTTCTTTATTACAAGCTTGCCAGTATAGCTTGCAATGGCATCCTTCAAATGCGTGTTGAGCGACGACCCGTTGTTAAAGGAACAGACCCCGTTCGGCGTGACGGAGCTAAGCGGCCTGCTACGCTTCTGTCTGGAGAGCACGTACTATTTAATGTACAACCGCACCTTCTACAAACAGACGCATGGAACGGCAGTGAGCGTTTTCATCTCTGTACCCGCGGCAAACCGGACGATGGAGACAATTGAACACGGCACGGAGTGCCTTCCCTGCGCCGACTTAAAGTGTTCCTGAGGTGGGCGGACGGCTGATTCTTCACTCTGGACAAGGGCCACGTTCAACGATTTGCATCTGAACAGTATGAAGCCTTGCGCAAAATTCACCGCAGAAAAGTGCGCCGGCGGAAGAATCTTTTTGGCAGACGCATATTATTACGCGCTCGGACGCTGGTGTACGAGCAAAGTTCACCATCTACTTGAAGTCCATGCACCCGTCTGCTCACAGTCGTTCTGTCGTTACAGCGATGTTTAACCGTGTGATGGACTCATGCTCAACGGCTACAAAGTTGATAGTGGCGCTGAAGACAGTCAGGAATGATGTCAAACGCAACACCTCAGTAAATTGCCCGAGGCAATTTACTGAGGTGATGCTGCGGAAAGTCATGACCCGGCATTCAAGGCAGCAGCGGATCCTCGGAACCAAAACGTACAGCAATAGTCTATATTCATGAAATTATTGAACGGCTGCCTACAATTTTTAAGAAACACGGCGTCCTGATTACACATGTGCCGACGAGCAAGCTAATTAGGAATGAGCTCACCAACGGGAAAGACGCTTTGCCTCGCTTATGGAAGTAGGTTATAAGATTCCCTGTGCAGACTTCTCATCTGTCTACATCGGAGAAACGGGAAACTTTCAAAGACGACAGAAACAACACAGGAACGATGCAGTCAAGAGCCAAGTGGTATCCAATGCCATCATAGAGCACGTTGAAAACATGCGCCACCCTATAAACTGGGACGAGGGAAAGGTGATTACCACGGAAAAGAACTTTTAAGCAAGACTACGTCTGGAATCCCTGGTTAACTGTATACCACAAGCAAGCTCAATAGGACGCATGTCAACCTGCACAACGTGTATTCTCTAACCCTGGGACCATGTGCTCAAGCATTCATAAAATACTGTCATCCTTTGAGCTAGGAAACGTCCTTGACCGATTGACGAACGCTGGCTGTGCATTTCCTCTGATACATTGGTATCAATGAGACACTTTAGTTTGCTCAGTGTTGTGCTGTCTTTTCTGTATGTTGTACATTTGTGTGATGTACTGTGCATATCATTTTATTTTTCATCATACCCATCTGGAGTATCATGCTAGGCATGCCGTCGGGCGAACCTCTCCAGTCCTCATTAAAGAGCCTCTGTGTCTCATTGATCTGCAATGACTAGCTGATTTACCAGATATATGTTACAATTATTCTCAAGGCGCATTTGAGAAACGGGAATAGCTAGTATAAATGGCTTGATAGGCGCAATGGCTCACTCATATAGAACGGATTTCATACAAGCATTGCAAGCGCGTCGCCTCACCGCATATTTCCAGATGTCAAGCTGAAACCGTAAGAATGGCGCACGCCAGGAACACGACCAGGACCAGAGCTCACTATATCAAACTGCACGGTTGCCTAACCAACTGAGACTCTTATAGAAGGGCTAGTGCATTTTGCCCTTGGCGTTGCCAGGAAAGTGTCTCTATGGCACCGGTCTCGGCTTTCGCTTTAGCAAAGGACGCCAATTTTTTAGTAGTGTGACTGTGTGCTGCTGAGCCGTTCTTCTATAGAGGACAAGGTACCTCAGCGACACCTGCAGGGAGCACGCGTTCGCATTGTGATACCGTCGATAAAGTGAACGAAAGCTGAAAAGAAGCCACCGAGCAAGAGTATTACTTATGCCAGCTTTTCAAAGTGCTCAGCGTACGGTGTGACGTTGAAGACTACAAAACGCCACTTAAAACACAATATCAGGGTGTTTGCTTTGTTCATACCCTCCGCGGTAGCTTATTAGCTATTGAATTGCGTTGCTGAGCTCGAGAACATGGGTTGGATTCCGGTCGCGGCGGCCGTGCTTCTATGCGGGCGAAATGCAAAAGAGAGAGAAAGGATGCAGAGAAAGGCAAGGAGGCTAACGAGATGTAGTTCCGGTTGGCTACCCTGCACGGGGGGGGGGGGGGTAGAAGTATGGGGATAGAAAAAGGGAAAGAGAGCGGAAGAGGAATGCAAAAAAGCGCGCGTACTTAGACTTAAGTGCACGTTCAAGTATACCTCATGTGGTTAAAATGAATCCGTAGTCCCCCGCTATGGCGTTCCTCTTAATCATGTCGTGGTTTTGGCGCGTAAGACCCGGGGAATATGACTATATATATATATATATATATATATATATATATATATATATATATATATATATATATATATATATATATATATATATATATATATGGTAGGTGGGGAGTTTCCGGCCCCGCACCTCGTTACAATGTATGCCTACATATATATGTTGACTTGAGACGGAGAGAGAGAGAGAAACATTAATGATGTACTAAATCGCACCGGACAGCTTCCCGCCGGGAGTCCTCTGCCGGGATAGAGCCCTCAGTACAGGACCGCATCAGCCGTGATAACTTTAAGTAGGGGACCGGGTTGAACCCCAGAACCGTTTCTATGCATACGGTACTACAATGTCACGTGTATAGTTCTTCACTAGCTGCCTCTAGATGTGATGTGATAACTTTATTTGGAATCCGGCGATTGGGAGGCCCGGGCCTGGGGCCGCCTAGATGGCCACTGGGAGCTGCTGCTCCCGTGCGGCTTCCTTGGCTCGCTGGACGGCCCAAAGTTGGTCTTGGAATTCTGAGCTGAGCAGCACGGCTGACCCCCGCACCCGTAGATTTTCTGGGGAGGCTGCCATATTATTTTGGTATATTTCACATCCTCACCACATGCGTTGAAGGGTGGCTGTAACAAACTTGCATAGCTTGCACATATCGCTCGCGTATATATCGGGGTAGAAAGTTTTTAGCTGCATGGAACTCGTATATAAGTTGCTGTTTGTAGTCGCCTCCAAGTAACGGACTCAGCTCTGTTCAGTTTAGTGTGAGGCGGTGGTAATAGTCGCCTCCGATTTTGATAGAATTCGGTAATATCGCCATATCTTGTTAATCTATCTATTTATCTCCAGATTTCCTCCTCCGCATTCTCCTGACCGATGGAAGTCACTCTTAGCTCAGCTCGGCGAGTAAGACCTCGAGCTTCGTGGTGTGCTACCTTGTTGAGGTTGACTGCGGGAATGTCTGGAGACGTATGCGCTGGGAACCAGAGCAATTGCCTGCCGTTATTCTCTGCATTGGAGAATTTTGCTTCATTGACTTTGATGATGCGCCGTGCCTCAGGAGAGATCCCACCTTTTGCATAATTTCTAATGGCTGCTTGAGAATCGCTAATGATATAGTGAGCATTCGTGGCGACCAATGCTAGTGCAATGGCTACCTCCTCTGCTGTCTTGGAATGTTTGGTATCAAGTGATACGCTTGTAACGGGTTTTTGGGTGTGATCTACAATTACTGCTACGTAGCTATTTCTGTGTGGGTATTCAGCCGCGTCTACAAAGGTTGCTCTGTCGTCTGACCCAAAGCTTCGGATCATTTTCTCTGCTCTACTCTTGCGTCTGCCGTCGTTGTAACCTGGATGCATGTTCTTGGGTATATTTGGTACTAGGAGTTCGTCACGAATTTCTCTCGTTATCCTCCTCTTTTCCCCGTATAGATTGTGGTAATTCATTCCTAATTTGCTTAGTATATGCCGTCCCGTTTTGGTTTTCGTTAGTCGTTCTGCTTGAGATGTTTGTTGTGCTTCTATGAGTTCGTCCAGCGTGTTGTGGAGTCCTAACATTAGCAAGAGATCCGTGCTCGTACTGATGGGAATCCCTAGTGCTAGTTTGTATGCCTTTTTTTCAGGTTGTTAATTTTAGTCTTTTCAGCTGCAAACCAATTGTGGAAGGCTGCTATGTATGTGATATGACTGATCACGAATGATTGTATCAGCCGTGTGATACTTTCTTCCTTCATACCCTGGTGCTTGTTAGTAATTCGTGTGATTAATTTCGTGGTGTTTGTTATGTCTAACTTCTTTATGGTTTCCCCATTTGTGCCTTTGTTCACTATTACTAGACCCAGCACCTTGAGCTGGTTGACTATTGGGATATTCCGCACGTTCTTGGTGTGTAGCTTGATTTCCTCATAAGCCTTGTTTTTGTCGTATCCTTTGGGAGGCCTGCCCATAAGTGTGGGGCGATACAAGAGAAGTTCAGAGTTCTCTGTAGAGCATGTGAGGTCTGTTCCTATGAGGTGTTCCTCTACTGTGTTAATTGCAGTTAGGAGTCATTGTTCTATTGATCCGTCGCTGCCATCACAGGCCCAGATAGTAATATCGTCAGCGTAGATTGTGTGATTCAGGGACTCTATGTGATTTCATTTTTCGGGGAGTCCCATCAAGACGAGATGAAACAGCATCGGCGAGATGACAGCACCTTGCGGCGTGCCGCCCCCCCCTCCCCCCTATGCCGATATCGGGCGACTTGAGCCCTCCGACGGAGGTGACTGCTTTCCTATCTGACAGGAAGCTCGTGATGTAGTCATACGTCCGTTGCCCTAGTCCTATTCGTTCGACGTTTTCCAATATGTTTACGTGGTTGGCATTATCGAAAGCCTTTTTAACATCAAGGCCCGAGATGGCCCTTGTAGAGCGCGTTTTATAATCGATTTTCTGATGCTTAAGTTGGAGCATCGCATCTTGTGTCGAAAGGTTTTTGCGAAATCCTATCATTGTATCTGGGTATATGTTATTATCCTCTAAGAAGTTGTCTACTTATTACATGTTCCATTAATTTTCCTACGCAGGATGTTAGAGAGATTGGTCTGAGGTTGTCGATCTCAAGCTTCTTACCAGGTTTTGGAATGAGCGTTATTGTCGCTTTCTTCCATTGAGTTGCATGGCACTTCTCCCTTTACCCAACACTCGTTTATGTATTCTGTTAGTTTGGATATCGAGCCATCATCGAGGTTCCTGAGAGTCTTGTTGGTTATACCATCCGGGCCTGGGGCGGATTTGGTGCTTAACTTTTGTAGGCCCTCGCGGATTTCTGCCTCCGTGAGTTCCTCGTCTAATTTTGCGTTTGTATTCCCGTTGTAGCTAGGATAGTTGCAAGGGGGTGCCTGTGTTAAATATTTCTGCTGTAATTCATTGAGAAATTCCTCTTTTGTGCCCTCATATGCGTGTATTAACTTATTAATGGCTTGCATGTGATTTTTCTTCTTATTGTCATGGTCAAGCAGGAACCTGAGCATGTTCCAGGTTTTGCCGGTGCTTAATTGTCCGTCCATGGAATTCATATCTCGTCCCATTGTTGTTTGGTCAATTGCTTAGCATGTTCTTCTATTTTTTTTTTTGTTGAGGAGCGCTATGCGCTTCCTTAATTTCCTGTTATGCTTCTGACCGCTAAGTCTATTCTCAAGAGACTGCTTAGCTTCCCACATGTGGAGAAATCTGCTGTCGCATTTATCCAAGTTAGATTCAGGTGGTGCTATTTTTGTGGCAGCTTTCACGTCATCACTGAGCTCCTTAGTCCATTGTTCTATGCCTGCGATTGATCGTTGTTGTGTCGTCTCTCGCATTCTACGAAATAGTTCCCAGTCTACTAATTTGATCTGCCATTCCTTGGGTCTATTCGGCCCTTTTCTGACGTGTAAAATATGCGGTGGTCACTACCCCAATCTTCCAGTGGGTTGTACCACGTCACCTTTTGAATATTCTTGGTAAAGGTTAGGTCTGGGGTTGTGTCCCTGTTTAGCGCCGTGCCTACTCATGTTGGAGTGGCGGGGTGTGTGACGAGCGTGAGGCCTAATTCTTGAGAGTCGTTCCATAAGTCCCTTCCTTTTGCTCTGGTATATAAGTATCCCCACGTGGTGTGTGGGGCATTAAAGTCTCCTCCTATAACTATCGGATTTTCTCCAGCAAGTCTGAGTGTTTTCTGGAATAGGTTCTTGAATTTGTGTTTATGTAGCGTGGGGTTGCTATAAATGTTGAGAATAAATAAGCTACGTCCTATCTTTTTTTGTGGAATGAGCTCCAATAGAATATTGTCAATGTGCGTTATGCCTGTGTTGTGCTGCACGCAAGTTATGTTTCGTTTTACGAGCGTGGTTAAAGCCCTGGTGTCCCCTTCGGCATAGCCAAAAGATCTGTATCCTGCTAGCTTTGCAATCCCGTGTGTTTGCTGCAGAATTAGGACGTCCGGTGTATCCTTGTCTTTTAAATACTGCTGCAAAACTGACTTTTTGTTTTCGTAACTTCTACAATTCCACTGCCATATCCTGAACCCTTTTTTAGCGCGCCCCATTTCGGGTGCGACCATGGGAGTGAGACGGGAGGTTGGAGAGAAGCTGATCTTATATAATTATGTGGTTGTGAAGTGGGTAAGGATTGTGGTACTGCTGATATGATATGATATGATGATAGAGGAACAAGAAGAATATGATATTATGCTTTTAGTACACACTGATAGTCCCGCGTGCGGCACAGGCAAACTCGTTCCGGCGATGTATTCAACTTCGCATTCGGAGTCCGTAATTATGTAAGGATTCTTTTCATCCAGTTCCATTCATATCTCATCACCCGCTTCGCTGAGTGGCTCATCTCGGCGACAACTGGGGCACGGCTTCGTGCAAACCAATAACGAAGGGCAAGAAGAATGGAAAAGGGAAACGATCGTTACATATAACATGGGTCCAGGAGTTGTAGCACATTGTTGCACGTAGTGCGAAGCGTATAACTGCCGTCGAAGAAAATAAAGCTAGGAAAGTGCGCAAGTACAAAAAGTAGGTACCTGCGTAGGTACATGTTTGTGCTAATGCTACGTTTAAGTTAAAGATAGCTCATTTACCAGGGTAAACATTTACGAGACGGTTGGCATTATACTATATGTCCTTCATTTTGCAGTAAAACAATAAGGGTTGTCATATAAGAATCCAACAGTGCATTCTCCTACGTCACGCCGCACTGCGATGCACCCGACTTTGCACTCGCTTCCTTGCCACCAACTTTTCTCCCGCATAGTTACGCTCTTGCCGACACGCCGCGTTACGAAGATGACCGGAAGCGATAATAATTGGAACAACAGCTGTTGTCCGCAAAAGACAAAACTGCGCCGTTCAGTGTCATCTGCGAAAAACGGCGCGCCGTTCGAGCGCCTCATACATGAAAAACAAACAGAAAAAGTCGGGCTCGCCCTAAAGGCGTAGAAGTGATAGGGACAGCAAAGTATTACACAACTACATGTAATAAGCTTTATTGGAAGTGTAAATTGCAGTAAACATTCACTTACTAATTAAACTAACAAGCACGGTGTCACGCACTTGCACAGGCAAACAAAAACAGATCTCATTCTAAGACCGTGAACACATGCTGTCATGAAGAGCAGAGGCGAGCCTCATGCTGCCTCTTGCTTCAACGCGTTTTTGGAACTTGAGATTACGCGATCTTCAGCACTAACTGTGACAGAAGACAGCGCACACAAAGCATCAGCTGGGGCCGCATAATCTTCGCAACCGCAGCAGATGGGCCTGATTCACCGGAGTTTTGTACCCACCGTGCTGTCACCTGGTGGCGAGTGACGAAATTGGCTGGGTAATACAAGTCGTGGCTCTCCAGATTGAATTACGCTATCGCAGATCTGCACTGCCAATCCTAGGTAAATATACCTGGTAGCGAAGCTTCCATAGGAGCCCATACGTTCAAAACATGGCGGTCCATCGCCGGTTCATGGGGCTTAGCGCCATCTGTATGTGGTGGGAACACTTCCGGCGGAAGAAAAAATAACGTGACGCCATGTCCGTTAAAAGCAAAAGTGACGTCATTTTGTTTTCGAAGGCGCGAAATTTGTTTTGTTCTTCCTTTGGAGCTATATATTTAAATGCCCCGCCATTCGACTTGATGGGCGTTTCGAGCTTTCAGCGTGGAAAGCGATGCAGGAAAAGGCCAGCTGTACGGTTGTCGAAATCACATCCCTGCACAGAACATACTTTTTTTGGAGGCCGACGAAAGCTTTAGGTGTAGAGTGCTGATCCTATTGTCGGATGCCAAGCCCGTCGGCCAGTAGTCGCACGAAAACAACTACACAATTATCTGGCGGTCGTAACTCACTACTTTTGACTGAACAGATTAAAGCAATGAAGCTACCCGCGTCACCAAATTCAGGCAAACTTCGACAAGCAAGAAAGCACTAATTGTGAGGGGGGCGTATTTCAACAGGTGATACGAGTGCGCCGGTGCGCCTTTCTGCCCATTTCAAGACGTGCATTGCACTGCGAGTGATAGTGGCATCAACGCCCCCTTTAGCGATGGGCGCTGAAAAGAAATGGATTTATTATTAATAATAAAATTAAACGTATTTTCTTAACTCATCACGAATATGTAAAATTGACTAGGAATTTTATTTTCGTGAATGAATCTAACTGTGTCTCGTTTAAATTAAAAACGCGTTTTCCTTTCGCAATGTTTGTTCCCTCCAAACATAGTCGCGCTTCAATCGCTGCTCCCATAACCGCCCATGCTGATGTCGGTGACAATCTGTACTGAACCGCTTTTCGCCCGAAGCTTCGCGACCTATTTGGATCGACCTTGGCCAATCTGCGCAGTCGGTCTGAATTACTTTGTTTGTACGTTCAGACTTCATTTCTTAGTTTATTTGGGTGTCTAGCTACCTGCAAAGGCACCTACGTTCTCTGAGAAAAGCCTGTGGGACAATTCCTCGAGACAGCACTTTGTTTTCCGGTTAACCATGCAAAAGCTAGAGCAAAAATGCAGTCAAATCTTAAACCGCGTTTGATAGTGTTTTTAATTTATTAGTGGTACGAGCATCGAGTGACACTCTTGTTTCTTGCGTAGCACTTCCGGTTCACCTCCTGAGACGACCGGGGACGAAATTCCAAATAGATCACACACACAAAAAAAATAGTACAGCGCAAAATAGATGGGTCTCATTATAGATATATCAGAGCATAAGTTCAATTACAAGTTGACTTATTGAAGTGTCTGGAATAAATAGAATTAATTAGAAATCACTGAGACGCGCGGGAACAAAATTCAACAGAAATAAAAAAATAGAAGAAATAGAATAGTACAGCACAAACTTCATGGGCTTCATTATATGCAGGGCGTCCCAGCTAACTTGGACCAAGATGTTGAGAAAAACATATGCCTTCTTCGGAACAGAAATTACGTGAATGATGTTAGCCTTTATCTAAACTTACAGTACCATGTTTTTTGCTTGTCTGTTTTTTTTGAGTAATTAGCCGAGATAATTTAATTAGCTTTCTTTAAATATAGCAAACGTCCAGGCGTCAATAGAAAAGTTGCGCAGCTCCACAAATATTGCCCAATCCAGGTACTTCCAACGAGATAGACTTAGCGTGGCCATTTTTGTACGGGAAAAACGAAAGCCCGCGGAGTTTAAAAAATACCATTACCAGTGAATTTTCCCTTTCTTTAGTTGTCATGACTATGTCATACACGTCGTCCAGTTTTGTGCAATATCTCAATGAGTATATCAGAAGCTCTCAGTGCGCATATCAGAAGCTCTTCTACACTTTGGTCTTCAGGGCATTATATAAAAATCTATTATATTGTTACGCAAACGAAGGATTAAAACTGGAAACTGTTTACAAAATACGTTTACAAGGAATAATGCAGCGCTGGCCAGTTCAGCCGACAGCTCGAGAGCGAGAGAGCGTTCTTCCGCGTCTTTTCTCGAGTGATGGCGCCCACGTGCCTCGATATAGCAATTAAATACCAAACGCGTGTAGCATATCCCCTGGCGGCAGAAGCGATGTCCCGGAGCCTCTAAATGTCATCACTGGGGGGAGGGGGGAGGTGATACTACTTCAGTCGTGTAACGTGCATGATATCACTGGGCTGGGAAGCAGATGGGGCGTCAGGGGCGATCTCGTAGGCGACGCAAGTCACGGCACGAAGCACTCGGTATGGGCTGTCAGGATTAGGGCTCAATCCCATCGCTCGTGATCCGTTGTCAAGATTGGAGTCCGGAATGAATTCGAAGGTAGCTGGCCCATGCCGTCGTCCAACTTATCCACGCTGAGGACGTTGATGAAGGGAAGGACTGCTTCTCATCGAGAACGAGGAATAAGGGCTTATTTACAGTAGTTACATGCAGTTCATCAGTCTAGCATGACTGCGAGAGAAAGTACGTCAGTCTAACACGACTGCTTGAGAGAGTGTCTCAGTCTAACATGACTGCTTAAGAAAGTGTCCTGAGCATCCGCACTACAGCCGTTTATAAACAATCGGTCCTCCCCCGATCCCAAGGTGGCGGTAACGTTCTTCCAGTCATCGTAAACACGCCGCCTCTCCGCGGGACGGTTTACACACACACACACACACACACACACACACACACACACACACACACACACACACACACACACACACACACACACACACACACACACACACACGCACACGCACACACACACACACACACACACACACGCCGACGTCAGAGCCGACGTCAGAGGGGCTTCGTAGAACTCGGAGCCGACCCGCGCAGTGCGCCCGGGTAGCCTTTGTCTTGCGTCTTGGTCGGCGCCTGGGAAGCGGTTTCCGACGACGTTGCCGCGGCAACTCCCCCACTCATAGCAGATCAGGTCCGCGTCGGGGAGTCCGGTAACAATAGTTGGCCCGCCAAACTCATTCAGTCACAACGGCGACGAGGCTAGAGCGTAACGCCAAGGAAAGTTGCCGCTACTGTCGAAACTGGCCGGCAAAACTTGCACTGCAGCTGGCCATTCTTAACAGGGTCTGTGTAACGAGAGAGCAGTTTTTCTGACAGGCCGACCTGACGCGACGGAGACCGTAGAAGCACCGAAGAACCAGGCGGGAAATGCACGTCTCGGTGTCGCCGGTCGTACAAACGCCTTTGACTCTCTTGGGACTTCAGAAGGCGGTGTTGCGTTCTCCAAGGTAGCTACCCCACCGCTGCCTATCGGTTCTTGCGACGCCTGTTTATCGAACCTCGACCGACGTTACTATTGGGAAGCGTGACGTCGTCGGCGGGCTGCAGGCATCCGGCTAGGCCATGGCGACAAAGCAAGGACGAGACGATGGCCAGTGCGAAACTTGCATGGTTTATTCAATGGTTGGTGAAAGATAAGAGAATGAAGTGAAAGTGTACGTTTCGGAGCCCCTTTAAGTAGGCTCTCTAAAATCGCGAAACGGATCTTGCTCACGTCAACGTCGCGTGACAGGCACTGAGTCTGGTTTCCGGATGGGCGTCTCCCACTTTTAGTGAGCCGGTACGGGCCCGCCTCCGCAGGTACCAAGCCCCCAAGTCCGGGATTGGAGGCGCTTATCCTTTCTTCTAGGCGACGTTGGTTCGCGAAAAGGGCGCCTGGTCCATCTCCCAGTTGACGTGGTAAGCCCTCATCATGGGTTTGCAGCTGCTCTCGTTTTCAGTGAGCCTGTAGGTCCGGGAAGGGTGGCTTGATCCTTTCTTGTAGGCGACGTTGGTTAACGGAAGTTCTCCTGTAAAGCTTGACAGTTCGTGGAAAGGGCGTCTGGTTGGGGATAAGCGGCTGATCCATTGTCCCAGTTTACGTCTTCACGAGCGTGTCTCCGCTGGCTCCAGGAGTCCTGTCTAGTTCGCGGAAAGGGTGCACACACACAAAGGGGCCTGTGAACACTGCTGGGCGTCCGTCAGACCGGCCTCCACTCGAGATGACCATAGCAAATTAGGAATTCACCCTTCGTTTCGATGCAGCATGGTGGTCAAGCATCGCTTTCTCACGGGGTGTTTCACGCCAGCCGTAATAGCAATCACGGGCAATTTCCCTTGCGTGCACGTACAGCGGGCGATGGCGTGAAGTGCATATTCACTAGTCGGTGCCGCGTGAATAGGGAGGGTTGTATCGAGGGGCAGTGCTGGTTCTCGGCCGAACCGAAGGAAAATGGGAAATAACCGACTGTGTCATGGCGCGAGGAATTATAAGCAAATGTGACAAACGGTAGAGCGAGGTCCCAGTCACTGTGGTCTGAAGAGACCTGTTTCGCGAGCATGTCTGTGAGAGTGTGATTGAGACGCTCCGTGTGGTCATTTGTTTGCGAATGGTATGACGTGGATAGCTTGTACCTCGTGGCAAAGGATTGCAGGATGTCCGCGGTAACTTTTGATAGGAATGTCTGGCCACGGTCTGTGAGTTGTCGCTGAGCTCCATGTAATAAGATCACGTCGCGTAGAAGAAAATCGGCAACATTGGTGGCGCAGCTTGTAGGAAGCGCTCAGGTGATGGCGTAGCGCGTGGCGTAATCCGTGGCCACAGCGATCTACCTGCTCCCAGAGGTAGAAAGAGGAAAAGGGCCAAGTAAGTCCAAACCAACCCGAAAGAATTGTTTCCCGGGAATGTCGAGTGGGTGAAGGTACCCAGCAGGGAGCTTCGATGGTGTCTTGCGTCGCTGACATTTCTCACGCGCAGCTACGTATCTACGAACGGAGCGAGCAAGCCCTGGCCAAGAGAAACGTCGGCGGATCCGGTCGTAGGTACGTGACACAACCATGTGACCGGCAGTGGGGAGGTCGTGAAGTTCGTGGAGAACAGCCGAGCGAAGGTGTTTAGGGTTCACAAGGAGTAATGCAGGGCCGTCGGGGTGAACGTTGTGGTGGTAGAGTACGCCATCTTGAAGTGTGAATAAGCGAAGGGAACTGTCGGCAAGTGACAATTCCAGGCGGTCAGTGATGATACGCAAGGACGGGTCACAGAGCTGCTCGTCGGCGACATGGAGCAGGGGAAAAACAGAGAGAACATAGGCGTTGGTGTCAGTACCAGACGTAGAGGTCGCGTCTTCGACTTGGTAGTGTTAGATACGGGACCTTTCCCTGAGCCTCCTTCGAGTTCACCAGACCACAACGAATCGCGTCACACCTAATTAAGGAGCGCAGGAGCACATCTACCACGTTCCCGAGGAGCGGCCCGTCCAAACAAGTTGGCATCCCCCACCTCGTGCGCCGCATGTGGAGCTATTCACTGCTTGACTTTTCCCGAAAGTGTAGGGGAGCCTGCCAGGATTCCAGGTAACCTGGGTCCCGAGCGAAGCAGCTTTGCAGCTCTGAAAGGTCGCTCGAAGACAAACCGTCTCCTCCCATCCACCTATAGTGACGGCGCTTGCAAGCCGCGAGGCAACGACGGCCGTAATGCACCGTAAAGCCCTGGGAGCCGAAAACCCTTGGTCGAAAACTCTTGGCCGAAAATGAGGACACCTGAGTGGGCTCGCCGATTGGCCGAGCGTGACGTGACTTCGAGACACCGAAGGGGTTAAAAGCCAGAGACCGGGAGCAGCAAGACAGCATTCCTTCATTCACCTCTTTCGAGCATCTTGCCACAGGCCGCAGCGTCCGAGTTGCTGCCGGCCCGTAATGACTTTACGACTGTTAATTTCTTTGTACTCTCACTGTAAATAGTGTAAGTAAACCTCCAGTTTTTCATCTCAAAGTCTTCCTCAACCTCAGCCAACTCCCGCACCCAACGGCAAGGTCCAATATCTGGGGGACAGCAATTTGAATTGCTGTCCCAGCCATTCAGCATTTGAATTGAATCCCAGCAATTTGAATTGCCTGGGGGGCAGCCGCTCCCCCCAAGAGGGGGGAGGGGCTGCCCCCCCACCGAGACAAGTGGTTCTTGTGGGGAAAGGAGGAAAGGCTAGCACTATCTTCTGCAAACCATGCGGGAGCACGGCTCAGCGCCAGCAGGGTGGGGGCGCTGGGAGTAAAGGAGAGAGAGGGTAGGAGAGAGAAAGGTAGAGGGTCGTCCTAGCAGCATCAGAGCAGCCCGGCCGGGAGGGCCCAGTGGGTTCGACCGGAGGAGTAGGCTGGTGGTAGACCGCATAGGAGTTGTCCCAGTAGAAGTGAAGTTGTGGCGGATCAGGAAGCCCGAGGTGGTGGGATGGCCACTGGCTATCCGTCTTTGTAGAAATTTCCTATAGTCTCGCCGTGAACCCCGACGAGTCAAGGTACTCGACGACATTTAGGAAGGCTGGTAGCTGATTACGACAGCGGAAGAGGATATCTTCCTGTCGTGAACATGGGACCCCCAGGCAGTGGAACTCGTGCAGAAGTAGGCCGCGGTGCTGCAGGTGAGCAGGGCAAGCCAGCAGGAGGTGCTCCAGAGTCTGGTTTACCACAAGAGGCACAGACTGGCGACGTGGCTTTCCCAAGGTGGTGCCGGCGGGCAGTGGTTCAGTAGCAGCCAATTCGCTGTCGGATCAGCCATGGTGCGGTGGAAGAGGCCGTGGAGGCCAGCCCAGGGATACCCGTTTGTCCGGGTGGCAGGCGATGATGTGCCGGCGCAGCCTGTGTCTCGAGAAGTCTGCGGCCGTTACAGCAGGGCTGAGGGGGACTGTGAAGAAGTGCACAAAAAGTACCGAGCGCAAGAGCAGACGACATTGCGGCCGTCCTCAACAAGAGGAAAGGGAAGACGAAGGAGGCTCGTGCAGCGCATGAAAAAGGGGCTCGCGCCACGGAGATCGTTCGAACGCCGGCGCGACTAGGGCCACCGGGCCTTCGGAACCGACATCTCCTGGCGAGGTTCACCTGACCGGGCGTCCGTCTTCGGGACTGGGAACGCCTCAGGTCGCTGCCTTGCACGAGACCCCGGAACGGCCTGCTGCGGCCTCGAACCCGCTTCTACGCGCGAGGTTCGGGTGACCGGGCGTCCGTCATCAAAACGAGCGCCTGGGGCCTGCTCGAGACTTCAGAGTGGCCTGTTCGCGTCCACGGAGCTGTGGGCCGTCCACCTTTTCCTGCCCCGTGCCGCTGCGTCTGCTCTACCACCACGCCGGTCATCAGTCGACGAGCGAGTGTTCCACTTCAAGAACTCTACGCCTCACCACAGTCCGTACTTCTACCGCAACCTCGTGAGACTATATTTGTCTTGTTTACGAACAACCGTGTATGTGTGGGGCTAGTTTAAGATATTTTTTTCGTGTTCACGTGCCGTCCAATATAATTGTGTGTTTGCTCATCATGCACCGTCTCCTCCATCTTCCTCGCGTCACACGCTTTGCAACGTGACGATCCTAACAACATCACAGGGACGCTTGAGTGGTGGGCACTCTTTGCAAGAGTGTCCGCCTCTTCATTGCCGGGGATCCCCACGTGTTCCGGTAGCCAATGCAGGGATAGTGAGCATCCTGCGCCCTGAAGGGCCGTCAGTCTTGCAGACAGCAGCGCAACCCCAAGGCTAGCCCTGTCAGGGCTCTGCAGGCAGAGCAGCGTCGCCTTGGAGTCACAGAAGATGGCTTCCGGGGTCGCTGGTAGCTCCTCTGCCAGTAGGTGTCCAAGTAAGGTGGAGTCCTGCTAGCTCTGCTGCGTAGAGCTTGCATGTTCCGGGAAACGGCAGAGATTGCTCTTTTGTAGGGCTGGTGTGACGCAGGCTGCTGTGGATGAGCCCGTCTCCGGTATCACGGATCCATGGACGAAGATGTGAAGGTGGTCCCCAAGTCTCTTTTGGAGGAGAGAGGCTGCCGTCTGCTGTAGGGCACATGTTGCAGAACGGTTCTTCGGGACACCTGGCAGCTCCGTCGAGATAGGGAGTGGTGGTCGCTGTGGTGGGCGAGGCTGTACAGTATTTGCAGGCGTGTCCCCTATGACATCCTTATAGAGGCCACACAGCCGTCCCATGTGTGATGCTGGCCGGGAGCGTAGGCGGGTCAGGGGTGCTTGACCATCTGCGGCATGGTGTAGGTGATCAATGTGTCGCAGCCCCTATTGCAGAAAGAGTAGTGACAGGGGCCAGGCACCTGCCTCAGCAAGAGCGGCGGCCACTTGCGAGGTTCGAGGAACGCCAAGACAGAGCCGTATTGCTCACCGGTGCTGCAGCTGCA
The DNA here is from genome assembly GCF_038994185.2 of Dermacentor albipictus. Taxonomy (NCBI): domain Eukaryota; kingdom Metazoa; phylum Arthropoda; class Arachnida; order Ixodida; family Ixodidae; genus Dermacentor; species Dermacentor albipictus. Next base: position 192,299 of record NW_027225622.1, on the reverse strand, counting down.
GTTTCCGCCTGCGGGGCGGGGGCAGCGCCACAAGAGGGAGGCTATAGAGTAGCCATGAAGTGGCTCACAGCTTCAAAGAGCTTCAGGGCCCACCTGGTGGTACAGCCCTGTCCACGGGCAAGGAGCTGTGAGATCGCCTTGCGGACGCGAAGCGTCTGGGCACAGAGGGCCTTCGTAGCCGGCAGCCAGGTCAGCCGATGCTCAATGCGGAGCCCCAGGTAGGTGACTGCCTTGCTCCATGGGATCTGGAAGCCCTCCAAACGCAGCCGGGTATCTGAGCGGTGGGCTGCTACTCTGGGATGTAGCAGCAAGGCCTCGGTCTTCCTGGCCGAGATGGTAAGGCTGATGCTGCACAAGTAGGCAGCCGCAGTGTCCAGGGTGTCCAATGCCGCACGTGCATTGCGGATGTGTTGTGGTGGTCCCCGAACACATAGGGCGATGTCATCCGCATAGATTGAGGACTGCACGGGGAAGTGAGGGTCGATCAGCAGGGCAGCAGGCAACCGTGCCAAGGCCAGGTTGAAAAGGAAGGCGCTCACCACTGACCCCTTTGGCACACCTGCAGTGACTGGACGGGGGTGCTCTTCGATCGACCCACATGTACCCTGAGGGTGCGATTGTGCGTGAACGACGAGAGCAACTCCCGCAGGTTGCCGTAGATGTCGAGGAGGTCCAGGCCCTGCTGGGCGACTGAGTGAGGGAGGGTGTCGAAGGCACCCTGTACGTCGATCAGCAAGAGCATCATGAGGTCCCCGCCGGCCTTGGCGTCCTCCAGGGTGGACGCCAAGTCAGCGATGGAGTCCGCAGTGCACCGCCGCCACCGGAAGCCCGTCTGTTGGTCTGCCAGGAAGCCGCGAGCGCAGGCCACCCAGTCCAGTCGTGCCACGGTCATGATCTCCATGGGAGACCGGTCAATATGATGAGAGTTCGCCAGTCGGTTTTCTGTCCTTGAGGATGGGTGCCACAATGGCTGTGCGCCATGCCTCTGGCACCTGCCCTGACTGCCATATCTCATTGAAGCACTCGAGCAGGCGCTGTTGCTCGCTGGCGGCCAGGTTGCGGAGCATCTGTGGCGTTACACCATCTACTCCTGGTGCGCTGCGCCGTTTCCCTCGCCTCAGAGCCACCTGGAGCTCGTGCAGGGCAAGTGCCTCTTGGAAGAGGGCAGTGACCTGGCTGGAGGTCCAAGCAGGGTGGAGGCTTTGTAGACAGGTGGGCACCTGGGCAGGGTGGTGTCCGACCGTCAGAATGGCTGCACTTTGTGGCACTGGAGGGGCAAACCGGTCCGCCAGGAGTTCCGCGAGGGCCTCTTCGCTGATTCCTAGTGAGATGGCCACAGCGAGAAAGGATTGACGGCTCGTCCTCTTATCGGGGAGTGATTTGAGTAGTCGCAAAGCTAGGGGACCCCTTTAACGGTCCTTGATGCTGGAGCACAGGCTCACCCAGATCTGGTTACTCGTGCGCCGGGCCTGTCTTCTACAGCAGGCGTCCACTCGTCTGTACTCAGTCCAGCGCTCTGCCTTCCCTGTCCGAATTGCTCTCCGCTCCGTGCGGCGCCAGGAGGCACGGAGACTGAGTAGGCTGAGATCCGAGGCAGGGGTGTCCGGTGGGGCACAGCAGTGAACGGTAGCCGCCTGGGCGCACTCCGAGATGGCGTCTAGGAAGTCGTAGCGATCGGCCGCCTCACTACAGTGCTTCCTAAACAGAGACCAGTCCATGACGTGGAAAGTTCTGGTCTTTGGCTTCCTTCCGTGCACAGAAGTGACCACAATGGGGAAGTGGTCCGAACCCCAAGTGTCCGGAGTTGTGTCCCAGGAGTAGGAGCACTGTTATGTGGTGAGGGAGAGATCGATGGCTTAGTTAACCCCTCGGCGGAGATAGGTGGGTCCTCCGCTGTTCAGGATCACCAGTCCGGCTCTGCTGATGGCGTCGCGGAGCCTTCGGCGTCCGCTGAAGCAGCGGCGGCTTCCCCAGTCTTTGTGGCGGGCGTTGAAGTTGCCATACAGGACTGCCTGCCTCTCGAGGCGTAGAGCCAGCTAGACAAGGATGGAGGAGTCCCATGGTTTTCCTGGTCGTATGTATATGCTCGCCACGGTGGTGTCTTGGCTGCTGAGACGCACCGTGACAGCACAACAGTCCAGGGGGCCTCCTAAGACGTCGGCCACTGGAACCACAGCGTGCACCAGGTTGCACCGAACCTAGATGGCTGTCTGTGGCTTGCCGGGCTGGTGGGCGTCGTCCAGGCACGGTGCGTCTGTGCGGTCACGTGTCGTGCAGGTGCTGGCGCGTGCGTAAACGATGTATCCCGGTAGTCGCAGGTTGTCGGCCATCACGTACCCCTCCTGCAGAGCAAGCACGTCGTAGTTGCTCTGCAGGAGATTCAGGGAAAGGTTCGCGTGTCGCCGCCGCAGAGAGTTAGTGTTCCACTGGAGAACACTCGGGTGGCGGCGATCCTTCCTTGCTGTTGGCTGATCAGCAATGGTGGTTGGCTGGCTGATGGCAAGCCACTGCGTGCAGGCAGTGTCTGCAGGCAGCGGACGGGAGTGGGTGGTCAGCTGGCAGCATGGCGCTGACTGCTTCCATGATGAGCAGCAGGCTCGCTACCAGCTGAACCACAGTAGTCTGGGCAGGATGCGCAGCAGTGTCCTGTGTCTCCTGGCGGCACGAGGCACAAGGGGCTGGTACCGAAGGCTTGGGTGCCGGGCTGGGGCCCTTCAGCGCGCTGGCATAGGACGGCGCCAGAGGTGAGGACTGCTGCGGCCGCTGCTCCTCGCGGACTGCTGCCCTGACAGCATGCCTCGACAATGGCGAGATGGAGGAAGCCATGATTTTGCCCACCTTGCGTTCTTCCTTCCATTTGGGGCAAGCAGGAGTGTCCGCCATGTGGGAGCCCCCGCAGTTCCTGCAGCGTACAGTCTAGCAGAAGACGTTCGCCGCGTGGCTTTTGCCACAGGAGATGCAGTCGGTCGGCCACTGACAGGACTCCAGGATGTGCCCGAAGCGGCCACACTGCCGACACTGTACTGGACGGGGCCTGGCTGGCCGCACCCTGAAGCCGAGCTTGAAGAAGCGTACGTACTCTGTGGGGACCGGTCCAGCGAAACGGATGGTGACGGTGCTCTCGTCCATCGTTGCCGACAGCACAGGAATGCTGGACTCGATGGCTCCTAGCAGGTCCGTGTCTGCAGGCAGCCCGCTCACCCCGTGCAGGAAGCCCGTGCTCTAGCTGCGCTCGACCAGTAGTCGGGCAGTCACAGGGATCGCGTGCAGGTCGGTGAGCTTCAGCAACCCCTGCAGGCACTCTTAAGTGGTGGTGTCGGCGGCCACAATGATGCGCATCTGGTTGACGCGAACTGCTGATACACCGGGCCGCGAAGAGAGGGCCGCGGCAAGTGCGAGGCCCTGTGATCCTCAGAAGGCTCCGCCGGGCGCCGAGGAACGGAAGAGCTCCATACCGACGACCGCAGGGTCCACCGGGAGCGCAGCATTCTTCAGGGCCCGTGCACGCCGCCTGGCCCTCTTCGACTGCACCAGAGTGAAGCCGTCTGACGTTGGCTCACGAGCAGGTGGTGTCTCCCTCTGCACTGCCGCTGCAGGCACGCTAGGGGTGACCGGGGTAGCAGGTGGGCGCCGCGAGTCGTCCGTTGCCTCGGGAGAGGAACACGACACATCGGCAGGCTCCTTTCTCTGCTTCTGCTGCTTCTTCTTCCCCTTTGGCTTCGGCCGCGGAGCAGCTTGGCGTGGCGGGTCCTTCAGGAACCGTGCCAGGGGGTGCACGGGGCCCTGCGGTGACGAGACGGTGTTTGTCTCGTGTGCCAACTCCATCGCGTCGGTAGCGTTTTCATGTGCAGCCGGACAACTGGCAGACGAAGCTGCGGGGGACGCGCCGCCATCTGGAGCAGACGATGCGTCGGGGGTGGTGCCAGACACGCTTTCGCTCGGAGGAGGCAGCTGCCGCTCATTCCAGAAGGGCTTGCTCCACGTGGTCGCTGGCTGCCGCATGCTGCTCCGAGCTTGGGACAGCGCTCGACGGCTGCTTGTGACGCCCGGCCACCTCCTTGTCGTCGCTCTCTGTTTCGCGAGCGCGTTTTCTGGAACTGGAAAGGTCCATGTCATCGTCATCAGAGGGAGGGAGCGGGATTGAAGCTTGGGGCTCCTCGTGTGCTGGGGAACCGTCCTCGGGGGGGCTCCGAGGCTACCTCGGGGGCTGCCGGCTTCGTGACGTCTCCTAGTGTATTCGCAGGCTGTGGGGGGACCACAGGCAGATCGACAGAGGTGGCCCGTTGACTGAGCCGCTCGCCCAGCATGCGATTGGCACGGAGTTCCAGGCCTCCCTTGCCCGGGGTTGGCCGAGGGACGCGGGGCCGAGTGTCACCAGGCTACAAGTCAATCTGTTCGGTGGTCAACATTTTGCTGTCTTTTACAGCGAAAGCTGCATATGACTAACCTTCCGTAGTTTTTTCGACGTCCCTCAACAGAAAAAATCATCACGTGGGCCGATCCTCCTGATAGTGCAGAAATGGTCCAATCGCAATGGCACATACTCCTGTCGGCTCGGGAACCTGTACGGCGCTCTTCGGGATCTTTGGGATGGGCCCAAATATGGGGAGCGCTTAACGCCTGCTTCACTTCCGCCGCTGGTTTGCCCGGCATCCCACTACCTTCGGGAAGGACCCACGTATCGTTTAACGCCTGCTTCACCTCCGCCGAGGTGGACCCGGTATTGCACTATCTTTGGGATCGGCCCACTTATGGGGAGCGCTTAACGCGTGCTTCACCTCCGCCGCGGGTGGGGCCAGTATTGCACTATCTTCGAGATCGGCCCACGTCTGCGGAGCGTTTAACGCCTGCTTCACCTCCGCCGCTGGTCGGCCCGTATTTCACTAAGCATCTAAATTGTTGTCATTTGGTCTGGGGGGGAACATCCTTCGCGAATCTACGAAAATTACACGTTCAGCAGAAAAGAATGCTCAGAATAATATACATTGTAGCATATGACCACCCATCTAAACCGCTGTTTATGAAAGACAACACAATGCCGATTCATGATCTGTACGCATACCGCTTAGTCACTAAATACATTACCGAGGTCAAAAATAACGTCTCGTTCATTGCACAACTGGCATCACTGCAGAAAAGAAATTTCGCCTACGCAACCAGAAACACCGATATTTGGCACATGCCACATGCATTCATTCAGAACAGGTTACGGACAACATATGCTCAGAAACACTCTTCCACATCTCTTAAACCTGTGCCAACATTACAATTTAAATCTCCAACGCACCCGGTCAAAAGATTTGCGTCATTTTGTTTCACTTATAAGTGAAAGGGCGGCACTTTCTGTTTGAAATGTATGACATTTATTTATTTTATTTATTTATTTATTTATTTATTTATTTATTTATTTATTTATTTATTTACAAATACTGCAGCCCAGAAGGGCTATTGCAGGAGTGGGTGAATACAAATGCGAGAAAGAAAATCATTATACAAAGGAAGCATACGTGAGTAACATGACTAAGGGGAGCATTCAATGGCATCCCCAAATTCTCTATGTGGTAAACAACGGATGGAACCAGGCAGGTCATTCCAGAGTTCAATTGTCCGAGGAAAAAAAACTATATTTAAAAGTGTTGGTGCGAGCAAAAAAGACGGATAAGTTTAAGTCATTGCTGTTTCTCGTGATTAGGGGCTTTGCACGGGCCAGATATGTGTTAGGGGAAGCATAATGTGGAGAGTAAAATAGAGAGTGTAGAAGTTTCAGAGAATTAATGTGACGACGGTGGGAAAGAGGGGTTAAACCAAGCATATTCAGATGAGATGACGGTGAAAACATTCTATCATATCGGCGGTATATGAAACGAACCGCCTTTTTCTGAACAGATTCAATTTTGTGGATGTCCGAAATTTTGTAAGGGTTCCATATGGTAGACGCATATTCAAGAATAGGTCTTACAAGTGTTTTGTATGTGATGAGTTTAGTTTCTTTGGGGGCAGCACGTAGAGTTCGGGTTAGATAACCAAGTTTTTTTAGTCCTTTGTTGCAAGTTGTTAGAATATGTTCTGACCAGGATAATCTTGGAGTTAAAAGGAGGCCTAAATACTTATATTCATATGCGCGCTGCAGAAAAGTAGATTTATAGGAGTAGTTGAAATATGAGCAATTAGCATGCTTATGAAAGGACATGGCGACTGTTTTCTTGAAGTTAATGTTCATTTGCCAGAGTTCGCACCATTCACAAAAACTTATAAAAGATTGATTCAGAGTGTTATGATCGTTAGGTGAGGAAATGACATTGTAGAGAACGCAGTCGTCAGCGTAAAGCCGAATTTTTACTGAAACAGAGTTTGGAATGTCGTTAATGTAAAGCAAAAAAAATTTCAAATTTCGGTTTACAATGCGTAAGGTATACGCTGTGCACACAAGTGTAAATGGTAATTTGTGCACAAGTGCTGGCTACGTGCAATTTTTCGCGCGACCGCAAGCGTGCGGTGCGGCTTGCGGCGATGAGCGGCTCGAGCGTAAATCGGCACGCCTGCTTCACCACCGCCGCTGGTCGGCCCTGTATTGCAGTAGCTTCGGGATCTGTTCCCGTATGGGGAGTGCTTAACGCCTATTTCACCTTTGTCGCCGGTAGGCCCGGTATTGCACCACCTTCGGGATCGGCCCACGCATGGGGGGTGCTTAACGCCTGCTTGAACTCTGCCGCGGGTCGGCCCGATATTGCACTATCTTCGCGCCAACCCGCGGCGACCCTTCCTAAATATCACTCACACACAGGTGAAGCATTTTGCTATTGGTTTGAGCGTTTTGACTGTCGTCAGTTTTCGCTGCCATTCCATCTTCTCAGAGTAGAATTATTGTCAATTTTTTCACTCCTTTGGGTGACGGTAGTTGTCGGCATCTTCTGGACTGTGAAGGCCAGTTTTCTTGTCGATTCGGAGCCCGCGTGATTAGCACGAGATGAATCCAGTTGTGAGCATATATTCAACGATCACGCCCATCGCTGTTACTTTGTTAGTTCAAGCTCCTTTGTTTAGAATGATCCAGGGACTAGGAATGGGATTCGGTTCATTGTCAGCTAGTGTGTATGCTCGCTGAACGAGTTGCGGCCGGAGAAAACGCCAGTTGCGTTTACCTTTTCCTTTTGCGTCATTATTTCCTCGAGTGACGGCTCCCCACGGCGCTGGCAGATCCTCGGAACCATATACCCGCGATACGGGTCAGATAAGGTAGAAAATTAAATAATGCGAAACAGCGTCCATCATGAGACTCTGCAATAATCGTTAAACCCATAAGCAATATGACTTCACCCGTTACCTCATCTGGCTTTTCCTTAATTGTATAGCACTTTTCGTCCAAAATTGGCAACTGGAAACAGGAGCCGCAAGTAATTGAGAAATTAAGCGATCTGCTAAGTGAGTGAGGGCCAAGGCAACAGCCGTACTGGAGGGAAAAGGGAAAATTAACAAATTTAACTGTTGTTTGCGAAAATATTTGTGGAGCAACATCTTTTAATTTAAAATGGAAGTAGAGAAAACGCTGCCGGAAGTGGATAATAATTCCGTGTGTTTTGAATGACACTTCTACGGTTATCAGTCGAGCCGCCTGACGTAGCGACTTCTCTGCTGTGCAAATGTAGTTGTTTTCCTAACCTTCTGCGGTGGGCGCAGTACGTCTAGAACCGCAGCGTCCTGCGCTCTACGCGGTTGTACAGGACTAGTGACCGCGCATCGTTACGCAACTTCCCAAATAATAAGACCAGTCGGTTTTGGCGCTTAACTTGGTAGAGCTGTAAAGGAGGGATACTCATGACCCACTACAAACGGGCCCAACTGGGCTAGTGCGGAGTAGGGTATAACCCCGGGTCGACGCTTGGCCAGCGTCACGACACGTTAAATCGTCGTATGCCGGCACCTCATTAAAGTTATCCCTATCCTATCCTATCCTATCCAAAAAAAACCCGGAGATTATTCCACAAATATATATTTCTCTAGAGTTCTTTCTGAGCTAATTGAAGAAACGGTACTAGAATTCTTTTACACTTTCGCTTGTTTACTTGTTCTTGGCAGTGTTCTTCCTGCGTGAGTTGATTTGATGTGGTTCCTTGTTTGCCAAGGAAAGGAGAGGTGTATCTCACAGGCGTAACTGTGAGAAACATCTTATTTTAATTCTTTTTTGCAGGTTTACGCGTCTTTATGGTGAATGGTGGGCATTATTCACATTTGTACTAGTAAAGGTACCTCCCCCCCTTATTTGCATGGAAAGGTTACCATGGGTTTGGCCCTCTACCTCCGAAAATGAAATTCTGGATACGTGCCTGCGACAAACGCTATTCTGAAACTGTCTAACCGCCGGTGCAGCAATGGAGTTTTGCGTCGCTCCGCCACGCATTGCAGATCCCGCAGAATATTGCGGCTGACAGTAAATGTTGTGATGTTATCGGAGGGGAAGTCAAACTGTAGATTATGATCGCAGGTATATACGTAATATACGTGTATTAACATTACATTTCAGACGTGTTCTTTCGTCTTTGCTCCAGCATTCAGGGTCCGGCTGTCGGCACAGTTGCGCCTGTGTAGTCAGCGAGCCCAGCCAGATGCGAGAGTGATTGGTTTGCATGACGGCATTTTGCTTTTAGGAAAACTTTATTTCAAACTCCCCCCCCCCCCAAAAAAAAGAAAAAAAAGAACTGCCCCACGCCGCTTTATCTCTTGAGCCTTGCACATGGATCAATCGGGGCAACCTGCAACAAAGGAATGTAACCTACAATGAAGGGCACGAAACCTTAATTGTAACCGTACGTGATTAAGACTACCACTCGATTTATGCGAGTGAACAGCAAATGACTGCGATCTCGATTAAGTTAAATGAAACGCGGACGTTTGTGCACAGCGAAATAATAAATGCCTGTCACTAGCATGAACGCTAACCAACATGAATTGGGCACCGTTCGCGTAAATCCCTTCACTGTTTTTAAGATATGCGAGCTAAAATAGAAAGACCCAGGCCGGAGAACAAGCTTGCTCGTGCGCGTGATATACGCCACCGGTGCCTGCCCTTTCCGAGAGCACGATGACGCGACATAACTGTCTGCGCTGTTCTCGGTCTACAATTACTACGCCAGAGAGAACTTGAATGAATACGTTGTAACCAACGGTTGTACTATGAAAGATGCAAGAACACGTTGTTTGCGTCACACAGACCAAATCGCAGACTGCCGGGCGGCAACAGCAGGAACTCAGACGAAGTACATCGAGGCCTGGAGCGCCTCCAGGACCCGCACAGCCTCGACATACTGGCTGGTGGCAACGGTGTCCCCGCTGCCCCCAGATGAGTCGCTGCTGGAGCTGGACACGTCTACCTTGCTGATGATGTGGGTTTTGGCCCGGAACGCGGCCAGGTGCGCGTAGTAGACGGGTGCTGGGATGCTCACACTACGGGCGCACCGGGCGTACGTGTGGCATAGGTAATAGCTGAGCTTCTGCAGCTCGTCTGCGGTGAAGTTCGAGTCGTCCCAGAGGATGTAGTAGTGTGCAGGGCGGCTGGTGCCCTGCGAACATCACGCGAGGCATTTCAAGGGGACTCGGCTGACCGATGCTGCGTGCTGGCGCCGATGCCTCATACACTCGTAGCGAATCAACGTATATGTAGCCCCGCGTCTACTACTACTACTATACAGATGTGTTCTAGAGAGCGCTGTTTCCCAGGGAACTGCGCAGTGAATCAACAAACGGCACCTAAACATGCTCAGGGCAACAAATATGCGCCATCAAGCGCATAATTCCTTCATTAAAACCAATATAGCTATGCCTGATTTTTTTTGGGGGGGGGGGGAGGGGGGGTAGTTGGCGCATCTGCTCGTTAGGCTTGAACCCGCCGTGGTTGCTCAGTGGCTATGGTGTTAGGCTGCTGAGCACGAGGTCGCGGGATCGAATCCCGGCCATGGCGGCCGCATTTCGATGGAGGCGAAATGCGAAAACACCCGTGTACTTAGATTTAGGTGCACGTTAAAGATGCCCAGGTGGTCGAAATTTCCGGAGTCCTCCACTACGGCGTGCCTCATAATCAGAAAGTGGTTTTGGCACGTAAAATTCCATAATTTAATTTTTTTTTCGTTAGGCTTCATGCCAAGTGGTCCGATCCGACAGACCGTGCAATAGCAAACTGGTTTATCCCGGAGACGGCGGGACGAGGGGCCGAAACCGATCGGGGAAACAGTAAACCGCGCTTGCGTGGTGGGGGTTTGCGCGTCTTGCCGAGCAGGTACGTAATAGTTGTGTTGCAACACGCGTAGGAGATGATTAACAGTTTTATAGCACTTAAGTGCGCCACGAAAAAATTTGTTTTATCCTCAGATTCCAAAGTGCGCGTTGAACATCCGTAAGCTTTCATACTCTAGCAAATCATGCTGGGAGAGTTTGCGCTGAAACACTTGAGGTGTTTTATTTATTGTGCGGTTTATATGGTTAGGAAATATGGTGATGAATGTAGACGGCAATTATGATAAATTTAAGACAATTTCTAACCTAATTTAGAAATATGTACGTATGCCTATAAATATATATATATACAGTGGACTCTCGTTAAACGGAACCTCAAGGCACCGGCAAAATATGTTCCGTTTATCAGGAGTTTAGTTTAAAGGGAGAAGGTTCAGGATTTCGCAATCCGTTCCAGACTGCTTGGTCCCGACGAGGCAGGCGTGCGCGCAATTGGCAGTCTCCGCTGAAGCGGATCTCAGGTGCAAAATCTAGGTATTAAGAGGACGGTAGGCTATGGGCACAAACTTTATCGCACAAAAGCGGTAAGCCATGAACTTTATTTTCAGAGCATTACTAAAATTAAAAAAAAATCTCAATAGTCCACTCATTCCGCGGAAATCAGTGGGAACTGCGATTTATTGGCTTGTGAAAAAGGACTTTATGTTTGCTTGTTTGAGCTCTCGCAACCGTTTTCTTTGAATGGCACCACTCATACTAGACAGGCTGCTCAAAAACAGCTCAGAACCTACTGCTCTTGGGGACGGCGTGCTTCGTCGCAAGCGCTGTTTTTGTGAAGCGACCACTCTCGAAGTCGTTGATTATCTCCATCTTCCTTTCCAACTTAAGGGCATTGTGAGGTCGCTTCTGCGCTGCCATCAGGTGCTGACTTCGCGACGAAATGTCGCAGACGACGCTAAACAGCGGATGTAAGGCTTAAAGCCTAACAACAGCAAGCGCACCGTGACGATAGCAAGCGATGCGGTTACAGTGTGCGAGAAAGAAGTAGTGGGGGAGACAGTGATGCGTACCCCGATGGGGCTCTGTGTGAACGTCAAGTTGCGGTTTCGAGTCTATTTTCGGTTCCGTTTATACGGTGGTCTGAGAATTCGAGTTCTGATTAACGGGATTTTTTTTACATTGCCTTAATACAAAACCAACCAACTGCCAGGCGTTTGTTCCGTTTAAGCGTTGATTCCGTTTAACCGATTTCCGCTTAAAGAGATTCTACTGTGTGTATATATATATATACATATATATATATATATATATATATATATATATATATATATATATATATATATATATATATATATATATATACCCTCAAAGAACATACAACTTGGTACAACAAGTACACAAACCGACTTGCTAACAAGAAGACGAGCTTTTTTTTTCTACGAGCAAAAATCTCGAGAAGTTTCTGATTGGTCAACATAGAAAACAGTCGCTTCAACGTGTTCTTCATTCAACTTTGAAATATATCAACTTTTCATTTTGAAAATACACTTTCAAACATGCTAAAAGCTAGCGCGACAAGCCCTTTGAATACGCTAAAGATCAATAATCACAAGTTAGCTTTACTTTATGCACCTGAGGACCAGTCCTTAATATCAACGACTTGCCTAATAACATTTATTCTCGAGTTTGTTCAATGACGATTGTGTTATTTGCCGGAACTTAACTAACGATTCGGAAGTGATATTACTTTAGAATAATCTAGATAACCTAACTCAGTGGTGCCACACGTGGTACATGGCACTTAGTACTGATAAATGCAAAAGCATGCGCGTAACTAGGCGTGATGTCTCGCCATCGTATTTCCTTAGCAATAACTCCCTGCAAACCACATGATCCTTGGTGTTTTCATATGGGACCACTTCTCCAGGAAGCACCATATCGATCTCTTAATATCTAAAGCGAACCAAACCTTAAGCTACTTTAAAAGAAACATCTACAATTGCCTACTGAGGCTAAAATTGTTACTTTACACTACCAACGCTCTACCCCTGCTAGAATACACCTCGCCATGTACGGGACTCGCATAACCACGGACTAATACGGGCTGTTGAAGCAGTACAAAATTACGTACGCTCGTTTATTCTTAGACAACTATAATCGCACTGCTAGCATCACAGAAATGAAAGCCATGCTCGTAATCTTCCCTCCAAATATAGCCAGTCGCAGAAAGCATTAACGCATTTGTCTTGCCCAGAAAGTGCATTCTCACAACCCCGCTTTTCGTTCCTTGTTTATACTTTCTGCGCCATTGCGCTCACATCACCTTCATCATCCCCCGTAAGGGTTGCGTACCAACATTTTCGAACAACTGCATGCTCACAATCATTTGTTCTTACAACCGCAAGGGACTGGAATAATTACCCGCCACCATAAGCTGATCGAAGTGCTTTTAAAAATGCGCTATCAAGCCTGCTATACAAATATTATACGAATAGTTACTTTTGTACTTTTACACGTGTAACTTAATTCACATTATGTTTTTTCTGTTCTCTTCGCCTATGTATGCCTCTCCCCTTTGTATTGCATTTAACACCAAGGGTACTGCAAATAGATAAAATGTTTCAGTGATACGTCTGTATGCTGTTTAATCTGCTTTTGAAAGTTTAATCTGCGATTCTGCACCGTGTCACGTAGCGCTCTTTCGCATGCATTCTCCAAGGTGCTTGCACCCCTCTTCAGGTGCATTGTTAGTGCTACTCATAAACTAGAGTTGATATTGTCTGTATTCTTCACCCCGGCTACACCACGGCATTATATGCCCGCGGGCAAAGAGCTTCGAAAGGGGGCAGCACTTTCCGCGAACAGAGTATCCAAGGTAACTCGCCCGCATGGAACCTGTGCTTTGAGAGTTTTATTTGCACTACAACGGCTTTTTTTTTTGAAGTAAAACGTATAGCGCAAGTACAGTTGTCCTCGAGCAACTTTAAAGATTGGCCACGAGTAAAATAAAGAACCCGCTGGTGAAACGCTCCGCGCGAGGTGCGCCGGAAGGAAACGACCCCCTCCCTCGCACAAGACATTCCAGTCATTACCTGGATGCCGAAGTGGCTGCAGAGGAAGAAGTCGAAGTCCAGCGGGTGCGTGACCACCGAGTCGACGGTGGTGCCCGGCGGCACGTTGTGGAACTTGCCGACTCCGTCACGGTCCCTGGCCGGCATGAAGCGCGTGTGGTGACGCTTCTGCACCACGATGAAGGTGAGCGCCGGCTCGTACGACTCGTTGGGCGACAGCTCCTGGCACGCCAGTCGGATGGCGCTCAGCTGCGAGGGTCGTCAACGAGACACGCCAATATAGGTCGCCATTTCTTATATGGCGGGAGAAGTGACTCCAAGTTCTTTTCAACAGAGCGATGAATACAGCTAGTTGGTGTGTGTTCACTGTTATTGGGTTATACACATTAACGGGGACAAGATGAACATCGACTGGGAACGAAGACACAAACTGACGAAAAAGGGCGCTCATCGTGTCAGTTTTCGTTTCGTTCCCAATCAGTGTCCATTTTGTGCCCGTTAGTGCGCATAGCGCAATAGCCCTGAATAGAGTTTCCTATCTAAAATTTAGTGAAATCTGGCATTGTGATCGCTCAGTTGCATCGTGGGAATGATTTAGTATAGCCCGTGGTCTACACTAATTTTTGTGCTTGTGACTTGAGACATTCTGGTGGCATTAACATGCTATGCTTGCATTCCCTATATATAGCGTACATTTCCAAGGAGTCACAGTTTCCTGCGCGCATGCATAATCGTTGAAAATTGTTGCATTTGAGAGCAATATTGTGTTGGATGTGATAATTGGAAGTCAAGTCATTTCCATGCTGGCCTAGTCGCCATGCTTATGCATTTCCCTCAAGTCTTCTTGCAGGAAACTACGACGTTAAGAGCTTCGATCACTGGATATGCGGTTGCGCTACTGCAATGTTGCAAAATTCTGCCGGAATTAAATAATTTGGCTCAAAATGGCTCAAAGCAACCGATATGCCCCTATCATTCACAATGATAAACTTACGATTGACTCGATCAACAAGAAATGTATTCATCGTGCAGAGAATTGCGGTGTTGAGCGCCGAAGTTCGCGTCAAGTCAAGCGCTAACACCAGAGCACGTATACGCCCCTCGGCAAGCGAAAGTTACGCAGCGAGGCGGATTCTGGTCTCAATCCGTACCACAATTCGAGCATTTAGTGTGCAACTATGGAGACAGATCATTGGCTCTCGACTAGCAAGAAGGCCGTGTGGCTATTTTCGCTTCTATATAGAGTGCTTTCGCTCTCCAGTAGTCCTCGTGAAAGACGCACCGACCCGCAAGTTGGACGCTCTCACCTCGCTGTTCCGTACTTCGAGGAACTGCCCCTCGCTCACGCCGTCGCGGTAGAAGATGATGCGCTCCGGCTTGTGCCTCGTGGCACGGAAGAAGGCCTTCAGCATGTCCTTCATCATCTCCTTGAGATCCTTGATGATCTCGACGCGCGCCTTGGCCTCGGCGTGCTCCATCTGGATGCGGACGGTGGCGTGGAACTTGGATGGAATCGAGTCGAGGCTCCCGACGCAGGCGGCGACCGAAGACCGGATCCTGTCACCGGGCGATGGGTGAGAGACGTCGGCGCCGATGATGATGACGGGCTTCTGGAACAGCGCGGGCTTCTCCTGTGCCAGCAGGCTGTTATTGGTGCCGCCCATCTTGGCGTTGATCTTTTGGCACAGGTTCTGCACGAGCGCCACGTTGCACTTCTTCACCACGTTGTTCTCCAGCAGGCACTGAGTGCGCAGCCCGAGCTCGGTCTCCGCAACCTGCTTGATCTCGGCGTAGTTGGTGGTCTTGGCGATCACAATGACGACCATCTGCAGCTTGCTATGCTTCTGCTGTTGCTCTTTGAGGATGGAGCGGATGGAACGCCGATTGTGGTCGGGCGCCGAGATCTCGATCGGCTGCTCGATGCGCATGCCCAGTTCCATGCCGATGCGCAAAAGCATCTTGACGAAGTTATCAAGGTGGTCGCGCTGCGCAAACCGGCTTAGACTGACCAACGTCCAGCGGTCCATGGTGGCCGGCTTATAAAAGTGCTGGCCCCGAAGATCCCACGTGCCCTCGCGCGGCTTGCTGACGGAGTTGTTCTCGAACACCAGAGACGGCGGCTCGAGCACTCGACCCTTGAGCTGCGTTGGGTCGGTGTTGATCTTGATGCTGAACTCACGCAGGTAATCCTCGGTGCTGTTCACCAGGTCACGCACCGACTGGCGGATTTCCTGCGTCGGAACAAAATTACGATGAGCTGGGAAAGCGAAAACTTACTCTGGCGAACTTGCACTCGGCGACAGCGACAAGTATGGCCAACAGCCTAGCTCTCATGGAGCTAACAATCTGACCCTTGTATGCAAAGGTTATTATATTTTCTTAAGAGGCTTACAGTGCTCAGCTAATTTCTGTTTAGTTGGCAGAAATGGGAATTTCAGGTGTTTCAAGCTTCCTACTATTGCGATACTATACGGGGTGATTCTACGAAGACAAAGTAACATTTAAAAATAGCCATATTGAAATAAAAGCATGGTACCGTCGGAGGCATGCCATCACTGGTGACGACCATGACGTTATGGGCGATAAATCTGTCGCTAATTAAAAAGAACGTTAATTGGCCTTTACGCTTTTTTTGAGAGGGCTCATCGTAATTGGGAAATTGAAACGAGCTCTCCGTACAAACGATATCAACTTTTGGATCTAGAAAAATGCGATTACCCGCAGAATAGCGGCACGACGAAATTGGGCTATGAGAGCGCGCGTAACAAACTGAGAGGCTGCAGCAAGCGCGGCCCTCGAGGCGACGTTCTGCTCAAGTCGCCTAGGAGCGCGCTGGCCAGCGGCCCGTTGCTGATTGACGTGTAAGCGGAACATCAATCGCATTTTGCTTGATCCAAACGCTGATATGGCTTATCCGGAGAGGTCGCTTCAACTTCTCAATTACGAAGAGCCCAATGAAACTGAAAGCCTAAAAGACATTTAATTACATTTTGCTAATTAGCAACTCATTACCACGCATCACCCGTCACCTCGTGGTCGCCACTACTGACGTCGCCGAAGGAACCGATCCTTTTACTTCAAGAGAACTATTCTTAAATTTTACGAAAATTCATCGTAGAAGCACCCTGTATACAGAGATTTTGGAAATTAACAGTTTTTTTAAATAAGGCGGAAAATGCGGAAATTTCTAGTGTAATCTATCTGAGCATTATGTTTCTATTCTTTTTTTGTTCGCGGAATGTATACACTTGTAAACAATACCTGGAAGCGCTTGAACGGTGGCTTGGCCGTGCGCTTGATCATCTCAGCGGTCTGGTTCTCGTCCAGCTTCTTGCAGCAGTGCTGGCCCTCGACCAGCTCGCACACCTCGAGGGGAATGAAGACTGGGTGCTCGACACTTCCACTCTGCACACAGGGAAAGTGCGGGTACAGGAGGCGGCTGTAACGTTTCTGGAAGTACTCGGCCACGGAAGTTCTCGTGCCGTCCTGGTCGAAGAAGATTTCCTTGGCTGACTCCTTGGTGACTCGCACGACTTTGTACTTGCGCGGGTAGGGCAGGTGTGTGACTTTGACGCGCAGCCCCTTGAGCTCCTTGTTGAGCCGTGCATGGTGGAAGTCGCGAAGCGTTCTGAAGTCAGCGGGCTGCATCTCGCGCCGACTGTCGCTGAAGATCTTGCACATGAAGTTGATGACGGGCATGCACTCGTAGAAGGCAGTTGCCGACATGTCAACGTTCAGCATGGGCTTCCACTGGGCCGCCCGCACGCTCGTGTAGTAGCCGAACCAGACCTCGCGGCCACCGCCCAGCGCGTTTAGCTCCTGCGGCGGTGGTGCCTTGAAGAAAGACCGCCCGACGGGCGTCAGCTTGATGGACGGTCCATGGCGCAAGACGATGTCAATGGCCTGCAACACCTCCTGGGGCACGGTGTTGACGCAATTCTGGTAAACTGCGTGCAGAGCGTCCAAGTTGACTGTGGCCGCGTACTGGATCTTCACGACGAAGTTCTGGATCCTCTGGTCCTCGTTCAGGTCAACCGAGAACGTGCGCTCACGGAAGTGTAGTTGGCGCCTCGTGTACAGGTTTTTGCGGCCGTCGAAAGCCGGTATGCAGTTGGAGAGGTCTTGGCGGTACTTCTCGACGAGCAGTTCTATTACTATGCGGTTGATCTTTGTGCTGAGGCAGCGGTATTTTTTCTGCTCAGGCACCTTGGCACCCGCGGAGGTCGCGGAGTAGATCTCCACGTCATAGTGATACACGTTGCCATGGGGGATGTCGATGTTGAAGTGATTGGCGATCAACTGGATCTGCCGTCCTAGCTTTCCGTGTGCGGGACGCAGTGGGAAGTGTGAAGGGAGTGACCGTTCCATCTCCTGCGACACAGTTACGCAAGTTTCACCAATCTGATGACCTAATAGAGTGTTAGCTTGACCGTAAACGTATTAGTGTTATATACCTAACTGCTGGCGCAAGACAGTCGGTACAGAGATAATTGTTAGCATAGTCCTTTTATGATTTTCCTTCGACGATTGAGAACACACGCAAGGCAACATTTTAAAAGCATTGTAGTTGGAAAAAGCGGCATATGTCTACCATTGTCGATACTGGCATACTCGGTAAACCGCACGCGGTATAAATTCGGAAACTATGCAAAGATGTTAGGCAAAGCTGCCGTCCTTTTGGCTTTACTTTCACGCTAGCTTACAGGCAGTAATTTTATTTAGCTAATCCCTTTTTGCGGCGCAAAAGTACCTTCGCATGCAACAAATTAGAAAAAAAAGGTTCATTGACCACGTGAGTAATGATAAGAGACATCTGCTCCTCTAATGAAGCGTCCTCCTGCTTGTGCATTTTCATAGAACTCCTTTTTGCCGCTTCAAAGGGATTTTCGCCACGACCACCGGCTGGAGAACAAGCTCAGTCCTCGTCCAAATTACAGAGGTCGCCCGAAAGGAGTTCTGACGTCCGGTGTGCTGCTTTCGCATCATCGCGAAGGTGTACGATACAGCGCACCGCACAACCATTCCTGCAGTATTTGAAGACGGCGGGGACGTCCCTCACTTGGTGCGTTTCCTCCGACATAAGGCAGCGCGAGACAGAGCGCTTCGCCCGACCTCGGAGGCCACTTTGTGCTACGTCTTTCATAGTCACTGTAAGGGGTGCAGTGTGGTTGCCAGCGTATGTGGCGTAATTAAGCAGACTCGTACAAGACAGTTTGCTACACGACGTTACAGGGCCGGGCATTGCTTAATCATTAACATTATCCATCTATCTGTATCGGCGTTTAAACTTGTTCTTGCGAATCACATGGAATAAATATGCTAGCAATCTTCACGCACTTTAAACGCCAGAGATTTCTTAAGCCGTACGATCTCCTATAGTCGGTGACAACGTAAGAATTACTATGAGATGCGTTCACAAAACCACAGCGCAGCTGCTTTCGCCTCTCTGAAGGAGCCGAGTTAGGCGGCGTCCGCGCACAGCTTAACAACTTTAATCTGCTAATGTAAGTGCCACATTTAATGGAATATAAAAGCGCGTTGTTGGAAGCTGAAATAGCATCTTGAAATAGCATAAATAGCGCTGATGTCAAGATCACCATAAAATTTGCCAAGACGTACATGTTTAACCAGAAAACCAGTTAGCGAAAGAAAGCACTGTACGCAGAAGACGTTTTAGACTAGTGAATTTGCATGAAGTCTCGGAAGTGAATGAACACCATTGGCTGGTGCAATATGCATGCATGTATATTGCGTTCGAATTCCGGCAGCGTACATGGAACCTTTCTACAGCGAAAATGTATATGGCTAGCGTTCCATGCATTTTGTTCTCCGTGAATAAAAACTATAAACATCAATGGCTCATACCCCCGTAAGCGTTCATGCTCCCGTAAGCAAGCAAAAAATGCAATGGCTCATAGTCCCGTAAGGCAGAGGCTACAAGCATTCAGCAAAGTTAAGCGAACAGTGCTTAAATTCTTTCTAATCACGCATACAACATAAAAGAACATGTAAAAAACTCATCATCAATGGCTCAGCCACGAAAACAATGGCTCCTACCCCCGTAAGCGAGCAAAAAATGAAATGACTCATTGTCCCCTAAGGTTTATGGCTACTCATTCTACGTGAAATAGCTGCAATTACCCTACGCCTATTGTCATTGTCATTGATTTCAATATGGGTGTGTCGGTACCGAAAAGTGAGCGGTTTACGCGCTTCGTGTTGAAGACACATCCCTGGCGATGCCACACCGATCAGGCCCCACCGATTAACCAGCGGCGTACGTGCATCGATGCGACATTATCAAAGGTGCGAGTGAAATAATGGCCACTGATCAAGACAATAAGGGAGTGTGCGTATTATTCCTCACAATTACCGCCCATCATCACAATAAATGAGAACGTACCTGTGTTCGAAATTATGCGTTACCTGCGCGTCGCGTGCTAAACAGCTTCGCTGGTCAACTACCTTCGCAGAGTGGAATGGTTCATGATTTTGATTTATTAGGTTGTCACCGACTATAGGTATCTTGCAGGCAGACCATAGCTACTTGATCGCCACCTTCAATGTCACCAAATGCGTTCTTTTCGTGGTGAGAACAATATATGGTCATTTCTCATCTGACACAAAGAAATAACTGGAAATGGTCAGACTTCCTTGGGGCGGTTGAGTTTCTCGAGCAGGTGGAAGTCATGATGAACGAGAACTTTGAAAGACGACCATCGCAGAGCAGCTTCAAGAGGCAAAATCAACAGCCACGCTTTCTGCGCACGATGTCGATCATTACGCTGTGCGAGTTATTTGCTTGCTGCCCCAGGGCATGTGCGACATAAGAGTGGCTGGCTGTGGACATAGGCGGCCACTTCACCATCAGTGTGGCCCACCGATAGTACCCAATATAAACCTGCTACGTTGTTATGTATACGTGACGGCGTCATTGAGAGGGACGCGAACATGTAGGCACACAGTGCTAAAAAAAGATATCATTAAATGCTGCTACTGTGGAATCACTGCCAAACACCGACGCGAACTATCTCACAAGAGCCAACCTCTGAGCCGAACTCGGACATTAATTGAAACTGAAGGGGAAGCTTTAGCTCGGGCCCAACTCCGGTGCCGCCTATTCAAATCCATGTAATAAGCAGAAATGCTTTCGAGATAAAGCATGGGCCGAGTGTAATGAAATTCTTTGCATTTGAGAAAAAGTGAAATTGTTGCGACTGTTCGAAGTGAAACTTTAATTTGGGGCCTGAGCTGTTCTATATGAATTACTGAACGTCTGTATGTCTGAAAAAACAACAACATAGAAGCGCGAAATTTACGAATTCATAACTTTGCACCAAGAACAGATATCGCAGTTCTGTAAACTGCATTGGCCAGAGTAGCCTAAGGTAAGGGGACAAATTTAGTGTATTAACTTGCAGCTTGCGTGAATTTGTCACTAATTTTACAAGGGTATTGCAATAGTTCACAAATTAGTGGTGCACTTAAGAGCCACGCATAATAGATCAATTTTGTCCGCTTTAGACGTAATGTTAGATGCTATTCCCACAAGTGCGATATTTTTCATCGTTAAATAAGAGTTGAAAGCTTTATATTCTCGTGCTTAAGAAATTTGCGATTTTCAACGTTTTTCATGAAACTAATGGCCTAAATAAAATATCCGCTTCCAAGCGTCTAGATTTTACGCTGCTTTTCATGCAACCAATGTAATCAAATTCGGCGGAGGCGGTTGCTGATAAAAAAGGATTTTTCCTTTCCCGTGTATTTAGATAGGAGCCCCCAAGCTAGAGCTTAATTTTAAGGTGGCTTTATTCAACAGACTTAGAAAACAGCGGCAAAAGAAAGTACAAAATATTTAGAACGAACATATTCAATTTTGTCTGAAATATATCGCTGCGATTGCTTAATTAAAATTGACTTCCTGGGTTTTCACCTGCAAAACTACGATAAGATGATGAGGCACGTCGTGGTGAGGCACACCGGAACAATTCTGACCATATCTGGGGTTCTTTACCGTCCACCTTTTGCATTTCGGCTCCACGAAACACGACCGAGATTGTACCTGCGACTTCGAGCTCAGCGGCGCAACGACATAAACACCAGGCTATCGCGAAGGGTTCCTGCTGTTATTCCCAAGTCGCTATTACATACAAAAATACCTGGCGCACCAGGTGTGTCGCATATGCCGCGTTCCATCATTCTGCGGAACCTACCATGATCTGCATGTCGTCGTTTGACGACCCAGTCAGGCTCAAGGTGGTGTCGTCAGCACCGGTGCGCGGTGGTGTCACAGTCGGTGAGACAGAGGCGGGCGAGATGCCCGCCGAATTACCGCCATCCTTTCGCGGCTTATGAAATCCGTTGGAATAGCTCTGGCCGGTTGTCGTCGGGCTCGGAGGCGCGATCGCAGTGCGGCTCGTCTGGGACATCGCCCGCTGCTGGAGCGCTTGTGCAAACGAACCGGGTGCAGTAGCCGCGGGTGGGGCCGCGGCTCCGCCGGGCGCCGCTGCTAATCACGGAAAAGAACCAGGTTCGGCGTCACGCTGAGACTGTTAAACAAGCTGGGAGAGCTCGTACTTGGGCTGTAGTTCGCAATTTGTCTCGGCTAAAGCTCAACATCGCAGAAAACACAAAGCGCCCTTGCTCGGGTGTCTGGGCATGCTGCGAGAAAGCTCAAGTTTGGAATCAAGGTAATCACTAAGTTTGTTTCGCTGTAAGGATAATGCAGTAATAGCCATATGCAGTCAACTACTCTAAACCAACAATGTTATACAAATCTATCGTATATAGACTTTGTAAAACGAAGCTTTCATGAATACGAGTTTTCTGCTAAGAGCCTAATAACGCAAGAACACTAAAAGGAAGCCAACATAGCGAAGCAGTGCAACGCCACTGGACAAGTGCCAGGGGTCGAGGCAAGCGACCACAGATACGGAGGCGAAGCGATCAAATGTGGTCGAAGAAGTTGTTGCCCTCAGAAAGACAAGTCGAAACATTGGATCCAGGAACATTCGTTGTTCGATCACTGTTCGTCACAAGAAAGCTGAATTGACACACAGCTGCCACTGTCCGCCGCGTTGGCTTTCAAAGTAATTGGTTGATCCACGGAGTTTAGCGCTCCAAGGCCACACTGTAAACCAATTAACATCCTTGAATGAGCATTTTCTTCAAAGTTCGAAAGGAAGGGGGCTTTCTAACTCGCATCCTTTGCGGGTGTGAGTAATAGATCGGTTTGCACCCTTAAGGGCCTTCCAGGGTGCGTTGTGACACGAGTGCGCACGATTCGACGGCGTGGATCCCAAATGTCAGCTGATTTTATTGTTATTTTGCTCCAGACCCCTTGTGGTTGCTCGCCCTGCCCTCACCATCGGTGGAGAGTGAAGACGGCGGGCAGAAAGCGGTTCGGAGGCGCGCTCGCTGCTCGCCCTTGCCCGCACATTGCGGTCTCCTCGCGGCGGCTACAGGTGCAAATCGGTTACTCTGGCGCTCTAGAGGCGCCGTGTACAAAGCGGATGACTCCGGATTGACCCCCTGGAGTTATTTAACAAGCTCCTAAATCTAAGTACATCTGCATTTGGCCCCCATCGGCATGGGGCTGACGGGAATCGAACCTGCTACCTCGTCCTCAGCAGCTGAGCGCCATAGCGTCCCCCTCCCCCCCCCCCCACACGAGAGAGATAGACTAGCAACCGTAATATTTATCCGTAGGGAGAGACTACACATATGCCGCGGTACCACCCTGGAAACATTTGCAAATTGCGCTCAAGATATGACAACTCTTTTTCACCAGAGACACGGAAAACTGTATCACTGATAGCATAGTTAACGAGAAGAAAGGGGGTTAACCGAGGGGCCCCGATTTTTATTAGTCATATCATAAGAAGCCAACAAACACTGACACCAAGGACAACATAGAGGAAATTGCTTGTGCTTGATAAATGAAATAAAGAAACGAAAAAATAATGGAAATGAAAGTGGATGAAAAAACAACTTGCCGCAGATGCGGAACGATCCCTCAACCTTCGCACAATTTCCCCTATGTTGTCCTTGGTGTCAGTGTTTGTTGGCTTCTTATGATATGATAGCATAGTTGTAGCTACAAATGTTTCGAAAACCTCGCGCGTTTTTCGTGGCCGATATCTTGCCAAGATGGTGCATCGGTGAAAGCCTTGGCATGCATCTGTGCGCCCTCGGGAAAATGACGCTTTCAAAATTCAACGCTCGTGCGCGTGTTTATACAAAAGGGCCGTTTCTTCGCTCAAGCTTTGTACCAACCGCTTCGACTGTCTGCAGCCAGTAAAACAATACAGCACTGTGTTGGTCATACATTGTCATCACGTTGTAATGACAGTGAAGTAAACACTGAAAAAAATGTATTGTATTGTATTGTATTGTATTGTATTGTATTGTATTGGGTTTTATGGCGCATAAGCGCCTTAGGCTATCATGCGCCAAACACATGGTATAACTTATTTCAAAAATTGGGTATCCTCAGCGAGGTCCTTGTCCGGACAAGGCCTCTGAGGAGCCCAACAAACCAAATGAAAACCTCAGCCTTCTTCTCAGAACTGAGAAAATGGGTGAGGTGCATCATAAGATGCGTGAAAAAACCGGGTAATAATAACTTTTTAAAATTAGTAGTTCTGTGATACGTTATATTTCGTTTAGGATCGCTGCGTCTTTCAAAAACCTAAAAACAGATGAAGTTTCTACTAGTGGGTTATCTCCTAAAAGCAGACTGGGATGGAAGGGAATGCGTTCATTGTAAAATACAGTAAAATGTTTTTTCCTTAGCCGTTCGAGTTGTGTGCACGAGAATAAAATGTGATTTACAGTGAGTTCATCTCCACATTTCTCACATAAGGGTTTGTCTTGTTTTGTCAGTAGAAACTTATGTGTTAGGTGTGTGTGTCCGATGCGCAGGCGGCATAAAATTACTTCTATAAAACGTTCCTGATGCCTGCATGATCTCCATTCTCCTAGAATAGGTTTTACTAAATGTAGTTTGTTATTTTCTTCGTTATTCCATGTACGCTGCCATGGAATAACGAAGAAAATAACAAACTACATTTAGTAAAACCTAAAAAATGAGAGATGTGATTATAACCCTTTATTGGACGAAGTTGCGCACGGAAAGGCGAGCAGCGCCAATAAATGATGGCGGCGAGCACTACATGTGGCCGTTCGTCGAATCTAACCAATGTATTAAGTACGACCGCTATTTACACGTTTACCAGTACAATCGAGAATATTCTTTTGTTCTCGTGTACGATCTTGTTAGACAAGACTTCCCCAATAAAATCGGCGACAATACTCGACATCGAGGATACGGTAAGGCGCGTCTTGCCCCAAGCGGTAATATTCAGCTTATGACTTCGGCTGCACGATCGAAATTAATGCGCGACGGAGACTGATGCGGGAGTTGATACACGATAAAACGGGCGCTTCTGAGTGACCATGGTCACTCAGAAGCGCCCGTTTTATCGTGTATCCTGCAGGGCCAGTTTGTTTTTATGTTTTCTTAACGGGACATTTCATTTGTTTGTTGTTGTCTTTTTTCAATCTTATTCTTCGCGCCAAGTGACCAATGCCTGCAATAATAGCAGCGTTCGAGTCAGTGACAAAGGGCAAAACGCATGAAAAGTTGAACGGAACGTGAGAGAATACGGGCCAGCTATTTTCTTGTCAAAAGAATTGACTGAATGCGCGCGTGTTCGCGCCTCTGCACACCACAATGAGCCGAACGTGAGAACCTTCGCCGCAACCGTTAGGCTGAAAGTCAATCAAGCATTCAAAGTGCTCATCGGAGCCCAGCTGATTGTCCGAACAAGAGAACGCGTTAAACTAGACAGAACAGCGAATGCAACACTCGCCCACTGCGTAACTGAACTTCTAAATTGTTCGTGCTCAATATACAGCGCACTGTCAAAAGCGTAGTAACAATCAACATAAATGTGCTCAAAATTCAATCGAACCGTCAAAACCATGGAAAATATCGTTCTCGGGACAGCCACGGCAACAGTAGAAGTTACGGCGGTAGCTGGGCATTGGCAGAAGTCCCCGAGTCGCTGCTTAATCTCTCGGTGGACCTACGAGAAACGCGACGACCATAGGCGAAATTTGCGTGTGATACACTCAACCCGATTCGTGAGGGGCGTTTGACATTTAGCAATCTCGCTTACGTGCATAATACTCCAGGATACATTCGCGCGACGCGACTGCTCAAAAAAATTGTGTAGTCTTACGTGCCAAAACCACGATTTGATATCGAGGCACGCCGTAGTTGGGGACTCCGGAAATTTGGACCCCCTGGGGTTCTTTAACGTGAACTTAAATCTAAGTCTCCGGGTGTTTACGCATTTTGTCTCCATCGAAATGCGGCCGCCATGGCCGGCATTCGATTCCGTGACATCGTGCTCAGCAGCCCAACACCATAGCCACTAACCAACTGCGGCGGGTGACGTAGTGCCCACAGCCCGACGTACAGTCGACAACAAACGTTAAAGAATGGAAAGAAAGAAAAAGCTCAAGCTGTAATAGTAAATTACCCTTCTACTATCGTGATGAAATCCACTTTTGCCACGACAGATGAGACGCGAAAACGAAAGCCGGGTAACGACATCACCTTGATGTTCCCGCACTAGCCAGCTGTGACGTCATGGAATTTGATGGCGTCTGCTCGGACATACGTTAATTTTTCATAGGCAAAAATGGACTACGTTTCGTCCTAAACGAACGAAAACGTGCATTTAACATGTTTCAACAACATTTACTGAGCCAGAAAAGCCTAAACACAAATATATTGAAATCATTGACGCCGCACTGACGTCCCGGAGGTGGGCTGTTGGCGCAAAATTTGAAAATTAGAACTTCATTGAGTTTGTCTGTTACAATCGATGTCCCCGGGAAATTACCGAAGGTAGATTTTTGAAAGAACGCTTTGAAATTCTGAAATGATTCAGTAGCCGCGCTTCGATGGATACGGTAGAAGCATATCCTATAACTTATCGTATCGCATATAGTCATACGCCACCGTTTACATGAATGTGTGCTTTCGAGTCCAGCAAACTAACGTCACGTAGTATTACATTTGAAAGCTAGCGCTCTTCCTTCCGATAAGCTTCTTTCGCTGCCTCGTGAAATGCACCGGCAGTTCGGCTATATTCCGTCAGGTTCTCTATTTGCCCGCGTGGACAAACTTACGCGACGTTCATTTGGTGGAAACGTACCGTGTTGAATCGCAATATGCAAATTCCCCAGCGCGTTCGCAACTGTTGCCATGTCTAGTGGTTTCGGCTTCTATCTCCTCAAAGCGGACTGGGCTAGTTAATGCAGAGAATCAACTTATGTTAATGCCATTTATTGTTGACAAAGAAGGCACTGTCTCATCGCGCGCAATGTACTCACGAGTGAAAATAAGCCGCGTGCTGCCTAATTCGTAAGCTGCCGTTTTTGTTTTGATGTCCAATAGTGTGACAGTGACCGTCACCGGTTGTCATCCCGCAGCGAATGCGTTCCGATAATTCCGGATAGGGTATACTCGTCTATTTACATGTGCCGCTGAAATACGCGTTCTCTATCCCAAAGTACCTCTACTTGATTTGAAGGCGCGACAACGACGGTGGACACACACAGGGCGCGCGGCGCGCCTGTGTGCGTGCGTGTTCCCTCTTCGTCCACCGCCTTCACTTCAGGTCATGCTTAACCAACACGCCCAACTATCCATCCTAACGAAATGCCTCTGCTTGGCGCACTTCATGTGATACGCCTTCCGAACGAATTACCTCGCTGACATCAGATGATAAACGCTTGAAATTTATTACGAGACACTTATGTCGCATTCATGTAAACGCGGCTAGAGTCTCTTTTTAGCGCCCCTTTAACAAACCACTTGGGCCGAACCGCATCGCCGCGTCAGCTGCCGTCGAAAGCAGCGCTGGGCCGGAGGTGTTCCCTCGCTTCCATTATTGCAATAGAAATTGTGGACACTGTCACCGTAAGGTTCCGGTAAATGTTTAGGTATATGCACGATACTTGTTTTTGCCTGCCGCATAAGGAAGGTATAGTATGGTGCAAGGTATCGTGTTATACTACTGAACCTCCTATGTTGCTGAAACCAGGCCTTACTTTCTTGACTGAATTATTCCTGAGAATGCTTTAGAATGGCAGATGTACCGCAACCACATGTCATGAAACGTAACATTCACAACGCATGGCTTTCATCTTAAATCGTCGCAGACTATTAAATATTAAAAGTGCAAAGCAATACCAGTGCACGAACCTGAACGGGCAGCATAGTGGCACCCTTCGCCAGGTCCGGCCATTTTGAGCTGACAAGCACAGAGCATACAGTGCGCGCTAACAATCGCCTATTACACTGCTACGCGCCGCGAGAAAAGCTGAAATTTCGAACCAAACGCCGTTTCCCATTCTCCTTGCGGGCGCCGCGCTCCCAGCCGGAGGGTCGACGTCAATCGCACAATTAAGTGCGCCTACGCATTCGCACTGCTTTGACGTCACTCAGGGACATGTCACTGAGAATTACTCATGGCAACAACAGTTATTTCATCTGTTGCTTCAACAGACGTACAAACATACAAACGAAATATTTGCGTGTCTGTTTTACTTCGTACCATAGCAGGAGGGGTATTTCTGTTTCTTATGCTTGTTCCCATGTCGTGTAGTCCCGCGCGCGGAGAAGGAAACTGACATTTTCTGCCGTGTTCCAGCGCGCGATCACGTTCTTTGAACCGCTCGCGTCTACTTTTGATGTGGCACTGACTTATACCACTAGTCTGGTGCCAGCGGTAAAACGATGCGATGTATCGCGGTAAGGATCCATGAGCCGGGCCGCGGCCTCTCCAAACATGCTCGCCCTGAGGGATCCATTCCGCAGAAGCAGCCAGACAACGACGTACCTGTTCTCGTGCACAGCTCTCAAGATGGCGCACATAGTTGGCACAGAGCGAAACGAAAAACTCAACAGCTTGAAGAATCGAGCGCGTGACCATCACCGGAACTGCGCCGCGAAGAAAAAACGCGCACGAAAAAAAGGCGATGAACGCGACGTGTACGTGACGCCATACCCCGACTCCTGTACGAGAGAAAACGCAGGGAAGCAACTTTAGCTAGACGGGGGCAAGTGGTGAAACCTTGCTGGCAGTGAAGCTCGCCTCCTGATATCATGGTTTCGCGAGACTTGAAACAATGCTATCTCTCTTAATGACCAAACCATTTGAAAAATGCTTGCGCTAAAACGCTCCCTAGAGGGCACGTAACAATTTTCATCGTATAACAAAAGGTTTGCTACGTGGCATGATGAAGGGCCCTTTAAGGATGCCAGAAATTTTGGCGCAACCGCGCATGTCGCGCGCGCGTTTTATAGTCGGACCAGCGTATATATGTTTAGAACGCCGTCCAAGGAGTTTAAGCGCAGCGCTAAACCTTGCTATCGCTGTCAGTGCTTGGCACTTTGTGCGAAACTGCGAAACTTTTTTTTTCTCACGAAGCGTTCTACTCGGCAGTCATGGGAAAGCTCTTTCATCTTGTCTCGGCAAAAGTATAATCGAAACAAATATATCGACACGTGTACATTTTTCGGTTTCCCGGTGACCGTTCTACACCGCTGTTGCAATGTTTTTCCACGGCGCGAGACACGCCTTTCATGTATCAGAACTTTCTTGAACGTCGCCAGTTCTATGGCGAAATAATTTTGTCTAATCAGATTGAATGCGCGAATCTAATAGTGGTGTAATACATTAGAAGCCATGGGAGCACCAGAAATTATGCTGGCATGTACAAATTGAGTCATGTTAGATAGCCGACAGACGTGCCCCGTGGTTCGATAACCGATAACTGCTCTCCGCTATCGTTGTGATTTGAACCGCGAACTATAGCGCCGACAGTACCTATTCTTCACCGTCACTACAACGCGACGATATCAGCAGCGTGCCAGTGGTCTGGAAGATCTCCACGAAAACGAGATAGTAGAAAAGCTTTTTAGGAGAAGAAAACGGACATGTATTAAGAGGAAGCTTTTGCTCGGGTGCACCCGAGCAAAAGCTTCCATTACATGTATTTTGATAGGAGCATGCTCCTATCAAAATACATGTAAAAGGAGAATTCATTTTTCTCAGCAACCACTGCACCTAATTGGGCGAGGTTTGTTGCATTTAAAAGGAAAACTCCGAATGTAGTGAATGCTGGTTTCGAATTTGTGATTTAGGTCGTCAATGTTTTATAAAAAATTGGCAAAAATCCAGATTTTTCTGAAAACGAAACTACCAAGTTTACAACTATTTAGCTCAACAACGAAAAACGGCAATACAATTCTGTGAATTGCACCTAATAGTACATCTAAAGCGGACAAAATTGATATTTTATACATGAATATAAAGCAATTTTGTATGATGGAAATACAGATTTTGCAGAACCTTTGTAACCAACGTAACTAATTCACGTAAGATGTAAAATGACATACCGAATTTGTCCGCTTTGAATGATCTAATGGATGCCATTTATAGAACCGCGATATCTGTTCTTGATGCAGAGCTATGAATTTGTAAACTTCGTGCTTCTATATTTTTTTCAAACTTACGAATTTTTGAAAATCTTTTTAAAAACATTCATGCCTTTAATCGAAATTCCGCTTCCAACAGTCACTAGAATTTAACTTTTTCGCTCAAATGCAACAAATTTCATTAAAAGCAGTCCAGGGGTTACCTCAGAAAAACGTTTTTGCGCTTTACATGTATTTGAACAGGCCACGTCGGAGTTGGGCCCGACCTAAAGCTTCCTCTTGACGCAACAGCGTTACAACATGTGTCGAAAATAAAAAATCCGGCGTCGGCGTCTTGCATCGGACGTCGTATCGCGAAAACTTCAGAGTGGCGCTCCATGCTGACGCGGCTTCTTCACCCACGGAGAAATAGATAGGAGCGCCGACTAGCTTGGCGCCTACACTCTTACTGTGGTTGCGCGTAAGTACACCACCAAATAAGGGGAACATATTTTTTTTTTATAAAATATGTCCCATTTGCTTAGTGGAACCTGCATGGAATGAGATTGAGTGTATACAAAAGCATGGCCTTCGAGGTGAGCAGTCAGAAAGGGGGGGGGGGGGGGGGGGGGAGGGTGATGCGATGTCAACTTCACATATGCATCTAACACGACACGTAATCCCATATAGTCACGTATAGAAGAAAATTGTGCAGAAACCATAGACGGTGATTGTCAATGCAAACGAATAGCACGATCAATGAACGTTTGCTTGCAGAGTCCAACCATCGATTATCAACCCCCACCTATCAACCACCGACCAATAACAAGCACGGGAGAAAGAGGCAAGGAAAACTATTCGCTTTAAAATATTCAGAGGGAAAGATAGGATACTAGTGTTTAAGGGGGCTGCGAGTATGGCGGTTCCAGCCAGCAAGCAAGTGTATATATATATATAAATATAAATAAATATATATATATATATATATATATATATATATATATATATATATATATATATATATATATATATATATATATATATATATATATATATATATATATCTGCCTAAACTTTATACTTCTGGCTTTATATGGCTTTGTGGCTTTGCAGATTCAAAGCTATTAACAAGATTTATCGTTATAAATGCAATAATTCGCAATGCTTACGCATGCGTGCAGAGACTGATTGCTTCGCAGTGTTTGGAAAACTATAAGTGCTAAACTCAAACAAATAATCTTAATATAAAAATAAAAACCGTAATAAATAACGTGACGACAAAGCTCAAAGCACAAGCGCAAATACAGGGTGTCTTTTTTTTTCTTTTTTCAGTTGCACCCCATTTTTTATATTGCCCATGGCAGTTGGCACAATTCCAACCCTTGATCTAAAATACTCGATGAGGCGGCCATTACTTCTACAAGAAATCAAAACATTCAATTAATAATTAGCATAATTATGCTAATTACAACATTAGTTAATTACTTTACGTCATATTTTTATATCTACGAATAACAGCAGCTGAGTTCACACGCCGCATCCACCTGGAACCAATTCTCTGGACAGCACCAGTTCCGAGATATTAGTTTTCAAAGTGTCCGACGAAATGCACTGGCGTCCCAGTTACTTTTTTGAACAAACTGTGGTTTTGTGCATTCGCAAAAGTAACTGGAACGCCAATTCATTCTGACAAACACGTTGAAAATTAATATCTCGGAATTGGTGCCGTCCAGAGAATTCGTTCCAAGTGGATACGCCATCCGGACACAGCGGCTATAATTCGTAGATTGAAATATGTGGCATAAGGTAATTATTTAGGAGTTAATTAGCGTAATTACGTTACTTATTCAGTTGAACATTTTGATTTCTCATAGAAGTAATGGCCGCCTCATCGAGTGATCTAGATTAAGGGTTAGAATTGTGCCATCTGCCATAGGCAATATAAAAAATGGGGTGCAGATAAAAAAAAAAACACCCGTATATTAGACGAGTTCCATGTGCTAACCATCATTCGCATGATATGATGATGCTCATTCATTGCCATCTCCCTTGAAATGGGGCGGAGACAAATATTCGGGTAGCCTGCTTGACCAAATGAGGCTATCTATGCATGCAAATCAGTCTATAATTTCACTTACATCGTGATCGTTCTTCCATTTCTCTTTTCCTTAAAACCTCCTCATCACCCTGTTTACCTACACCTGTTATGGATATGGTCGTATCGATCTTTTCCCTGCTTTTTGTCACCAATATTCTAAATATTCTAAACGTGTCTCGCTTTTCTCGACTGCTGACCGGTTGATGCTTGCGTACACTTTAAGTTCAAGCGCTTTTGGAAGTTGTACGTTACTTATACGGGCCTCACTAGGTGAATCCCTTCACATTCCATTAGGATGCGCGTGGTGGTCTCCGGTTTTTTTTCTTTTTTTTTTTTTTGCTGCAGCATACACATGCCTCATCTAGTTGCGGACATTTGCTTCAGCATGTGTTGGTCCCTGGGCAACCCGCTCGTGCCTCAAATAGCCCTTTGTGTTATCGTATTCTCCCTTCTACTTTCTTTCTTCCCATTCTTGCAAATCTCCATGGTCTTTCTTGTTTCCATTATTTGCATCCAAGTCCCTCTCTCTCACTTTGTCTTTGATGACCCCTGCTTGTGTATCTACACTTTCTGTTACCCAGTACTTGGGTTGCCAACTTTCTTGACCTCTTCCTCCATTCTGTGTCCCCGCTTTTCAGGTACAGGTACATGTGCAATTTAACCACTCATTTCTTTTCGTCCATGTTTCCGAGTCTTTCTTCAAAACTGATTGTGCTCAGCGCTTCTTTGACTTGGAGAGGCCCAACCCATGTCACCCTGCATTGCCTGATTTGTGGTTTTGACGCGCGCTCCCAAAGCCAACCAGGCTACCGATCTTTGGTTAACTTCCTACCCCGACAGGTTATCTAATTCCGAGCCCACACTTGCGAACGTTAGTGCTCGCACCGTTGCTACCTAGCTGAGCGGCGGCCGCGCCCTCTGTAGGATTTGTTTGTATGAATTTCATGAGCTCTCTCCCGTTCCTTCCAGTGCTAGTTAGCAATATAAGGCCGGTGACACATGCGCGCGCGTCATTGTACCAACCATACAGTTTCATACATTTAGTGAAGGAAATTCCATGGTACCAACAGAGCAGCTAGAAACAAAGAAATGCTTGTGCGCAAGGAGCTACAGCGCTCGTGGGCCAGTAGGAATGCGCCGACATCGAGAAACTTGGCGGCAATCGATATGAAGTATGTCTCTATTTTTTTTTTTTTTTTATGCGAAAGCATTATATGACCCATCACGCGAAAATCGGTCGGCGTGAGTGAAAGAGGGTACCGAATATGGCCGACGCCGCCAGGAGCCAAAACAAGTCATAAAATGCTCGAACCCGGGCCTCCGAGGGCCGAAACGAGTCCGTTTCCTCTGCGCCACTTCGGCTCCACGCTTCTGGTTGACTAAGGGGTGTCTAGTGCGTGCGCAATTGCAGACGTCACGTCGCAGGGCCGGCTAAAGGGACGCTTCCCCGACGCCACGGCTGCTCCACGGCTCTGGCTTACTAAAGGCGTGCCTCGTGCCTGCGTTCATGACGCATTCATGAGCGCATTCGTTACGTTTCGAGGTCTACTAACGGTATAGAATGCTCCGAGCTCCCACACGTAAGCAGGCTTACGCGTATATCCCGAAATGTTTAAGCTCTAGCTCGTTTTATTGGTGAGTACAGCCGAGTACCGTTAATTGGACGCCTTAGTTAATTTGAACTCACTGTAAATAGTCCCGACTCGCGGTGAAAAACCATACACTGCTATGGAAGGAAAACTGGTTCCGTTCGAAAGCATACCGCTTACGTTGTTTCCACCACAACCGACCGGAGCGTTTGCATACGTAGTGTGCTGCAGAGGGCGTAATTATCCCACGGTGAACTTCGCCTACACGTGACACCTGCCTAACCTGCTCCTTATTCTCACAGCACTGAAACTCTGGGAAACATGCAGGTGGGTGAGTCGGCTAGGATTCGTTGGAAGTTCAAAATAAAAAAGTCCATGACCAGTTGAGTACACCAGGCACATCCGGTGAAACCTACTGCGCGCGCTCATGACAGGGAGAAACCGTGAGTTCAGTCATTATCTTCAAAGTTCCCAACTGAGCCAGAGACGTTGAGCTTTCTGCACACATCACTCCTAACATTAGCGTTATTTAAACGGAGGGAGTGCTTATTGTCATGTGCAGTTCTCGTACAACCCCGGGAAACATTGTGAGAAAATGTCCACGTAACGCTTTCGAGCACTTGCCCGAGGAATCTTTTGCGCGGCCCGCAATTAACTGACGCTCTCAAAACTTTGCCCACGCGTCACCTACGTCACCCTGCGTCTCCATAAAATGTCAATCTCGGGGCACATTACCCGCCGCGCTAGATTGATGGCTATGCCGTGGCGCTGCTGCGCAGGAAGTCATGGATTCGATACCGGTTCCGTCGGTCGCATTCCGCTGGCGGGCGGAATGCCAAAACGTACGTGCACTGGGCAGTGGGCGCTCGTTAAAGAAATTCAGGTGTTCAAAATTTATCCGCAGCACCAGGGCGGCCCCCCATAATCGGGTCGTGGTTTTGGCACCTAAAACCCAGAATTAAGCTTAGTGACACATTTAGTGCTTTTCAGAATATTGGGAAAACTACCTATGCGGTTCGTATATGACACACTCCTAAAGTTCTGGAACGCTCGAATCAGTAAGTTTCTACAAAGGCTGTAATCAAGCTACGCAATTCAAGCTTTTTTGTAACATCGGCCGCAACACGCTTCCTAGACGCGGGAAACGGGCGCGTGGATCAAATTACGAATAAAATAGGGAGGAAATGAATATCCAGTAGCTATTTCCGAAGTGCCTGTACTTAACTGAGACAGTTCGAACTTTGCGTACTCACCGTCCATAACATAGCCCCAATTCTCTGCAAATATGAAATTGCTATACCTTGGTTCTCCCAGGAAAGCGACGAAACTTAAGCTTTCATATAACCCCTCTAAACAGGCAAGAGAGTTCAACAATTTTCATCTAGCCCCTATTTAATCCACATGCTTCAAAATTTGCCTGAATTCATTACTCTCCCTCCTCCCTGTTTTTTCTTCTTTAGATATTGTTATGGGTGGCGTTAATGAAGTAGAGGAAGAATACGATCGGCCGACTGTCTTCTGTTTTCTTTTTTATTTTTACTTGGTCAATTACAAGGTTTGCCTGCAAAACAAGGCAAAAGGGGGGGTATTATTCTCCTCTCTAAGGTCTTCGCCTCGTTAGAGCAGCTTCCTCGCACATGCCGAGTGCGCACTTATCCAGCAAGGATTGCTACGACCGCCGCCACCGACACGTTCGCTTCTTTCACTCTTCTTTCGTCCTTCTCCGGAAACGCTGTCATCGTGTCGACGGCCTTTCTTAAAAGCGGCTATCGCGTTAAAAAGTTTCACAGCAGGTTACGGTGGTGAACTGCAAAATCGTGCCGCTGGGAAGTGCTTCAACGTCTTTCCTCCACGCATTGGCGTTGGTCATGCCCTACAGCTCACACCGTACTTTTCAGCCCGCTCAGCGCCTAGACGGCGCTCTATCCGGCTGGGAGGTCATGTGTTACGAGCCGCTTCCATGAATTTCAGAGGAAGAAGCCGACCGGCCGAGCGTTGTCATGTCCCGCTTGCGCCCCCCATATGGTTTCTAAGTCTGTATACATTCCTTGTACATGAATCTTCCGTTACATAGCACCCATCTGTCTCCCCGCCACAGTATCAATGGATGACTGAACTCTTGGTTGACAAGCTGTCGCTTCGGTCTAGGTTGGGGGGCCAAGGAAATTTAAGTATGCGAATGGGTTGAAAGGGAGGTACAAACACATCACGACGGTCAGTAAATTGCCTGCGAGAGCATAAACTCGGAGAATAATGCAGTTTTTTCGGGGCAGCGTGAAAAAGCATGCATATAACGTTGTTGGGCGCTTCAGGTTGCGCTATTAGTTTCGCCGTAAAGACAAAGAATGTTTCTTTTTTTTTCAGCGAAGCTGTATATGGCTAGCTGTATATGGCTAGTTCGCCCGTCCATGCATCTGTCGGTCGCCTGTTCGCCGAAAACTACTCCGGCGCAAGCCCATGCGCACGCGCAATAAAACAAAAAGAGAAATTGAGGCGCGCGATTAGCCAACACTCTCTAGATTACACAAGGCTTGTTTACTCCGATCCATGACGTCACGCTACCTGGCCCGAAATTTCCATTGACAAGGCTTGCGTGATGAAAGCGGTGACGTCAAAATCACGCCTCCTCGGTAGCATCCCCATTAGATTCCGTGGCGGTCGGGCCAGGTATTACGTCATGGATCGGAGTGAAAATGCCTTGTGCTGTCTAGGTTGTGTTGGATTAGCTGCGCCAGTACTGACGTCGTTTCTTTCTGTCGCAGCCGAGCGCGCCCACAGCAGTTTCTCTCCGGCTTCGAAATGGGTAGGCCACGCGTCATACGTACTCCGGAGGAGCATGGCAGCTCTCGATCAGGAACGCCGCGAGCTGAACCGGGAACGAATTCGTCTACGCCGTGCCGATGTCGATGCTCGGGCACAACAGGCTCGTGCAGCCGAGCGCGAGCAGCAACTGCGTCCGAGGATCCGGTATAGCCTACCAAGCCGTCGTTTAATGAACCGTCGGGATTAATCCAGTGATAAACACCGGGGCCGCACGTTTCCCCTTCGCTGGTTAACAATCTCTATGGAGTGCTTGGGCTGCGATTTTTTTTAGAGCTAAAAATCAAAGTACTATTGCAGCGAATTTTACACGGACGCATCAAAGTCACATGCTGGCGTGTCTGATATGGCACTCGGTACGCCCTTCTCGGAATCTCATGTACTCCATCCCGAAACCAGCATCTTTACCGCAGAGGCCTAGGCAATACGATCGGCGGTGAAACACAGGTTAAAACTTCAAAAGGATAAAATATTCCCTTTTTCTCGTTTTTTTTTCCGGGACATAGGTACCTGCTTTTGCAGCAGCCATGACGTCTGTTCCTCGTGCTGCAGATCTTCTGCTGCGGGCGCCATAACATGGCGACTGCTCACAGGTGCGTGGAGAGTCTCGAAGCTCTTGCCTGGTCTTGACGTCTGCCTGCGAGTCGAGAAATACAGGAAGAATGAAAGCAAACATGAAAAAAAAAGAATCCAAGGCTACCAGCGAAAAAAAAAAAACAATCGCGAGAAGGATCTGAACTGACCACTCGATCTGAACGGTTCGACGGCGAGCTGCGGCTTGCGCTGCTCTCCGCCCAGTGCTCCTGAGGAGGACGTTGCCTCGTTGCAGCCTTGCCCGTAGCCCTGCGAAGAGGTTCTTCTGCAGCGGTTCTTACCTTCCGAGGTGGAGCCATGGCTGCTTCCGAAAGGCGGCGAGACTACGTGGCGCGCGTGGCACGTTCCTTGTCCCGTGCACCGATGCGATGAAGTTAACGATGAGAACGATGATTTATTGGTATCCCCTTCGAAACGGGGGCGGGGACAAGCAGTAACCTAGCCTGCTTGATTTAATGAGGTTTGCTATACATGTTTTATCTTTTATTCTAGCATTTTTATGCATATCCCCAATTTTAAGAACAAACCTTACGGCGCTAAGCAGATGAGGACGAAGTGAAACACAAACGTTGTGTCTCGCTTCGTCCTCGTCTGCTTAGCGCCGCAACTTTTGTTTCTAAGTCGTGAACGAACTAGCTCATCAACAAGTTTTCTTAAATCTTTAATCTTCTTCCTCAAACGTTCTCTGTCTACCTCGTACAGCTAGCTACCTATGCTGCATGCATGAATGTTATGAGTGTACTCTTTGGAACGGGGCGGTGGGTTGGGCCTCCAAGCTCTTATTATTTTGTTTAATGTCCTACCTATCCTTAAGAAAAACAAAAAGAAGCGAAGAATTCCCATTACCAAACTTTCTGCACGCCTATTGGGAACTTTGTTCTTGTACGCCTCCGTTGTATGTCGTTTCCCTACTTTTATTCCACCAATCTTCCTATCGCCTCTTACTAATTTCTATTGCGGACATCTTTACTGTCGGGCCTGCCCCTCGGGCAGGCCCGACACGGCCCTGTAGCCCTGGAGCGAGGCGGCGGAGACTAATGTTTCCTCGAGAGCAATTACTTGAGGTTTGACAGCGAAAGACCTGAAGAACTGCTGCAGAGGGGCTTTTTTGTTAGAATACCCCCGGCAGTTCCATTGCCAAATGCGAAAACTCTCTTTGGACCTATCCATTATGGCGGACCGGATGGACTACCACCTAACGGGGCAGTTAGAGCTGCACAAAGACTGGGACCTCCTGTCACCACCCTGGTGGGATACTGAAGTCTGGCTTTCTTTAGTATGGCGGGAGCGGTGACCGGTTGTACGACGGAGGCGAATGAAGCCATTCGCGCCTCAGTGGTGTCGGTGCGATCAGCGAGAGCTCCGAGGCCCCTGTTGGGGTCTCCGACTGCAACCTGAATTTGACGAACGTTATCGGTGAGACAACTGACGCTAGCAGTGACCTGTTTGAGGCCATCTGCCAGCCCAATGAGAGTTTGCTTAATCCCCCTGACTTCTGCGGACAACGCTCCCGATTCACCTGTTTGTTTTACTACTGCTCTGCGTTTGGAGGACGTCGCAGTACCGTCTACTGGAGCTGGGATTGGAGTCTCTGTGGCCCTGCCTGGCGCACCGTTATCCGACGCATTCGAAACGAGTTTCCTGATCTCTGCCATTTCGTTAACTAGCCTCTTGATCGTGCTCTTGAGGTCGTCGTTCTCTTTGCGTAAGCGAATGACTTCCGCGTCCCTAGCTTGCTCTTGGTGCGGGTCGTTACGAGGCGCCTGAGCAGCTTCTATATTGGCACCGGGCTTGGGACGTGCCAGATCGGCCCAAAGGAGGGTCAGCTGCTTCCCCAAACGTGTGGAGGCGGGCTGAGGTCCAGATGTTGGCTGGGTTCTGCAACCCGGGCGGCCCCTGGAACCGGATCTGGATCTGGATTGGACATGGGATCTTGACATCGATCTGGCCATGAAGACGGAGCGGCTCCTGGCGCGACCCCTGGAGTGGCCACGACACCTGGGCCTCCCTCTGGACCGGGAGTGGCTGCGACCGTATTGGCGTTCAGACGATGCTTGCCGGGCTTGATTTGCGCCCTCCATGGGCGGGAAATGTCAACGGCCGTGTATCTGCCGGAGTGTCAACGGCATGCACAGCACCCCTGTATTACCTGCTTCACTGGTGGACGTGGGCTATCGCGTCTCTGACAGAGATAATTAAAGAAGCGGTCGAAACCGGTGCTCGTGAAAAAGAAAATATATGAAACATTCAAATGGAAGAAACAAATACATAAAAGGAAAAAAAGTTCAGAAAGCAAACGAATAACACTAAGCAACCGAACTAGGGGCCAGACAATATCTTCCTTACCTCAGTAAGGAAGCCTTCGTTGCAGTGAGGCTACCTTACGTCACTCTTAAAGCTTCCTTACTGAGGGGCCCTCGGTGAAGGCTTCCTTGGTACTTCCTCAGCATAAGGAGCCAAACAATGAGATCTTCCTTACCTCACCAAGGAAGCCTTCATTGCGGTGAGGCTACCTTATGTCACTCTGAAAGCTTCCTTACTGAGGCGCCCTCGGTGAAGGCTTCCTTGGTACTTCCTCAGCATAAGGAGCCAAACAATGAGATCTTCCTTACCTCACTAAGGAAGCCTTCATTGCGGTAAGGCTACCTTATGTCACTCTGAAAGCTTCCTTACTGAGGCGCCCTCGGTGAAGGCTTCCTTGGTATTTCCTCAGCATAAGGAGCCAAACAATGAGATCTTCCTTACCTCACTAAGGAAGCCTTCATTGCAGTGAGGCTACCTTATGTCACTCTGAAAGCTTCCTTACTGAGGCGCCCTCGGTGAAGGCTTCCTTGGTACTTCCTCAGCATAAGGAGCCAAACAATGAGATCTTCCTTACCTCACTAAGGAAGCCTTCATTGCGGTGAGGCTACCTTATGTCACTCTGAAAGCTTCCTTACTGAGGCGCCCTCGGTGAAGGCTTCCTTGGTACTTCCTCAGCATAAGGAGCCAAACAATGAGATCTTCCTTACCTCACTAAAGAAGCCTTCATTGCGGTGAGGCTACCTTATGTCACTCTGAAAGCTTCTTTACTGAGGGGCCCTCGGTGAAGGCTTCCTTGGTGCTTCCTCAGCATAAGGTAGCTCCAAGCTACCTTCATGCGTCCTTGCGCCGCTCCTGGCCCTGAACGAGCGCTTCACCTCACTGCTTAACCACGTGGCATTCGCTTGCGCATGCGCACTGTCGCCCACCTGCGGATAAGCGCGAGCACGGTACGTCTTGCCAGGCATGTTCGTTTCAGTCACGCGTGCGGCATGAAAGCATTGCTAGGCGTTGCTAGGCGTTACAAGACGCCGGCGTGCCAGCGTTGCTGGAGCACAGCAAGTTTTGCACTGTAATGCGCAACTTTTTTTTAACTTTAGTAAACAAAACTAGAAGAAAGCGTCCACGCTTCTCTATATTAGCTATTCAATTGAAAGATTGTGCGACGATACAACATTTTTTAATAGAATAATGGTGTTCGCGGAAAGCTTTGAAGAGATCATCTCGAACCCAGGCACGCGGCAACCGCTCCTTAGGTGAGGACGGGTGAAGGGAGCTTTCAGAGTACGCTTGCTTCCTCCATCGGTCCTTCGCTGTAAGGAGTCCTCACGTAAGGTTAGGAAGCGCTCGAAGGAAAGGAACGTTTCATTGTTTGGGCCTAGGTGTTGTTGTCTATAGCTTCAAATTTAGCATAGCAGTTTTTTTCCCTCCAGACGCTGTGAAGTGCTGACAAAACACAATGTCCAGCTGGTTCGGGAGTTGAGGCAGCCGAGATTGCCAGACTTCGTGACCAATGCGGTAGCACTCCGTCCTTGTTACTAACAAAAGAAAAAAGAGCTTGAGCTTTTACAGGTACGATCATTATCTTGAGTGCAAAAAAGTGCGTGTTTCACATGATGTGCAATTATGTGTCTGTCACAAGTGAGGGCAATTGTATGAGAAGCCGTGTTTCTTTCCAATAAACATTATGGAAAGTCAGCGCTTCTGGGGTCGTCTTCTCGCGTCCCGTCTACGTGTTGTGCTGTTAACACGAGGAACTTTTTATCGGATCGAATTGTCGTGCGGCTTCATCGGGTGTCTCGTAAAGTAAGCGAAAACGCCCTTTTGTCGCTGCAGTGCTCGTAATCCGAAAAGCTGACTTTCAAATAATAATGCAAGCTTCCTAAATAATGGTGATGGGCTCAG
Source organism: Dermacentor albipictus (assembly GCF_038994185.2). Lineage (NCBI taxonomy): Eukaryota > Metazoa > Arthropoda > Arachnida > Ixodida > Ixodidae > Dermacentor > Dermacentor albipictus. The sequence continues at coordinate 151,196 of NW_027225622.1, read as the reverse complement.
GTTTCCAGATTTGCAGACGCAGGCTTGACGTCCTTAGTCTCGGTTGGCCTCGGTTTACGAGTCCATTTACGCAGCTTCGCGCTGGCGCCTGGGGCGAGGTCAGAGTCCAAATTGTTCGAAGCGCGCGTTCAGCTTCGCCACACGCGACTAGCCTATAGACGACCGCACGCCAAGTTTCATCCTAGACGCCAGCGCTCGTTTCTCCCCTGGCGGCACGATTTCATCTCCAACGGTGGTTTCCGTCGCCGCTTTCCTTCGCGGTCGCGCCCGCGTTCAGTTCGCGCTGCGCGCGAAACGTCTCATGTTTGCGACGGCGCCTCTTCAAATGACCGGAAATTATTATTGTCTTGTTAACTGTCACGACAGCAATGTAAACATGAAAAGGTTGATGCCACCAGTGAAATTCTGCCGATTCACAAGAAAATGGTACGAAAGAAGCAGACGACAGACATGGATTACTGCGGTGCGCCGAGCGAAGTAAACATCTGGCAAACGAAGCGAGCTCGTTCATTGATCACTCCTGAGTGTATGACGGTTTCTATATGTAACCCACGTGAAATTAATAATTACTCGGTACATAATCCTTTTATTCATATAAAAACTAAGTTCAACGAGCGCTTGTCCTGTCTTCTTTCTCGTGTTTCGTTTGTGTGTGCGCTGCCCAAGAATGGAAACCACGTCTGTTGTATGCGCTAGCAGTGGCCGAAGTTCACGCGTGCCGAGAAATTGAATATGTGCATGATGCATTGAACATGACCGGAGTTCATTCCCGCTTCACCACTGCACCGATCGATCGGGTTACTGGACGATACACACCCGCGTCTTGGTCGCGCCGGCATTGCTGAAGCAGGAATGATTAATAATACTTTCAACTTCCGTCTCTTGAGTACTGTTAAAAAATGGCCAAGCTGTCTACATTGCTGCCTCTATTCCATATTGTAGGAGACGTACTAGTTAAAGTTGTGTGCGCATGTCGTACTTGTGCTATGCAGCGATATATCTTGTTTATTTCCGCACAGTGTCGATAGAAATCCGTTGTCGCCATCAGATACAACACGGATTTGTAGCAAACATAATGTGAGAAACTGCAAAAATGACTTTAGCTCGTAGGTGCCGTATGTATGTGCCGCATCGTATGTGCTGACGATTTTTCCGGCGGCACATACGATGTCGTTTCCAATTACCTGCTCAGCGTCACTTACATGGTTAAGCAGACGCTGCCCTTTCGCCGCATTGCAGCCATCAAAATAATCGTCAAGCGTACCGATCTTCTTAAAGGCAAATATAGCGTGTGCAATTTGTTTCACACTAAGGGGAAAACTCGGAACGTATTACATCGCGATGCGGCAAGCAATGGAGTCGTGCGGCGGCAGCAGCTGGAGCAGGCGCACACGCTTGAGGGGCGGTGTCGTGATCTGCGTCGTCTGCTACGGCGGCGGGCGCTGGCCGCATTTTCGGGAAGCGTGGTACTGTCAGGGGCAGTGCACCGATTTTATCGGTACTGCGGGAACTGAGCTGATATTCTTTACTAAACGTTGTGCGTCGCCAAACTCTGATCCTTCATTGGCGATAATGGAGTTCCACAAACTTCTTTTGACAGCATGGTTCATTTGTTCTTTCGAAAGGCCGGAGTACTGAGCGTGTGCACGTATATTTCTTCACTGTGTGTGCTACCGTAATGAGCAGCGACAAAACGCACCAAGATGTGCGCGCAACGTGCTCAGTCTTTGTTTGGCTCGAAAAGAAAACAGCACTCAACAATGGGAGTCGAACACGATGAAACAAACGGATACGATTAAATGAAAGTTTTAGGTTCAGACAATGAGCTGGAAGTGATTTTTCTCGATAATCATTCGCTACACCAGACAGACCCTGCCCACCGGTGGGGAATTGGACACGTCACGCTCGGAACTTCAGTTAGTATCTCGTCATGTCCCCAGCGGCAGCGATGACAGCGCTCATCCTGGAAGGCAGTGAAGTGTAGAATGACTTGATCAGGGATGTGTTTATTCGCTGCACGTCTCAGTCACTGACGATGGTGGATCGAAGCCTATCCTCGGGCGACTGATAGAGGGGATGTTGCGCCAGCGATACTTTCAACGAGCCCCAGACATTTTAAATGATGTTGGCGCCCGGGGATTGAGGCGGCCGCTCCAAGAGAGTGACTGCGCGCTCTTCTAGCAGTTCTTGCACAGCACGAGCAGTGTGGATCGGCGTCCTATCGCGTTAGAATATATAGTCGCCTTCCAGAATCGGGCCGTCAAGAATGTATGGAATCAGTACGTCGTCTATGACTGCCATGCAGCGATGAACTTACATTCGAGGCGTATCAGTGGGCGTCGCGCAACGCTTAGCAAAGAATACCGGCTCCTTTCACGCAGTAACGATGTGATCAGCGCCCTGCACCTGACAGTAGAACGTTTCTCGACAATGCGGCCAGCGTGTGCCGCCGTAGCAGACGACGCCGTTCAAGATCCCGCCCCTCGAGCATCTGCGCGAGCTGCTGCGCTTCGAGTTTTCCCCTAAATGTGAGAGAGACTGTACACCGCCCTTCGAAGGAAATGTCCACGCGCACACACCGCGCGCGGCGCGAAACGTGCCCAAACACGCGCAGTGCAGGAGGCAATCAAGGCGGCGCGAACGAGAGATGGGAGAGGGGTACCACCGCTAATAGAATTTTGCTCCGCATGCGGCGCTCTCAACGCCGGCGCAGCAGCGCCGCTCTCGGTGCCGTTCTTGTCTATAGTCCGCGCCGACGTCGTCATGCGAAACTGGACGCAAATTGAACGCGCGTTTCGAACAACGATCTCCGATGGCACCCCTGTGGTCGCGACATGCATGGTTCCCTGCCACAGACATCGATCTCTTCTTTTGGTGTTTTTGCATAGGTAGCGTGTACAAACCGAGCAACTTTTTTGAGGGCTTGGAAAGCGACAGGAGCAAAGGCAGAAATTTATTAGTGACTTGTCAATGTTCAAAGACCTGCTTCACTGAAGGGATGCAGGTAAGGCGCAATAATTTAAACAACCTGGAATGGTGGTTCCGTTCTTTTCGAAAGCTCGCATTAAAAGAGGACGTAAAAAGTTTTTCGCGTCCTTTTGTACACGGAATGCTATGCCGTACCCTTGCCTCCTAGGTAAGCATTGGTGAAGCTGTAATGAAACCAAATATAAACTGGTGCACAGGACCAACTTAAAACATAGTGACAGAGCGTCTGCACTGGCTTAAGAGGCGACTTTTACGTGCGGGACATGCGATGGCTAGGACATCACATTTCGTAAGAGAAACACCGCAGGTAGAAAAAAAAAAGGGAACTTAGCACTATCTTGTAAAACATTTTATCCCCTCAAACTGGCCCAATAGGACAAATACCGAGTACCTCTTTCGATATCTGATCAAAAATGACGTTTTCGGATGGGTCTAAATATCGCTCCCTGCAATATGATCGCATTAAATCGATTCCGACAGTGCGTGAGATCCGCACTTTTCTTTTGCGATTGAAGACGTTTTAAGCATTCCTGCTTACGGAAAGAGCCATCCTTTCTCTGTGTCATCCGTGTCATTTTTTTTAGGCGCCGACGGCTCGCCGCTGCCAGGACTTCCAAAAGCGGAGCGCGTCGCTTGGGTTTTGATGCAATGTTGTCTGGTGTTCACTCGCAAAAATTTATCATGTTAACGTTATCTTGAAAATATTGGCTAAAATAAGCAGTATATAATCTGCTGGACGACTTCAGGTTAACTCTGCCATCAATTCCAATTGGAAGCTTCCTGTTTCGTCTGGCAGAGCACCGCCAAAGTGGCGGACACTCGCTGCGGTGACGTGCACTCACTCAAAGGGTCACTGAAGTTGCTCGTCTGACTCCGACATAAGCCTCATTTTTTTTTTTTACCGAAAAGACCCCACGCAAACTTCATACTTCACTTTCTTAAAAAAAAAAACATATTCGATTCGACCATCGGAGGTCTTTTTTCTTCCTTGAAATAATCGTATTCGATTCGAAAAAAAAATTCACTAAACAAACACACCTGCAATGCAGCTTACACGACACGTGAGTTCCACAGCATTTTCGCCATGAATCTTGCATTGTCACTTCCTATCCTCCGTTTTTTTTTCTCTTTTCCTTAGCATATTTCTGAAAGGTTCTAGCCAACCTCACAGGGATGATAAACTGGCATGGGTAGTTGCTACATCGATATATTACTTGCTAGAGCTATTGCGGCACATGCGTCGCGCATAAAAAAAAAAACAACTACATCCAGACGAAGATGTGCACCAACTTCTCCTCGACTGAAAATGATTGACCACAAAGCGTATTGCGAGGCAATTCATTACATTTAGACAGGAGACCATTCACTCTAAAAAAGATACTTGGTCCATGGCCAACAGCGAGCCTTCAGAAAAGAGCACTTCGTGCTTTGAAATAGCTTTTCGAGGACACAAGCATTTTGTGGAAACATTGAAAAACAGTTTCTCCTAATAAGCTGAATGAGTGGTATAAACGTGTTCCAAATTGATTGATATGGGGATCGCATTTTTTTAGACTATGTGTGATTACTCGTGTTCTGTATCTTGCAGTGTAATTACTTGTGTTCTGCGTTTTGCCCATTCAAAATATTTGACGTTATATATGCGTATGCGTACTGAACCCATGCACAAAACTTTGGGATTCATGTACTGTTGGACTGTATTATTTTTATACATCTGCGGCCGAATTGACAAAGCTTTTCGTTCGTGCTGCTTTTTATTGGTTGATCGCCTTCGCTAATGATGTGTCCTACATTACTATTGGCTGGCACGACCGCTTTTAGCGTAAGAACTTTTTGTGAATACGGGCCGTGGTGTTCCACTAACTACCAGATTTGCTACATCAGTCACTCTTTTTGCGCATATATGGTTCCTTTTCTAAGTGACAAGGAGTAGCAGAAACCGCCATAAAAGCGCCAGCCTCTTTCATAATAATCATTTGAGTAAAAATATATTTGAATAAACGATATGGCTGACTCGATGGATTCGCAAGGTTAACAAGCAGGAGGCAGTGAGGCACACACCGACTCCTTGCTGCGTCCAGAGCCTTTTGCATTTCGGCGGTGTTGTGCACCCAGCCATGACCTTCATTAAGTTAATAGCAGCCCTGCGTTGGCAGCGATGTGACGCCACGAGCAATTAGATTGCGAAAATTTCGTATGTCGCCTATCCAGCGCGCAATCGTCGTTCCTACAATGAATATCGTTTGCGCGCCAGTAGTCTTTTCATAACCTTGTTACTAGTTTCATTGTTCGACCGATAAACTTACTCCGCAATAGCCTTGATCCTGCAGAAGTGTGGTATAGCCCACGTACTGAGCCACACATGTTATGACACCAAGAGGCTTTCAATTGAAACGTCGCTTGAGTACTTGAAGCAGAATCTGCAATATACAGCACAAACGGAAATATAGAAAGCCCAGCGACGTCAATGCTGCATTGATATACAGCGCTTCGGAACTAAGGCGTTGAAAAGGACGGTGGAGTAAGAGTGCTGTCGTTGAATTCCATCTAATATAATCGACAACCTTTAGTGACGTGTGAACGCATATCACCGCTCTTTTACGGCTAAGCTGGCGGCGTACGCCTTTATAGATCTGCCGCGGACTAGCAGCCACAATTGATTGCGGGAATATTTAATCACCAGTTTCAATAGCCTGCGTGTGTCGACAGCATGAATGCGAGCGTAAGTAAGCTACGTGACGGATCTTTCGTAAAATATGCCATCGAGTAGCACTTTGTAGCGATCAAGCAGGGTGCCACGAGTGCATGCAGGTGCACGTCGATACATAGAAACCTGCATGTAGCGTTGTCAGCCGGCTATGAACTGGACTTAAGTCGCGAAAAGCCAGTGCAACATCATGAACATTCCGCAAAATGCCGTGCACGCAGGGCAAAGGTATTTTATTATTTATTTTATTTTATTTACAGTACCCTCAGGGCCCAAAAGGGCGTTACAGAGGGGGGTGGGTACAACAATAATAAAAAATACATGCTCAAACAATTATTAGTATTAAGGTGATAAATTCAAAAGATAATCAGTTATTGCAGACTTGAAAGATGATGCCTCCTCGATGCAGGCGATGGAGGGGGGAAGGCGGTTCCACTCGGCACTGGTTTTCGGCAGAAATGAGTCAGAGAAAACATTTGTGCGACAGAAAGGAATAAACACTTTAAACCGATGATCAAGACGCGACGACATGTACGAAGGCTCTGAAATTAAGTCTTGTTTAAGCGAGCTGTTTTGGTAAAAGATTTTTTGAAAAAGGCAGAGACGGGAAATTTTTCTTCGAATGTGCAAGTTAATAAGGCCAAGGTTCGACTTCATTAAAGAAACGCTAGATGTGCGGGAATAATTAGAAAGGATGAATCGTGCTGACCTGTTCTGAACTGACTCAATGTTATCTGCTAGTGTTTTTTGACCAGGGTCCCACACAGATGACGCGTATTCTAGCTTCCGTCTAATTAGTGTTTTATAGAGCAGTAACTTCAAATGGGGTGGGGCTTTTGAGAAATTCCTGCGAATGTAGCCAAGAGATCTGTTTGCATTGTTCGTGATATGTTCGATGTGCGCATGCCATGAAAGATTACTGTTTAGCTGGATTCCAAGATATTTATAGGAAGTCACGTGCTCAAGGTTAGTTTCATTGATAATATAGCCGAAAGGAATTGGTGAGTTCGAGCGACGTGAGGCAGACATAATTTTGCATTTAGTCGGATTTAAGAACATTAGCCATTGTGAGCACCACCTTGAAATGTTATCTAGATCTTTCTGAAGAATAAAGTTATCATGCTGATTAGTTATTTCACGGTATAGAACGCAATCGTCGGCAAAAAGTTTAATAGAACTATTAACTACGGCAGGTAAGTCGTTTATATAAATTAGGAATAATAACGGTCCCAAGACGGAGCCTTGAGGAACACCTGACTTCACGGCGCAGCGCGGGGATTTGGAATTGTTAGCTGTTACAAACTGGGTACGGTTGTTGAGAAAACATTCTATCCATTTCAGAATATTAGGGTCAATATTAAGAGTACTAAGTTTAAGAAGCAGTAAGTGATGACACACCTTGTCAAACGCTTTCGCAAAATCTATAAAGATACAGTCAATGACTTGGCCTTTGTCTAAAGAGGAAGAAATGTTATGTATAAGCGATATTAGTTGTGTTTCGCAGGAGTAGTTTTTGCGAAAGCCATGCTGAGATGAAGTGAAGAAAGAGTTGGATTCAAGAAATGAGACAAGATTGGAAAATATTACGTGTTCAAGGATTTTGCAAGGCACGCTGGTAAGTGAAATGGGTCTGTAATTGAGAGGAGAATGCGGGTTACCTGATTTCAACAGAGGGACCACCTTCCCCACCTTCCAGTCTGCGGGCAAAGTTGAGCACTCAATAGATTGGGTGAAAAGATACATAAAAAATATAGAGGAGTAGACAGCAGTATTCCTCAAAAATTTAGAATTAATTTCGTCGGCACCACAGGAAGACGATAGTTTTAAATCTTCAATTAACTTCAAGATCCCCCCAAAATTGACAACAAGTGGATCCATGGGAAAAAAATCTTCTTTGCGCATGTGCGGCACTGTATCAACAGAGCAAATTGAAAAAGATTGCGCGAAAGTGTCATTTAGGACATTGCAACATTCTGCATTGCTCATGGTGTTACCATTCGTATCTGTAAGAGATATGATATTTTTCTTGTTTATTTGAACAGTGCTCCAAAATTTTGACGGATTTGTAGAAAGGAGTGAAGGTAGATAGGTATTAAAAAAAACATCCTTCGCTTCTTTTAGTGCGGTACGATAAGCATGCAGCGCACTAGAATAATCACTCCAACGAGTAGATGTTCGACTGCGTTTTGCAATACGGAAAAGGCGTTTTTTCTTGTTTGACAGTCTCGTTAGTTTCGTGGAAAACCAGGGAGAGCGTTTCTTTCCGGAAAGTCTGCGCAATGGCACATATTTAGCGACAAGGGACGTGGCTTTGTTTTTAAACAAGTTCCAGTTTTCTTCCACGGTACGGCTGAAAAATTCTGGTATACAGTCATCAATGAATACTGCAAGCTCATTATTAATTGCAGTGTAATCCCCGCTCGCATAATCTCTAATAAATTTTGCATTGTTCTTCTCACATCTAACGGGGCCTGTTACAAAAAAATGCAAAAAACAGTGATCGCTTAGTCCTGAGAAACAGGTTAAAGAATGTACTAAGTTTGGTTCAGTGACAAGGATCAAGTCTAGAGTGTTAGATGAAGTAGTGCCATCTCTAGTTGGCGTAGAAACAAGTTGCGTAAGATTAAAGTTCAGGCACAAGTTAAGGAAAGATTGACTTTCTGTGGACGTGCCGACAACAAATGGCGATACCGAAGTCCACCTTATTCTGGGGAAATTAAAATCGCCTAAAAGGAATAACGGTGAATGTGGAAATTTTGAGACAAGAAAATTCAAAGTGTCATGCAGTTCATCGCAAAAAGTAGATGGTGCGCTTGGCGGCCGATAACACGCACAAAGCAATGTGTTTTGGTGGTTTATGACAATACGCACGCAAACCAATTCTAAAGATGACGCAAGTGGAATCCTATAAGACACTATATTGTCGGCGACGGCAATTAAAACACCACCGCCTGATTTTAGGTTGCGGTCATGACGGTGAACAACATAATTCTTGTCACAGTGGAACAGCTCTTCGCTAAGAATTTTATCGGTCAACCAAGTCTCCGTCAATACAACCACGTCAGCGGCACATGAATCGAAAATAGATGCTAGAGCGTCAAGTTTATTAACTGCACTTCGCACATTCGATAGTAAAAAAGAGAAATCACGACAAGGTTGGCTGCGTGGCCGGTGCCTAATTTCTGTTAAGAAAAAGATGCGTCAGAATGGTGATTAGTAGCAGTGGACGATAATTCAACAGCGCAGGGAACATTGCCCAAATGAAGTTCACAGACACTGTCGTTTTCAGGAGAGTAAATATAACATTTTTTGTTGATATATAGCTTGTTGTATTTCACCGTGAAAAATTGACCGCTTTCTTTGCCAAAGTCGTACAGTTTAGTTCTGACCGCTCTAGTTGCCTTACAAAAATCTTCACTTACGGAAACACCAGTTGTCTTTAGCTTACTTTTAGAAGAAAGAATCGTTTCCCTTAGCTTAGACGATAAAAATCTGACAATAATTGGCCTGGACTTGTTGGGGATAAAACGGCCAAGTCTGTGTGCTCTGGAAATGCGGTCGTCACTTTTATTTAGGTTCATGCCTAATGCTGAATTTAAAACCGAGCAAATTTTTTCTTCTGACTGCGCCCAAGTTTCCGCAGCGCTATCTGCTACCCCATGAAAGGTATTGCCCTAAAAGTAGCACTGGAGTCCACTCAGAAGGTTCCGTATACCGCTGAACACTGAGACGACCTAATTAATTCAAGCATTTGCATATTACTGCGAATCTTAGTTGATTGAGCGACAAACATTTTACGCGTTCTCCTAAATATCTCCCTGTGCTGGCTGGAGCAGTAAATTCCGCTCGACGGACAGCTGCAGTGCACGAAAAGTTCGAGTTCACACGTATCAGTTTTTGTCTCGGTTGCGTTGCCAGCTGGCTACTTTTCCGCAGGCAACACCGACTTTGGCCTACGGTGCCGGATGCCGGTTCAGCTCCCGCACAGTGTCAGGATTGGGGGCTCAATCCCATCGCTCGTGGTCCTTTGCTAAGATTGGAGTACGGCATGAATTCGAAGGTAGCTGGCCCATGCCGTCGTCCAACTTATTTACGCTGAGGTCGTTGATGAAGTGAAGAACTGCTTCTCATCGAGAACGAGGAAAATGGGTTTATTTACAGAAATTAAATCAGTCTAACATGACTGCTTGAGAAAAAGAGTATCAGTCCAACATGACTGCATGAGAGAAGTGAATCAGTCTAACATGACTGCTCAAGAGAAGTGTGTCCAGCATTCGCACAACAACAGTTTTTATACACTCGGTCCGCCGGCCATACGAGGCGGCGACTGTTCGTTTACTCATCACCAACTCGCCGCTGCTCCGCAGATCAGTTTACGTACACAAAGGCAACCGCGTTCTGATGCCCGACGCCGGCGTTGGAGGGGTGCCGTTCCGGGAAGTATCGGCGCCCATCGTGGGTAGGATCGTTGTCTTGCGTCTGGACGAGCATGAGAAGCACCAAAATACGGCTTCCCCACGGCAGCTTGTCCATGCGTGTCATATCAGGTCCACGTTGGGGAACTCCGGAACCATTGTTCACACACCGAACTCGTCCCGTCACAATGTCGATGGGGCTGGTGGAAGGCGGCGGTTTTCAGCACAAAGGCCGCTTCTTCGAACGCCTCCTAGCTGCAGTGACGGAGAGGGTGCGGAATGCGCGTCTTGCCCCCTTGTCGTAATTGGGTGGCAATTTTGCCTTCAGCCATTCTTAACAACAGGTACGTCATTTGCCGCTTTTACGATTCTCGCTAAATGGGCACATGTATCGCAAGCGCTCTGTCAGCCGTTCGTACACAACAAACAGCTGAATTGTCACGAGCGGATGTATTCCTAATTTCTGGGGTTTTTCACGGTGGGGAAATCGCATATGTTATCCGAAGGTGGGAGACCAAATAGTCAGTCCTTCCATTTTATTTTTTCTTCTGGCCTTTCTTGATCGTCCGGCTTGGCCGTTACTTAAGAAATATTGCCGAATTAGTATGGAACATCTTTACAGTTTCAGGCTCTGTTATATGGTGCACATTGAAATGAAACAAAAAGCATTACTTACGCCTACTCTGGTGAACATACCTAAACTCACATATCTACAACTGCAGACATTTTGAGTATTGGGAAGTGCATCGCAGCATAACTAATTACGGGGAAGATAGGTTATGCTGCATCATCGTTAGAATATCAACTAATGTTTAAAGCAAAGCTGGACGGCGCGCGACATGACCCGCCGGCCCGAACAGGGCAACGCTTCTCCCACGATAGCGAACACTCCTCTTGCAGGACGGGACAGGCTCCCTAGATACAACGACATAACCAGTGCATATTTGAACGCCAGAAGGATATACCCCCCGCCGAGTCCAAAATTGAACAGGAGGCAGGCCGTCGCCTGGCGACAGTTCCAGATGAACACCTTCCCTAATCCATTCCGTCTGAAACGTATCTTCCCAGATAAGCATCAAGACGACACGTGCAAATTGTGCCAGGAAGGACCAGCAGCACTCAAACACATACGCTGTGGGAGTGCAACGTAGTTATAGGAAGGATGGCAGTTGCTCCGAAGACCCTGTCGTCGAGGTGGGCCGCCGCTCTTCGCAGCTCAGCCCTCGGCATCCAGACGTGGGCAGTCAAGCAAGCAGTCGACACTTTACATTTAAACATTCGTTTAGTTCAGTAATGCACTTGCGTTTGGCGCAGCGCCTAGGAGAATGAGGATGTATGCTGCACTTCGGCAAACGTGCGTGCGCGCGTGACGTACGTCGCTTGTGGTGGTGTAACCTCGGCGTAACCTTGTGTAACCTCGTGTAACCTCGGCGCCAGCTTCGCCGTACATCCACTTTCACAGGGTGGGATGGAGGCGGATTTTTCGCACTCCGCCTCATCGAAATGAAGCAGCCACGATGGGGAATCTCACCTGTGACCACAAGCTCCGCAGCAGAACGCCATAGCCACAGAGCCATTGCGGCGAGTCGAACTTTCCTTCAGCCTACTTTCTCGCATGGTATGCAAAAGCGACGGCTGGTACATTCAGAAGGACTCTGTCTTCCTCTTACACGTAATTAAATGCTTAGGAGGAGATTCTCTTTTTCAGTCACAATGTGCCTGTAACAGCATGGGTGGTAAGATTTCATCCACCAAGTGCTCCAAGTTTGCTTGATCAACCTGGTCGAGGTTGACGGCCTCGACGTAGTCGGCTTGCAAGCACCCCTGTTAAACGTAAAATATAGTATATAGGACAGCTGCGAACAGGATCGTTCTGCACAGTGCTATTACTGAAAATGGGCTGGCATGGTAAATTACTTAGATGCGTGTTAAATTGCAGACATAAATGTAATCAAAGCTCAGTGTTTCTGTGATGAAAAGCGCACAAAACATAAGGAAAACACTATGAAACGGTACACCACAGCTTGATGTTTTGTTCTTTGTCAGCATGTCAGCTCTTTGTCAGCTTTGTCAGCAGTTATTTACAGCAATGTAATATACCTACAAGCCCCAACGTCCGTTCTAAAAGAATACCGCTTGGCCTGTTAGCGCCAGCTATGCACAAGTGTAGCCAATCTGCAGAAAAAGAAGGTCTTGAATGTCTGGGTAGAGATCTTTCTTTTTTTTTACGTTGCAGCAGGGATGTATCTAAAGAATTCACCGACGATAACGATATTCCCTAATGCAAAATTTGAGTGTCGCTATATACGTTTTCATTTCGCATGTCAGTATTTTGTATTATAATGTTAAGGTACACGGTTTATATTTGAAAGAGAACGCTGTGAGTAGCATAGGTGGCGCGGACAATCTGTCTCGTGCAGCGCATTGCAAACGAAGCGAAGTGGGGCACGACTGCCTCGCTAATCGGGAGATCGCGCAAGGCAGCGCGTGGGTGACGCGTGCGCGCGATTCACAGCAGCCGCCATGCAGCTCATGCAGTGCTTTGTTTACATACGGGCGACGCGCGCTGCTCTGGCGCCATATCGTAGCCATTGTCGCCGCACAGCCCGTCTTGCGCGGCACTACGCGTTTCTTCGCACTTCGTCGGCCCTTCGTCGCGGCGAAATCGTGCCACCAGTGTCAGCGGCGAGTAGCGCTTTCGTTAGCACGCCTATTTAAATCGATTACTGGTGAACGGTGCATTAGATCGCCAATTTCGACCTATTGAAACCGTGTATTATCCATATAAGGTCATCCAGTAGTTATTACAGGCACTGCACTTTAAGAATCAGTTTAAGTTTTCGCACTCTGGCGATGTCGTGATTTTTGACGGACCCTTTTGCGTACTAATGTGCGTGTGTTGTAGCGAAAAGAGGCGTGGCTGTCAACTTCTGCTACGCTCGAGAAAAAAGCACGCCGCTCACGATTACGCCGCACTAGCAACAAAATTTTGTAAACACATGAGTCCCAGCATGGCACACATTAAATTACATCGCCAGATTTTCCATCCAACAGTGAGGAGCGGTGATAATTAACCTAAAGTGACGCCACCTGTTTACTAGTGAGCTTTGGTTTGGAGGATGAGCTGTTTTATTCCACTAAAGTCTATTTCTGAAGGTCTGCCGCATGTCCAACATGGGGACCCTGCATTTGCAACCGGCTTCCGAGAGTTTCGGTAACGCTTCCCTCGTAAAATCCCAGCAAGGGGCGCTGCCGGTGTCACTGCGCAGTTATCGAAAGTCGCTGCCGTCGCCCTGCGCGGCGGCGCCGCGAGCAAAGCGTCCTGCTCGAAACTATGCTGCACCCATCACTTAAATTTAGTGATGAGTATTTGAGTTATGATTCCCAAGATGACAGTAAAGAAGATTCAAGCTCTAACGGCGACGATGTCTTGAGTAAACATGGGACATCCGCAGCTATTCACCGGTGAGCTTCCTTTTCGTCCTTGAGCGGTCTCCTTCCTTGTGCGCGCTTATCTGGCGATCTTTTTTCGCGTTTTGAGAGCTCTACTGATTATATTCAGGGTGCATACTTAGCTTGGTTATTATGTGCTGCCATCGGCTGCAAAGAAACTTCCGTTCACGCCAAGAAAGCCGCCTGTAGTACATCTCGGCCCAGCTCGACGGATCAGTGCAAGACAGTTTACAACGGCGTGGGATTTCTTTCTACTGCTCTTCTCTGCACATGTGTTAAAGACAATGAGCAAAAATGCAAACAGATATGCTTGGATGTATAATCTTGTAGTTGCCCAGCTGCGCTGAAAGCGATCGGTCTTGCACGATGTACATGACTTCAGTTGAACTGGTGAAGTACGTTCCTTGGACTTCTCATCGGACCATCCTCAGAAGATGCCGAAAAGGCGTAACTTCATAATGTGTTACGAGGAGCAAAGTTGAACAAAAACCATACGTTTTGTGGGAAAATTGTGGAGTGCACCTCTGCTTCACAAAATCCAGGAACTGCTTCACCGCACGGCATGAGCGGTGAACTGGTCGTAGTTTATTGTTTGTATCCGCAGAACAGCGGTGTACTGAGCATTTATTTTTTCCGACATTATAATTTTTGTAGATATCATGATTTTTTATTGTTGTTTTCATCAACTGGCAGCAAAAATGGCGCTTTAAGAATTTTTGTTTTACCTATTTTTTGTTTTGTTTGGCAACGCATGTTTTTCGAAAGAGCATATCATTATGCACAATATGCTATGCTACATTCTGGGCTGAAATATTATTTAAAGAATGTTATTGGCTCTATTCATAAGCCTAGCTCATTCAACGCCATGGAAAAACGAGGTAGTATCATCTGCATAAATGATAAAATTCGCAAACTCTATATTTCTGGTTATATCATTAATAAATGTATTAAACAGTCATGGCGCTAGTATGATGCCCTGTGGTACAAGTGATGTTATGCCTAATAAAGAGGATCGTTTCCTTCACAACTACTGATTGTTTCCGTTGCATTAAGCATGCATGACTTCAATAGGCTAAGTGGAGTTCCACGGAAACCATTGTGGCTTAATTTCGCATACAGAATTTCTTGGTAAATTCCATCGATTTAATTCGATTTAGTAATTCGCAAGCATTTAGTTAGAGAATTTCTGTGCCACTTGAATTCCAAGAGACCGTTCGGGTCTGTTGTTCTCACGAATTTTGCGTATAGCAGATTTTCCTTGTGAATCCTTTCCAGACATTCTCGTGTCATCCATTGTTTTCGACCTTTCTTGGTAGCCTTTATTGTTTTGGTAAGTTTTTTTAACGAGCCTAAAAGTCTGCCATACGCCTTTATACACTAGCGGATTCGTAAACAGTATTCCAATTTGTTTGACTAATCTCACGTCTAAAGTTGTCTAATGTTTTATTATTTATCTCCTGAACTGCGTAATGTACTGGAGCTGATAGTTTTGTGCCATTTAGATGTTCATTGCACTCATAAAACATGTAAGTAGGGAAATAATCACTCATATCTGCAACAATGGAATGAGATAGTGTTGCGTCACCTATGTCGCTTGTAATAAATAAGTCAATAAGGCTTACAGCATTACAGGTGATACGAGTAGGCTCCGTAATTTGATTAGTAGAAGCGAAAGGAATGAAGGAGTAGTTGAAGATAACGGAATGTCCTTATTGACTCTAATGTTTTATGTTGTAATCACCAGCAATGATGAGGTGTAGCTTGTTAGAACGCACATATATGGGCAGATATTCAAGAAAGCCAAGAAACGCCTCTATTTTGCCATGAGGTGCACAATACAAAACCACACATGCGTACTTATAGTGCATAATGCTAAAGCTTCCTAGTCTGGTGTTATCGCGAAAAAATCTTACAGTAGGTTACAAGCTAAGTGTTCCGAAATAAGTTGCAGCACGCCACCGCCACGACTAGAGGGTCTGTTCAAAGAAAAGTATTGGTAGCCTAGGAGGCGAAGTACGTCGTTATTACAAGCATACCAGGTTTAAGAAATCATAACGACATCGAGCGTAAACGAGAATTTGTCAAGAAACGTGGTCATATGACCGTACTTGTTCCATGCTGATCTCGCGCTAAAATGCAAAAAAAAAAACTGCAGTGCCCGTCGTCACTTGGCCTTTTGGCATCACGAGGTGCTATCACCATTACGAGAAGGAAAAAAAAGTCAGAAACAAAGAAAAAAAAGGGGCAGATCAGACAGTCTTACGAGATGGTCCGCTGCTGCTTGTAGGGACTGCATGCATTTTTTGCAAGTCGGCTTCATGCGTGATTCGAGGTTCATGAGATGTTTCTCTTAGACGCGCGTATGTTTTACCACCTTTTACCCACGTGAAGCGCCAGTTCATTTCCCCTTTCCGAGTCATCGTCATGCCCAGCAACTTCTTCAGTTGCGGGGGTGCTCATTCAGGAAAACCGACTGTTTGCTCGCAAATCCGAGTTGGTCCGCAGCGAATGTTGTATGTCCTCCGTGCTTTCTTAGTGATTGCGTGTCTTTTAGCTCGGCGATTAAAAACAACCACAATGTTTCCCCTCCGAGCGGAATTGTGGCCGTCACCACTGCCCTGAGCCGAAAGAGCGCTTTCGTCAAAGGACGCTTCATTACGCTTTGCAGCATTTTCGTCTGAAGACACGTTACTGCGTGAAGTGGTACTCCGCCGCGACAAGCGGTGGCAGATCTCTATGTCTTGGTCGGTTATCGGTTCTCCCCGGGCATTGCCAACTTCGGCAAATAGGTGCAGAAGTTTTTCATTTGCAGCACGTGGAATCGCTTTGATTTCTACGCTTTTGTTGCGAGAATATTGATCCTGAACGGTCAGGCGCCTAAAGTTTCCCAGGCGCTTGACAGCTTTATCGCCAATAAATATGCGACGCATACTAAAGTGCTAAAGAAGGAATTGTGTATATAAACACGCTTTAATGAGAATACCAAAAAGAATCAATCTTTTACGAAGTGGACTCCCAACTCAAGTGCCAGCTAGATTACAACTTTCAAAAAGTACCGAGATAATAGTTCTTCGAATACACCTTGGTATAGCCTTCCCAAGGCATCTTCTGTATCACATAAAACGGGCTTTTTTCCGGGGTTGTTCCTATTGTAACGACAACGAGGATGCTCGCCGTCTACCCCTCGAATGCCCCACACACGCGACGGATAAACGGCAGCCAGAACAAGAGCAACAGTTCACTGATCTTCACCGAACATTCTCACTGCCAAAATTGCTGAACCCTTGGCCATCGACAGACTCAGCCATCTTTACCGAGTACTAGATGCCATGCACACTGAATAGTAACAAAATGCGAGTACAAGTTGTTAATATCATTTGTATTTATAAACACCTGTATAGTTTGTCTTATACTCTTTTGTATTCTGTGCTGGGGCATACGTTTGACTGTCAGATCTTTGTGCGTGCATTTTTTTATCAGTGCGCATTCCTCATCTCTTTGACAGCTCATCGCAGACGGTGTCAAGGAATTTTGTGTGTGCTTGGGACTCCTCATATACGCTTATGTGTGCGAACCCAGTGTGGTGCGACTTGCCTTCGCCTTTCATATCTGGCTGTGTGTGTTTGTGCGAGTGCGTGTGTGCGTTAACGAATATATACCACGCCTATATATACTTTTATATTGTTGGTAATGCTATGAAAAAAAGGGGTAGAGGCAACGCTTATTGGGTGAATACACCTTTCTTTTATTTCCGTTTGAACAAAAAAAAGTAACTATTATTTTTCGCGGTATCCAACGCAGAAGCCTAAAATAAAAACCACATTGGGAAGGCGATTCAGCCGCTCGTTGAAATCGACCAAAGACGGGGGTTAGATGAAAGTTGGGGATGAGACAGCGGCGCCGTTTCACAAAGGATTTTCATTGCTCCGCCAACTCGCGGAATCGTGCGCAAGCGCAATTGCTAGCTCAGATTTCATGTACCGCTTCTGTGAGATTGACGCAGATATAAGCAACCCTTTTTGCCAAGTTTTGTGCCCCCGACGGTTGTAGGCGTCCACAGAACCAAGACAGCTAGAGCAACTATTAGCTCTACTTATGAATTCATACATTACTTTTTCTTTCAGAAGTGGAGAAGTTCTAGAAAATTTATAGTTTGTTGTGACATTCTGGAATCTAAGTTAGCTTTCTATGTACGAATTAGATTCTTGAGTCAAAATTGTTTATGTGTTTTACGTTTTCACCTTGCTTAGAGACATGCGATAGTGCAAAATATACGAATAAAAATCGAAACGGTAAACACGGAATTTAGTGCCCCATTGTTTGACTAGGAAATAAATCGTCTTTAATTAATCCGCTCTAAATGCATGATGCTACGCACATGAAGACAACACGGAGTGTTTTTCCTGTCGACATCAGCGCACTTCAGCATGTTTTACGAAACCGGAAGTAAATTAACTATGCGAAAGCAGGAATACAACAGGAACGAAGAAATGCATTTGACACGACGCATTGTTCGTGCGTACAATGAGCGAGCTAACCACGACCGTCGTGAACGCTCGGGTAAACCACGCTCGCATGTTGTGGCAAAGCGCGGCTTGCGAACATAGCCTCTTTCTTCTCCTATTGGACTCACCGCCAGTGACGTAAACAGTGCGCCGTCTTCCTATGCTTGCGATTTGTTTAGAGCATAGTACGTTTGGCAACCGCCAGTGGTGGAAGCGGCGCTGGCGCGGCCTGTCGGCTAAAGTTTCAGGGGCTTTACTGTCGGCATGCAACCGTAGCCACTTTCGACGTCACAGCGGAGGTGTAGGGAGTCTGCGCTTCCTGGCTCCGCTTGAAAGGTGTGCGGCCGCAGGCAGTATCGGCGTATAGGCGTTGCAGAGGAATCCAGCTTCCGGTACGGCTAACAATGGGATGCGGCACAGGCGGGAACCGCGAGCCAACGCCTGCTCATGCGTGTCGCAATTATTGGCCGCGCCGCCAGCAGAGGTCACTCGGCGCGACATGCTAGTCGAAGTGATTATGATGGAAGGAGAATAATAATAATAATATTTGGGGTTTTACGTGCCAAAACCACTTTCTGATTATGAGGCAAGCCGTAGTGGAGGACTCCGGAAATTTTGACCACCTGGGGTTCTTTAACGTGCACCTAAATCTAAGCGCACGGGTGTTTTCGCATTTCGCCCCCATCGAAATGCGGCCGCCGTGGCCGGGATTCGATCCCGCGACCTCGTGCTCAGCAGCCCAACACCATAGCCACTGAGCAACCACGGCGGGTATGGAAGGAGAACATACACGGGTTATGGAATAGAGCATTTCGCCTGCCGTGTGATTATGTGCAGAGAGCGTACAACATACTCGGTGGGGCGCTTCCTTGCGCCTGTCCAATCGTGGTCGAACACGGCTGGCTATACAGTGACGGAATATGACAACGGAAATTAAAAGACGGGAGATGTTAAAAGAACTTGCTCGCAAGTTAGTATTGTTTACTAGAGTTTACTATAATTACACGAAGGTATTTTGCCCTCGCCAGCAGCAGTACTTGAGATAGCTATTCTGGCGGCTAGCTTCCCACGCTATGCGTGCCGCCCTCGCACCTGTTTAAGCTTTTCCTAGACGCTAGAGCTATACTATTGCCGCGCAACCTTGAGCGATCGGAAAGCGCGTTTTCCACTCTTGGCCGGCGGAGAGGGGAGGCTTCGTTCCGGCCGCGAAGTTCTCCACAACTCTGTCAGGTGCCCGGTGGTGGTCTCGTGCCGACGACGCCTTCTCGGTGAGCGCATATTCCCCCCCCCCTCATCTTTTAAGAGGTTCAATACATACAAGCATTTGTCTCGCAAACCAGATTTATTTCAAAGGAATTTTCCACGTCTCAATAATTTCTCTCGTCGTATTCGAGTGCTGATTGCCGTGTTATACTTTGTTAACGAAGCTTTCCCTCAAGTCAAAATATTTTAAGGCAGATTTCCTAGTCTCTAAAGCCGCTCGAGTTCACGCTGCTCCTCTGGCGGCCATTTTTCCAAGAAATTATGCCTTCCAACCACTCAGAATCAGCAAAAATCGACTGTCGCGGACAACATCAATCCCTTTCCACATAAGTATGAGGCTCGGAGCAGGAGCGATGGCGCTTGAAAGTAACTGGTGGCTTGACGAACCAACCGACTGAGCTACCTTTCCGGGCAACATTGAAGTTATAATTATATTCGAGTGCTGATTGCCGTGTTATAGTTTATTAACGAAGCTTCCCCTCAAGTCTAAATATTTTAAGGCAGTTTCTCGTGTGCGTATCATGGACACGCATGCTTATATCGCCTGCCGTTTCCCTACCACGGTTGCGCTTTAAAACCACGGCGCTGAAATATTGTTTTCCTCTCCTTCAACTACTACACGTAGAGACAAAGCAACAGCGCGCGCATGCGATCCCATAGATGAGATGAATACATATATATAGATATGTATCAGTCATAGCTCTCGTAGTATAGCCTTCTGAGCCGTTTCCTTTTTTTTCTTTTTTTTCTTTGAAAGAAGTCCTATTAGGGTTATTATAATTACACGAAGGTATTTTGCCCTCGCCAGCAGCATTACTTGAGATAGCTATTCTGGCGGCCAGCTTCCCACGCTATGCGTGCCGCCCTCGCACCTGTTTAAGCTTTTCTTAGACGCTAGAGCTATACTATTGCCGCGCAGCCTTGAGCGATGGGAAAGCGCGTTTTCCACTCTTGGCCGGCGGAGAGGGGAGGCTTCGTTCCGGCCGCGAAGTTCTCCACATCTCTGTCAGGTGCCCGGTGGTGGTCTCGTGCCGACGACGCCTTCTCGGTTAGCGCATATTCCCCCCCCCCCCCTCATCTTTTAAGAGGTTCAATACATACAAGCATTTGTCTCGCAAACCAGATTTATTTCAAGGGAATTTTCCACGTCTCAATAATTTCTCTCGTCGTATTCGAGTGCTGATTGCCGTGTTATAGTTTGTTAACGAAGCTTTCCCTCAAGTCAAAATATTTTAAGGCAGTTTTCTTAGTCTCTAAAGCCGCTCGAGTTCACGCTGCACCTCTGGCGGCCATTTTTCCAAGAAATTATGCCTTCCAACCACTTATAATCGCAAAAATCGACTATCGCGGACATCATCAGTCCCTTTCCACATAAGTATGAGGCTCGGAGCAGGAGTGATGGCGCTTGAAAGTAACCGGTGGCTTGACGAACCAACCGACTGAGCTACCTTTCCGGGCAACATTGAAGGGTCACGAGTTCAAATCACATATCATGTTCCTTTTTTTCTTTTATTTTAATGCCTTTCCCTTCATTTTATTACTGTACGGAAACCCTCCTAAAAAAAATTATATATCCTCAATTATGTGTGGCCACACATGTGGAGGTCATAAATACCAGGTTCTCTAGCCGAGTGCCATCCAGGCGGTATAACCGAGCTCAGATTCGTCCACTTTGACTGATCAAATAGGGCACCACTGTAGGCTAAATGAGGCGTACAACTTCTGCGGACCCGCCGTTGTTGCTCAGTGGTTATGGTGTTAGACTGCTGAGCACGAGGTCGCGGGAACGGACCCCGGCCACGGCGGCCGCATTTCGATGGGGGTGAAATGCGAAAACACCCGTGTACTTAGAATTAGGTGCACGTTAAAGAACCCCAGGTGGTCGAAATTTTCGGAGTCCTCCACTACGGCGTGCATAATCAGAAAGTGGTTTTGTCATGTAAAACCCCATAATTTAATTTTTTAATATAACTCCTGCGGGGACCGTAGAGTATCCGTCTCCAGTGCAAGAGGACCGTGATTCAAATCCCAGTGCCGCGCAATTCTCCACCGGCAAATACAAAAAAAAACCGTGTGTTGAGAAAATTGCACAAACAGGCCTGGAGTGCGGCCTGATCCCGGTGACCAGAACCGGTAACGCACTCTCTCACCAGAGCAGGATTGGCCACCCTGGTGCAGTACTTGGCCACAACCTCCTATATGAATACAACAATCAAACCCCGGCCCTCAGTCCCCAGCAGCTGCGAAGCAACTGACCACGGCGGCGGTCAGATCTGTGACGCTGCAGAGGGTGCTAAGAATACCTGGCTGCGGGCAGGCCGCCATTGGAATCTGAACCTGGCAACGTTTAACGTTAGAACGCTATCTAGTGAGGCGAGTCTAGCAGTGTTATTGGAGGAATTAGAGGGTAGTAAATGGGATATAATAGGGCTCAGTGAGGTTAGGAGGACAAAAGAAGCATATACAGTGCTAAAAAGCGGGCATGTACTATGTTACCGGGGCTTAGCGGAGAGACGAGAACTAGGAGTCGGATTCCTGATTAATAAGGAAATAGCTGGTAACATACAGGAATTCCATAGCATTAACGAGAGGGTGGCAGGTCTTGTTCTGAAACTTAATAAGAGGTACAAATTGAAGGTGGTACAAGTCTATGCCCCTACATGCAGTCATGATGACCAGGAAGTCGAAAGCTTTTATGAAGATGTAGAATCGGCGATGGGTAAAGTCAAAACAAAATACACTATACTGATGGGCGACTTCAATGCCAGGGTAGGCAAAAAGCAGGCTGGAGACAAGTCAGTGGGGGAATATGGCATAGGCTCTAGGAATAGCAGAGGAGAATTATTAGTAGAGTTTGCAGAACAGAATAATATGCGGATAATGAATACCTTTTTCCGCAAGCGGGTTAGCCGAAAGTGGACGTGGAGGAGCCCGAATGGTGAGACTAGAAATGAAATCGACTTCATACTCTGCGCGAACCCTGGCATCATACAAGATGTAGACGTGCTCGGCAAGGTACGCTGCAGTGACCATAGGATGGTAAGAACTCGAATTAGCCTAGACTTGAGGAAGGAACGGAAGAAACTGGTACACAAGTAGCCAATCAATGAGTTAGCGGTAAGAGGGAAACTAGAGGAATTCCGGATCAAGCTACAGAACAGGTATTCGGCTTTAACTCAGGAAGAGGACCTTAGTGTTGAAGCAATGAACGACAATCTCATGGGCATCATTAAGGAGTGCGCAATAGAAGTCGGTGGTAGCACCGTTAGACAGGAAACGAGTAAGCTATCGCAAGAGACGAAAGATATGATCAAGAAACGCCAATGTATGAAAGCCTCTAACCCTACAGCTAGAATAGAACTGGCAGAACTTTCTAAGTTAATCAACAAGCGTAAGACAGCGGACATCAGGAACTATACTATGGATAGAATTGAACAGGCTCTCAGGAACGGAGGAAGCCTAAGAACAGTGAAGAAGAAACTAGGAATAGGCAAGAATCAGATGTGTGCGTTAAGAGACAAAGCCGGCAATATCGTTACTAATATGGATGAGATAGTTCAAGTGGCTGAGGAGTTCTGTAGAGATTTATACAGTACCAGTGGCACCTATTACAATAGCGGAAGAGAGAATAGCCTAGAGGAATTCGAAATCCCACAGGTAACGCCAGAAGAAGTAAAGAAAGCCGTAGGAGCTATGCAAAGGGGGAAGGCAGCTGGGGAGGATCAGGTAACAGCAGATTTGTTGAAGGATGGTGGTCAGATTGTTCTAGAGAAACAGGCCACCCTGTATACGCAATGCCTCATGACCTCGAACGTGCCGGAATCTTGGAGGAACGCTAACGTAATCCTGATCCATAAGAAAGGGGACGCCAAAGACTTGAAAAATTATAGACCGATCAGCTTACTGTCCGTCGCCTACAAAGTATTTACTAAGGTAATCGCAAATAGAATCAGGAACACCTTAGACTTCTGTCAACCAAAGGACCAGGCAG
Organism: Dermacentor albipictus; assembly: GCF_038994185.2. NCBI lineage: Eukaryota > Metazoa > Arthropoda > Arachnida > Ixodida > Ixodidae > Dermacentor > Dermacentor albipictus. Next base: position 127,874 of record NW_027225622.1, on the reverse strand, counting down.
GATTCCGTAAAGGCTACTCAACAATAGACCATATTCACACTATCAATCAAGTGATAGAGAAATGTGCAGAATATAACCAACCCTTATATATAGCTTTCATTGATTACGAGAAAGCGTTTGATTCGGTCGAAACCTCAGCAGTCATGGAGGCATTGCGGAATCAGGGTGTGGATGAGCCATATGTAAAAATACTGGAAGATATCTATAGCGGCTCCACAGCCACCGTAGTCCTCCACAAAGAAAGCAAAAAAATTCCTATAAAGAAGGGCGTCAGGCAGGCAGATACGATATCCCCAATGCTATTCACAGCATGTTTACAGGAGGTATTCAGAGGCCTGGAGTGGGAAGAATTGGGCATAAAAGTTGATGGATAATACCTCAGCAACTTGAGATTCGCTGATGATATTGCCTTGCTTAGTAACTCAGGAGACCAATTGCAATGCATGCTCACTGACCTGGAGAAGCAAAGCAGAAGGGTGGGTCTGAAAATTAATCTGCAGAAAACTAAAGTATTGTTTAACAGTCTCGGAAGAGAACAGCAGTTTACGATAGGTAGCGAAGCACTGGAAGTGGTAAGGGAATACAACTGCTTAGGGCAGGTAGTGACCACGGATCCGGATCATGAGACTGAAACAGCCAGAAGAATAAGAATGGGTTGGGGTGCGTTTGGCAGGCATTCTCAAATCATGAACAGCAGGTTGCCACTATCCCTCAAAAGGAAAGTGTATAACAGCTGTGTGTTACCAGTACTCACATATGCGACAGAAACCTGGAGGCTTACGAAAAGGGTTCTGCTGAAATTGAGGACGACGCAACGAGCTATGGAAAGAAGAATGATGGGTGTAACGTTAAGGGATAAGAAAAGAGCAGATTGGGTGAGGCAACAAACGCGGGTAAACGAAATCTTAGTTGAAATGAAGAAAAAGAAATGGGCATGGGCCGGACATGTAATGAGGAGGGAAGATAACCGATGGTCACTAAGGGTTACGAACTGGATTTCAAGGGTAGGGAAGCGTAGCAGGGGGCGGCAGAAAGTTAGGTGGGCGGATGACATCAAGACGTTTGCAGGGACAACATGGCCACAATTAGTACATGACCGGGGTAGTTGGAGAAGTATGGGAGAGGCCTTTGCCCTGCAGTGGGCGTAACTAGACTGATGATGACTAGAGCCCGAAAACAGCGTTTAGTAATAACATATCCACCTGATTTCAAAGGAGAGCAGGGGCCTTAAGTTGAGCTAATTCGTCACATTAGGAAACCAAAACGTAATGACACTAATTACCTCCCCCAACAAAAATGTATACACATTTTACCGATTGCATATCTTAGACTGCATACTACCTATAGGCAGCACGTTTCTCCTCTGCCAGGAGTGCCGGCCTGCAGTATATAGGATCCGCGAGAGCACGCACACACACACACACACACACACACACACACACACACACACACACACACACACACACACACACACACACACACACACACACACACACACACACACACAGACACGCACACATGCATATATATATATATATATATATATATATATATATATATATATATGTATATATATATATATATACTCAAAAGGAAGAGGTCTGGACACCGACCAAAAATGGTTTAGAAGCGTTATTAACTCTTTTAATAGAGTTATAATAACTTTTAAACCATTTTTGGTGGGTGTCCAGACCTCTTCCTTTTAAGTATGCATCATCCCGACCAGACGGGCTTCCGTCATACTCTCAACTTCATATATATATATATTTGTTCTTCTAGACATAAAGATGGTAAGTGATGGTGGCACGATATTCGTAGAGCTAAAGAACAATAAAGCCAGGTAGTTCGTACAATGGCGCCAGGTACAGTGCACATTACACACATTCATGACCTGCAAGTTAAAAAACGATTCTTGTAATTACTACTTGCTTGTCACAATATTTACTACCTTGGTATGACTGAAGTTGTTGTAACCGTTCAGTTCGTAATATTACTGAATAAACAAGGCAGCCATGTTAGGGTTGGCGTCTGACACCACGTGGCGACAGGAATTTCGCCTGACCTTCTACCAGGATTCGTCGAAACGAGGGTTGACTTCTCCTGCGATGGTTACAGTCAGGCACCTTGCGCACAAAGGGCCTTCTACCAGGATTCGTCGAAACGAGGGTTGACTTCTCCTGCGATGGTTACCGTCAGGCACCTTGCGCACAAAGGGCCTTCTACCAGGATTCGTCGAAACGAGGGTTGACTTCTCCTGCGATGGTTACAGTCAGGCACCTTGCGCACAAAGGGCCTTCTACCAGGATTCGTCGAAACGAGGGTTGACTTCTCCTGCGATGGTTACAGTCAGGCACCTTGCGCACAAAGGGCCTTCTACCAGGATTCGTCGAAACGAGGGTTGACTTCTCCTGCGATGGTTACCGTCAGGCACCTTGCGCACAAAGGGCCTTCTACCAGGATTCGTCGAAACGAGGGTTGACTTCTCCTGCGATGGTTACAGTCAGGCACCTTGCGCACAAAGGGCCTTCTACCAGGATTCGTCGAAACGAGGGTTGACTTCTCCTGCGATGGTTACAGTCAGGCACCTTGCGCACAAAGGGCCTTCTACCAGGATTCGTCGAAACGAGGGTTGACTTCTCCTGCGATGGTTACCGTCAGGCACCTTGCGCACAAAGGGCCTTCTACCAGGATTCGTCGAAACGAGGGTTGACTTCTCCTGCGATGGTTACCGTCAGGCACCTTGCGCACAAAGGGCCTTCTACCAGGATTCGTCGAAACGAGGGTTGACTTCTCCTGCGATGGTTACCGTCAGGCACGTTGCGCACAAAGGGCCTTCTACCAGGATTCGTCGAAACGAGGGTTGACTTCTCCTGCGATGGTTACCGTCAGGCACCTTGCGCACAAAGGGCCTTCTACCAGGATTCGTCGAAACGAGGGTTGACTTCTCCTGCGATGGTTACCGTCAGGCACGTTGCGCACAAAGGGCCTTCTACCAGGATTCGTCGAAACGAGGGTTGACTTCTCCTGCGATGGTTACAGTCAGGCACCTTGCGCACAAAGGGCCTTCTACCAGGATTCGTCGAAACGAGGGTTGACTTCTCCTGCGATGGTTACCGTCAGGCACCTTGCGCACAAAGGGCCTTCTACCAGGATTCGTCGAAACGAGGATTGACTTCTCCTGCGATGGTTACCGTCAGGCACCTTGCGCACAAAGGGCCTTCTACCAGGATTCGTCGAAACGAGGGTTGACTTCTCCTGCGATGGTTACCGTCAGGCACCTTGCGCACAAAGGGCCTTCTACCAGGATTCGTCGAAACGAGGGTTGACTTCTCCTGCGATGGTTACCGTCAGGCACGTTGCGCACAAAGGGCCTTCTACCAGGATTCGTCGAAACGAGGGTTGACTTCTCCTGCGATGGTTACCGTCAGGCACCTTGCGCACAAAGGGCCTTCTACCAGGATTCGTCGAAACGAGGGTTGACTTCTCCTGCGATGGTTACCGTCAGGCACGTTGCGCACAAAGGGCCTTCTACCAGGATTCGTCGAAACGAGGGTTGACTTCTCCTGCGATGGTTACCGTCAGGCACGTTGCGCACAAAGGGCCTTCTACCAGGATTCGTCGAAACGAGGGTTGACTTCTCCTGCGATGGTTACCGTCAGGTACCTTGCGCACAAAGGGCCTTCTACCAGGATTCGTCGAAACGAGGGTTGACTTCTCCTGCGATGGTTACCGTCAGGCACCTTGCGCACAAAGGGCCTTCAACCAGGATTCGTCGAAACGAGGGTTGACTTCTCCTGCGATGGTTACCGTCAGGCACCTTTCGCACAAAGGGCCTTCTACCAGGATTCGTCGAAACGAGGGTTGACTTCTCCTGCGATGGTTACCGTCAGGTACCTTGCGCACAAAGGGCCTTCTACCAGGATTCGTCGAAACGAGGGTTGACTTCTGCGATGGTTACCGTCAGGCACGTTGCGCACAAAGGGCCTTCTACCAGGATTCGTCGAAACGAGGGTTGACTTCTCCTGCGATGGTTACCGTCAGGCACCTTGCGCACAAAGGACCTTCTACCAGGATTCGTCGAAATGAGGGTTGACTTCTCCTTTCCTTGCTCGGTAATGCAAGAGGAGGGGCCCTCTCTCTGTGCCTGTCACGTGACATCGATGGAAGCGAGATCCCGCCCACACTTGTAGAGAGCCTATTTAAGGTGCTCCGAAATGTACTTTGATATACTTCATGCTTTTCTTATTTTCTTTCACCTACCTTTGAAAAAACCGTGCTAGTTTCGCTCTAGCAAATCGCCTCGCCCTTGCTCGGTCGCCATGGTCTACCGGATGCCTGCAGCCCGCCGACAACGCCACGCTACCCAATAAGTAATGTCGGTCGACCTTCGATAGGCAGGCGCCGCTACTTCTCGGCAGCAGTACGGTACGCTACCTTGGAGTACGCAACAAACTGACTGGCAGCGGTTGGGATACGGAATCCTGGAGACCCCAACTTGGACGACAACTACGAGATCGTAGCGTCTTCGTCCTGGCAACAACGTTCGGAAAGAAGGTGTCTGGATCATGACTGCATATGGTGAGTGCACGGCTTTTCTTCACTGAGATATCACTTGGCTTTTACGTATTTTTTGGAAAGTACATAGCAGTGATTTTTCTTTTAACCGTTGACGGAAGTTTGAGTACGTCAAGGTTGTATAGAGTGAAGATTTAGCAGCACTAAGGGCAGCCATGAACTTGAAGGCACTAAAGAAGCCGGAATTGTTGAGCTTGGCCAAAGAGTTGGGCTTCCAAATTGCCGAATCAAAGAGAAAGCCGGAGATCATTGAGGCGATCGAAGCGACCGGGGCAGACGACTAGGAATTGACGGAATGCCTAGAGAGCATTAAAGAGGAAGAGGAAGAGCGTAAGCGCCCAGAGGAAAAAAAAGAACGTAAGCAGAAGCACGAGAGAGAGGTAGCGGCATTGAAAAAAACAGATACAATATTTTCAGCAGTTAAAAGAACAAAGACAACGCCTGTCTGAAAATTCTGTAGGCAGTACAGAGCAAAAGAATGAGAATGTATCTAGCAGACTTTCGCCAAAAGCCGACGAGAAAAGTATTGCCTGTGAGATTAGCGGCGCATTCATACGCGAACTGAAAGGGCTAGCTGCTAATGATGCCTTAGTGGCAACAGAGGCCTTTAAAGGCCAGAGTGAGAGCGACGAGGTGCTGTGCCAACAGAGGACTGTAGAGACAGCTAGGCCAGCTGCGAACAAATTGGCACAGTTACCGCGCGTGTGCGTTGCATCTCATGGTAGCGAGGTCGTTAGCGAGGTACAGAATACTGCGGACTTGACAGACACGAACACCCATGTCGAGTCAGATCTGCGTGCCGAAGTGAGGTGCCAGCTGGACGATGCAGTTGAGAGTAGTTCTCGGGATGGCGAGCTCCGTAGTTCACGAGAGGACAACTGCATTGTTCAGGGACTGGTGCGGCTCTCCGCCAGTCTAGGTAGCCTAGAGATGTATGATTTAATTAGGAATCATTCGGACTGTGCGTGTGAGACAGCGATCGATACCGACGCGCTGTGTGCTGATGCACAGCGTGAGCTGGGCAATGCAGTAGAGGGCAGTTCGCAAGAGTGCGAGTTGCATAACTCGAGTAAAGCCTGCTGCATTGTGCCAGAGTCGGTTGAGCTGTCCGCCAGTCGAGGCAAAGATAGAGTCGATTTAAATTATAATCACTCAGACTGTGCGGGCAAGAGACCGATCCGGGCCGATGAGATGTGTAACGGCCAGCACGAGGCGCCAGAAGGCGACATGAAGGAGAATTCAAAGACAAAGCGTCGCAGAAAGAAGCACCGTAAGGATCGGAATGCGGTGGCTAAAGTAGCGAAGCCAAAGACGGCAACAGGCGCGAAAAGGCAGGGCGCGGCGAAAAGAAAGGTGCGGTCGTCACGGACGATGTTCACGCATCAAACACGTTCGAGCCACCGGTCAAAAGGGGACCGATAAGCATGTTCGTACGGACGCGGACAAAGGGCACGGGGCAGTTAAATTCCTCGTCATTCCGTCGTTCTTTTCGAAGCTCAGCGTGCAGTACGAAGAAGCGCAAGGTGGCAAGACGAGACCAGGTGGGGAGTAGCGACGCGGTCAATCGAGGTCGTGATAAAAGCGGGGCGCCAGGACGCAAATTGGCAGGGGACTCTAACGTCTTGGGGGAGCTGATAGTGAGCCAGCCCTTTTGTTGTTCCTCCGTAGCCAGAGTAGCTTTCGGACCGCGACCCCCTCGAGTACGGCTCAAAGTATGAGTCAGTCAAAAACGTTTGAAACGGGAGACCAAGGGAGCTTCCGTAGAAATGAAGTGTTTTGTTTTATTTTTTTGAGCATCGGATAATTTTCGCGATTTGAGACTAAGAATTTCTTTCAATATGTAAGATATGAGCTTTGTTTGTGTTTTCGTTTGAAAAGCTCCGAGATTTGAAAGATGCCTTTAAGGTAAAAGTTTAGTCTCGCGAGGTGTTCATTAATGAGTAGATAGGCTTTCTTATTTTTGTGTGTGTGAGTAACCTGAGTGTCAAGGTTATCGATGAGAGCTAGGCCTATGGTAACGCGTGTGTGTTTTAGCTAACCTTCTTCTTTCGGAAAGTGGTTTTGGCACGTAAAACCCCACCTATTATTATTAACCTTCTTTTTATGCGTTTTTTTATTTTTCTAAGGTTAACCGCGTAGGTTTTCAGTAAGTGCACCATTTGCACTGAGAAGCGTCCTTAGTTCCTTTAGCGTATGTCCTGTGTGGACGGAAGGAAGCAGAATTATGACTGGGTTGCTCGTGTGTGTTGAGGGCAGCCGTATTCTGACTTCTTTAGTGAGCGTGCGTAGAATGAGTTATTAGCAGACGCATTTTTTAAGGGTTCTGCGGAGTGCGTAAGTTACGCAACTTTAGTTGCTCGTTTAAGCTACGTGTCCTGTAGGGACTAAAGGAAGAAACGTGAGTAGGCGTAATGAAAAGTTTGCCTACGACGCAAGTACGCGTTCTGAATAGTGACCACAAGGCTAGCGCGCTTGTGATTACGTACTTGTGAAGATGGCCAGACTGTTCAGTGGCACCAATACGTGCGATAAGTACGCCACTGCGATAGGTTGGAAAAATGATGTTCGTGTAGTGTGGGCGGTGCAGAAGCTAGCTTGCTATATAGCTGGCTCAAGATTCACCATAGAGACCGATCACTGTCCCCTCACATGGCTGCAGTCCATGTCTACGAAAAACGGTCGTCTTTTGCGCTGGAGCTTTGCTCTTCAACAGTACACCTTCGATATTCGCTACAAGAAGGGTATGCTTAACGGCAATGCCGACGGTTTAAGTCGTTGCCCCTAGAGTTTCGAAAGCCTCATGCTCATCCGGGTTTCCGTGGCATTTTTTTCGTTCGCTCATACGCTTTCCGAATTCATGTTTTTCCGAAGTGAAGCCGATTGTTAGCTGATTTTAATAACCACGTCTTAACGCTTTCAAGAAATGGCTGATTTTAGTGTTGAGGAGGGGAGGACGCGCGTAGGAAATGGGAAAGGTGTAGCGGGTTTTCTTTTTTTTGAAAAGCCGGGTGTGTCTCGGGGGAGGGTGGCCTTGTGCTCGCTGCTTCGTGGTTGTGGGTCCGGCACTGTTCTGGGGTGACTGCTTGCCCACGCAGGAGACGAAATGTTGCGAGACTTGCTTGCAAGACCAATTTCACCGGACCGGACCAGAGAGAAAAGTCACCAGAGCGCCACGAGGACGGATGACCACTCCCAGGAATCTACCTACTACGAACTAAGGTTTCGTGACCTCTACGGGGAATTCTGATACCGAAACGCCGATCCCTCGTACAGCGGCTGCTGGTCCCTACACGTCGGCATCTTCCTGCCCCGCCGGAGATGCTGTTAGGGTTGCGTTTGACACCACGTGGCGACAAGAATTTCGCCCGAACTTCTACCAGGATTCGTCGAAATGAGCGTTGACTTCTCCTGCGATGGTTAACGTCAGGCACCTTGCGCACAAAGGGCCTTTTACCAGGATTTGTCGAAACGAGGGTCGACTTCTCCTGCGATGGTTAACGTCAGGCACCTTGCGCACAAAGGGCCTTCTACCAGGATTCGTCGAAACGAGGGTTGACTTCTCCTGCGATGGTTAACGTCAGGCACCTTGCGCACAAAGGGCCTTCTACCAGGATTCGTCGAAACGAAGGTTGACTTCTCCTGCGATGGTTAACGTCAGGCACCTTGCGCACAAAGGGCCTTCTACCAGGATTCGTCGAAATGAGGGTTGACTTCTCCTGCGATGGTTACCGTCAGACACCTTGCGCACAAAGGACCTTCTACCAGGATTCGTTGAAATGAGGGTTGACTTCTCCTCGGTAATGCAGGAGGAGGGGCCCTCTCTGTGCCTGTCACGTGACATCGACGGAAGCAAGATCCCGCCCACACTTGTAGAGAGCCTATTTAAGGGGCTCCGAAATGTACTTTGATATACTTCATGCTTTTCTTATTTTCTTTCACCTACCTTTGAAAAAACCGTGCTAGTTTCGCTCTAGCAAATCGCCTCGCCCTTGCTCGGTCGCCATGGTCTACCGTATGCCTGCAGCCCGCCGACAACGCCACGCTACCCAATAAGTAATGTGTGTCGAGCTTCGATAGGCAGGTGCTGCTACTTCTCGGCAGCAGTACGGTACGCTACCCTGGAGTACGCAACAGCCACTATTTGTTGTGTGCTGCGCGGATGGTGATGCGCGCAGCGTGACTAGCAAGTATGCCAACGAGCTCCGGAACAGAGCATGTTTTATTCGGAACAGCACGTGCTTCCTATATACGCGCTGGCGGTTGCTTATCCGCTTCTGATAACCGACACTGAAAGACGCCTCTCGGCGTTCGAGATGTCGCGACACCGAGGCTAATCTGATGAAGCGTCCGCCGTTATTAGAAGCAACGAAACGGAGCGAAATGATAACAGGTTGAAACAGACGTTCGGAATTGTCCCATATGTAAAGCTATCGCACAAACGCAGCTGCACCGGGGTTGCACACACGTGGGCTCGATTCGACATCGGCGTGCGCGAGGAACGAATGCGTCTGGTACGCAGCATGCGCACGTGAAAGATACTCGCTCCTCTGCAGTGTTTTCCTTTTTCTGAGTGCGCGTGTTTGCGCTCTCTCGTTTCAAGAAAGAGGAAGTTTCTGACACCATCAAAACTAGGTGTGGTGGTGGTGAAAAACGTTTATTTTGCTCTATTTACATATGGAGTTAGCGATTCTTCAGATGGCTTCTTCCATCTTGCTTTGCAGGGTTGGTGCCCCTAGTCCAGGGCCCCACTGAGAGTAGCTGCCGTGCGAGCACGCCTTACTAGCCCTTGCTGGACTATCAGGATCTCGCTGGAAAGCATCCTCTCCCACTGTTCCGCACTCGGGTTTTCTATTGTGGTTATTTCTTTTGCTTTTTGGCAAGCCCACGTGATATGGTATAGCGTGGGCTTGTCCCCGCACCAGGGGCATATGTTCTCATATTGGGTAGGGTAAATTTTGTTTAGTGCGTATAAGGTCGGGTATGTACCCGTTTGTAGTTGCCGCCAGATTACGGCTTCTTCTCTGTTGAGTTGTTTGGCCGGTGCCGGTATCTCATTCTGGTGCCCCTGAAGTAGTTTAGCATGTCAGCGTATGTTTGGCCTACCGGTTCTGGGTCCTCTATGGCGGCAGTGTTCTTGGACGCCCGGTTTGTTGCGTACCCTCGAGCTATCCTATCTACCTCCAGATTTCCCTCGACACTCGCGTGTCCCGGTATCCAAACTATCGCGTGTTTGCTTTGCTTGTCTGTGGGTCGGCCGTTAGAGCGGAGAATGTTCAGCGCTTTGCGGCTGATCCTGCCATTCATGTAATTCCGGCATGCTGTTTGTGAGTCTGTTAGAATCGTTAGGGATTTGCCTAGTGAATAGCCCTCCACTGCCGCTAGAGCTACGGCCGCTTCCTCGGCTTCGACTACCATGCAGTTCCGTATTGACGCGCTGGTGATTTCCCTGAGGTCCGAGCCAATCACCGTCGCCACTTTATGCTTATTGCCTTCTCCTATGACGGTGTATGTTGCGGCGTCAACATACACCGTTTCGTTCCGGTTGGCCAGTGTCCTTTGCACGTACTCTGCCCTCGCCTCCCTGCGTGCCTTGTGCAGGTTGGGGTCCATATTTCTGGGTATTGGTGCTACCCTGATGGTACTGCGGTACTCATCCGGGATCGTCATGTTATCTTTTACTTCTCGTAGGGTTGATTCGCCGCCGTGCCTGACTAGAAGTCTTCTACCGGTTTCAGTTTGCTGCAGTCTTTGGAATTGTGCGATCCTTTGGGCTTCTTGCAGTTCCTCAAAGCTGTTGTGCAGCCCTAGGGCTAGCACCTTCTCGGTCGACGCTGTTTGGGGTATTTGAAGCGCCGTCTTCAGTGCCTTCCTTAGGATGGTATCGATTTGCTGGATTTCGCTTTTGACACAGTTGTAGTACGGTAGGCTGTGCACCACTCTGCTGACTACTAGGCTTTTTATCAGCTTGAGTGTGTCTGCCTCCTTCATGCCATATCTTCATTTCGACACCCGGTTTATCATTCTGGCCACTTGGTTGACTGCAGTCTTGGTTAGCGCCAGGGCGTATCTGCAACGCTGGTTTGTTTGCACCCACATCCCCAGTATTCTGCATTGCGTCACTTCCGGGATCTGGTGTCCCTCCAGGTAGATTTTCAGGGGCTCGTCCTCGACGCTGGCCTTGCGTCTCCGGCGTACTCTCAGGAGCTCAGATTTCTCCGTTGAGCATGCGAGTCCTCTTGCCCTGACATATGTTTCTGCGCATGATGCGGCCTCTTGCAACTTGAGTTCTAGGTTTTCCTAACGGAGCTCTTTCCGCCCAGATGGTGATATCGTCGGCGTACATCGCATGACGTATACCCCCAATTTCCTCTAATTGTTTGGCCAGTCCTATCATTGCCACGTTGAAAAGGATGGGCGAGATAACTGACCCTTGCGGTGTGGCTTTGTTTGGAGTGCTGAACTTGCCTGATCTTAGCTCTCCTAGCCCGATGGTCGCTGTTCTGCCCGACAGGAATGCTTTGACGTAGCCGTGTGTCTTTCTGCCACAGTTCAGGTTGTCTAGGCCCGTTAGTATGGCTTCGTGACTGACATTGTCAAAGGCGCCTTTGATGTCGAGTGCCATGATGATATTTTCTCCGTAGCGTGGGATTTCGCTGAATATTTCTTCTTTTGTCTGCAGCAGCACGTCTTTCGTCGACAGCTTGGCTCTGAAGCCGAACACGCTGTGCGGGTCTAATTCGTCGTCGTCCATGTAGTCTTGAAGTCTCTTCGTAACCACTCTCCAGTATATCTTGCCCAAGCATGATGTGAGAGAGATTGGTCTGAGGTTCTCTACTTGGAGTTTCTTTCCTGACTTTGGAATCATGATGATTTCAGCGTGTTTCCATTCTTCTGGAACTGTTACCGCTCCCCAGTGTTTGTTGAGGTAGTCGGTTAATTTTTCGACTAACTCGTCGCTGAGGTTGCGGATAAGTGCGTTGTTAATTTTGTCCGCACCCACTGCCGTGTTTTTTGTTGCTCTTCTTAGTGCCGCATAAACTTCTTCCTTACTTATGGGCCTGTCCAATGCTTCGTTTTCTTCCCCTTTATATCTTTCTGTGTAAGCGGCCGGGTTGCTGTCGCCAAAGCATTTCTTGCGTACTTTTTCTAGCAGTTCTTCATCCGTCCCTTCATACTGGTGAACCAGTCGATGGATGGCTTTGTTATTGTCTGACGGGGTTTTGGTTGGGTCTAGTAGGGCTTTGAGTATGCTCCACGTCTTTGCTGTGTTCAGGGTCCCGTTCAGTGAATTGCTGAACTGCTGCCAGTTTTGTCTCGCAAGCTGCTCCGCATACTCCTCCGCTTTCCTTGTGATCTCCGCTATTTTTATTTTGAGCTTTAGGTTGAATTTCTGCCTCTTCCACCTCTTCGTGAGTCCCTTTCTTGCTTCCCATAGTCTGAGTAGCCTAGAGTCCACGTCCGGTGTTTGCTGCGTGCGTTCTACTTCTTTCGTGAACTTCCTTACTTGTTTGAGTTTTTCTCCCCATTCGGATAACGACTGGATTTCCCCTCTTGTCGTGTCGTGTCGCTGTCCGACTCTCTGAAGGCTCTCCGATCCGTGATTCTGGCTTTGCCTATTTGCTGTCTGATTTTATCTGATGTCGTGATTTGCGTTCCTATTATTAGTGGTCGCTTCCTAGGTTTTCCATTAGGTTTTCCCACGCTGCTTGTTTTGTTCGCAGGACGAAGGTGAGGTCTGGGCAGGTATCTTCGATTACGCTGTTCCCTGTTCTTGTCGGGTTTTCGGCGTCGGTTATTAGCTCGCACCCCGTGTTATCTGCCGCGTCGGCTACGGTCCTGCCTTTTATTTCTGATGTCTTGTACCCCCAACTTTCCTCTCTGGCGTTGAAGTCGCCTAATATAACCAGCGCATTTCCTTTTGCGATTATGTTGGCTCCTCTAAATAGCTCTTCAAATTTGGCCTTCTTTTGCTTAGGAGAACTATATACATTGTCTATGAATATGCTTCCTCCTGCCCTTTTCTTTTTCGGAATTATTTCGACTATTACATGTTCTACGTCCGTGTCAGCTATCCTGTCGCGTTGTATGGCCGTGAGGCTTTTGCTAACTAGGATCGCTGTCCTTTTCCATTCTTCGTCCGGATTTTCGTAGCACGTGTAGCCTTGTAATTTTGGTTCTACGTTTGTTTCTTGTAGCGCAATTATGTCCGGAGGTATTAATCGCTTGTTAATGTATTATTGTAGTAGTCCTTGTTTTCTTTTGTAACCTCTGCAGTTCCACTGCCATATTTCTAGTTTTTCTTATTTTTTCTCTCTTTTGGCTCGACTATCCATAATTATATTTCGAAGTCGTCTCTCGTACTGTAGTTTTCTAGCATTGGGCGTCTCTGATTAAACTTGTCTTTGGCTCCCTCCGTAATTTTCTGTTTGCGCATGGTGCGGATTTCCGTACCCTGCATCATAATTTGCTGTTTCATTTCTTGCATTGCTTTTTGCATTTCTGCCATGAATGGGGCAAAGTCTGGTTGGTTTGTTTTCTCAGGTTGGCTAGGTGCCTGATCTGCGGAGGCGATCACGCCGCGGGATCCAAGGACTGCAAGGACCGACTCAAGAAATCAAGAGAGCTGCGAGGCCGGCAACAGCAGCAACTACACCAGCAACGGAATGGAAGGGCATGGGAACGGAGACCAAGGTGGTTTAGCTCGGAGGGAGGACAAGACAGGTCACGGAGCCGCTCGCGGAACCAGTCGTGGGACCGCTCGCAGAGCCGCTCGCGGAGCCGCTCACGGAGCCGCTCACGGAGCTGCTCCAGATCATCCCCGCCATTGGTGCCCCGGCCACCAAGGACAAGGACCAGCAGCAGCAGAAGATGGCCAAGAAGAAGCCCAACGGCGGCACAAAGGTGAGCTGGGGAGCAGGCCCTCCCAAATCCCTTTTTCCGCACTCGGGCAATCAAAATCAAAATACCATAAGCAACTGGGAAAAACAACTAGAGGAGGAAAATAAGGTCCTCAAAAGAAAACTGGAAGAGCAGGACGCGAAAATTAATAGATTAATGCAAGAGATGCAGGAGCTAAGATCAGGTAGCCCCCCCTAGATCGCTCACGCCATCAAAACTAGCATTTGAGCATCTGCATAAAGCGGAGCGCTAGGTGTCGTTTTCTCGTGGCCTATTGGAACGCTCATATCCTTAACTATGATGCGGTCCTACGTTAAGAGACCTTCCAAACAGCCTCCGGCTGTTTCGGATGGGATCTCTCTTTTGTGCAAGTGGCAGTCTAGCCCGTCCACCGGGACCACTGCCGCGATTTCTTGAGAGCTGTTTCCGACGGCGCTTTTTGACCCTCGTGCCCTGGGCGGTCTCGGCATTGCACTCTCGCCGGGATGACGTGTCCATTCCTAAGGAATGCCAAAAACAGACCGACCAGCACAGTCCGCCTGCCTGTTTCAGGCGTTGCGTTATTTCAAGGCGCCCGCACTTCGGGCGAGTTTCTCATCGCATGTCGCCGCAAACGTGAGTGCGCGTACGTCCCTTCAATGTCGCAGGCCTGCATTGTATGTAGCTTGCGCTTTGTGGTTGCATTGCACTGGTAAACATGGATAAATGCGCACTGTCGGAAGGATCTGCAGCGAATATGCGAGGTGAAAGTAGCCGTGAAACGCCAGTAATAAAGTAATGACATTTAAAATGAAACGTTTCCGCGTTACAATAATCCCTGTCGCGAGACATGAAAGAAGCGGGTTAGTGACGGTGGCACGAGACGCGTAGAGCAAATAAGAAAGGCGGGATATAGTTTGTGCACTGGCGCCAGTTACAGTGGACCTTACGGACATCTACAAGTTGAACAAAGAGATTCTTGTAATTACTACATGCCTGTCACACTTTTTACTACCTTGGTATAAGTGCAGCTCCTGCAACGGGGTTTTTAGCCTATAAAAACGTTTCTGGCCTATAACACATATATTGGACCCACTCTCAATTATTCCACTTCTGGCGCGATATAAGCCTTGTAGGCTATGAACTATGTATCTGGCCGTGCTGTGGTTTGAATTGGTAGCTCAGACCCATTAGTAATAGTGAGTGCCTCGTTTAGTAAGTAGTATTGCCAACTCAACCGTTACAACAAGTGCAGTTATAACAAGGTAGTAAATAGTGTGACAAGCAAGTAGTAATTACAAGAATCTTTTTTTTGCTTGCAGATCATGAATAGGATGTCTAATGTACACTGTACCTGGCACCATTGTACAAACTACCCGGCTTTTTTTTATTTCCTTTACGCATCTCGTGCCACCGTCAGTTATTCTCTTTATGTGTGGAAGAACAAACAAAATTTTTTTTGCGACCTTGACCTGCTAATCTGTGTAGTTGGCTATGCTCTCGCGGATCATCTATACTGCAGGCCGGCAATCCTGGCAGAGGAGAAACTTGCTGCCTATAGGTAGTATGCGGTCTAAGATATACAAATGTTAAAAATTTTACAAATGTTTGTTGGTGGAGGTAATTGGTGTCATTAAGTTAAGGTTTGCTAAGGTAACGAATCAGCTTGGACGATTGGACAGGCGCAAGGAAGCGCCCTATCCGAGTATGTTGTACGCTCTCTGCACATACCCACACGGCAGGCGGAATGCTGTATTCCAAAAATGGTATGTTCTCCTTCCATCATAATGACTTCGACCACGGATGGATGGATTTATGAGCGTCCCCTGTAAGGGTCGTCGGACGATCCCACCGCTGTTACCAGTTGTAGGAGTTGTCGGACGATCTCGCCGCTGCCACCACTTGTAAGAGTTGAAGGTCGTTAGGAGAAACTTGGGAGCAACTAGGCGTACAGAGTTTATTTACAGTATTTACAGTTTAAACAAGAGATAGATTCGACAGTCTATGCGTGGCTCCGAAATGGAGCACGCAAGACGAGCATACAGCACACAGCTTACGAGCACACAGCTCACGAGTACATTGACGAGCACAGAGCACGACGACGAGCACACTGTAGCAGCCGACAACAGCTATAAGCACTTCGTGTTCCCTAGATCCCTAGGTGAGGCAAAAACGTTCGACGCCATCGCAGCCGGCCCCCTTTTGAGGGAAGAAAGGGGGGGGGGGTTTACACACACACGTACGCACAGCTTTCACTGCCGATTCGCAGCGTCAAACGTCAACGCAGTCGACCCTCCGCTTGCCCATTATCTTGAGTCTTGAAAGACGCGTTGGTTCCCCGAGCTGACCCCCGCAGCGTGGCCACCGGTTGTCCCTTGTCCGGCGCCTTTAAATTCCAGAGCTGCCTTTCTCCTGTAGTCGCCACGAGTGTCGACTGTGACGACTCCTGGGGTCCACGTACCGCAAAGCACCCTTTTGATAGGGACGCTCTTCTTGCTGCAGAGAGACCATGACGATCCGGCAAATCAACCAACAATACGTTGGTTGCCAAACGTGGCCCGCCCTGCTGTCGTCACCGATTCTCCGAACGAGGTGCATGGTGGATTAGCGCTGTCATCCTTGCTGGTTTTCCGAAGGGCGCCAGCACCGCGGGTCGATCGAAGCACGTGCAGCGGGCTGAGATAGTTTTGCAGAGCAGTATCCCTGCAGGCCGATGCTAACACCCCTTTGGAACGGGGCGGTGGGTTGCGCCACCAAACTATTGATATTACACTGCCTAGTGTCCTACCTAGGCTAAACAATAAAAAGAGAAAAAAAACTATAAACAACCCCACCTAAATTTTCTGATCCCCTATTCCGATCTGCGCTTTTGTACGTCTCCGTGTTTTGTAGTTTCCCTACTTTTCTTATACCAATCCTCCAATCACCTCTTACTAATGCCTATTGCGGACATGCTTACTTTTGCACTCCTCTCGCTGAACCCAAGTGCTTCAAGGAGGCCAGTGGCGCCTAAATCGACCGTTGCTAGACGTCTTCACATTCAAATAAAACATGCTCTATAGTCTCCCTAGCTTTACCGCAGCAAGCACATGCTTCTTCTTCCATCTTATATCTCGCTTTATAGGTGCGTGTTCTAAGGCATCCCGATCACGCTTCGAAAAGTAATGAGCTTATCTTTAAGTTATCATAAATTGTTTCTTTCTCATGACTTCATATTTCCTCTTAGGTATAGTTACTCATGGCAGGTTTCTTTTCCGTTGCCGCCACCCATGGGATTATTTCAGCCTCTCTGACTTTCCGCTTGACCTTCTTTGTTGCTGTGTTGCCCACTCTACAGGCCGAAAACTTGCTGGTAAGCTTCCTCGTTCTTTTCCTCCACTGTGAATCAATGTTTTTCCTGTACGGATACCTGAACACTCTCCCAGCCCATTTACTTTCTTCGCTAATCCTCAGCCGTTCTTCATACTCAATTTTACTGCGAGCTTCCCTCACTTCAAAACTAGTCCAGCCCATATCACCCTGCACAGCTTCATTTGTAGTCTTCCCGTGAGCGCCCAATGCGAGGCGACCCACTGACCTTTGGTTGCCACCGGGTCCTGATTGCACCCATGATTCAAGCAAACAACCGCATTTCCAGAAGTAAGTTCTGGAACCAATACACCTTTCCACATACCCCAGAGCACCTCGCACCTATTGTATCCCCATAGCCCTCTGTGCTTAATTATGGCCGCATTTCTCTTCCTCTTCACTGTTATTGTTTTTTCCTGTGTTTCCATATATCTATTGCCTTCGTTTATCCATATACCGATATATTTATATTCTGTTACCGGAAGTATTTCCTGGCCTTGTATCTCCACTGTCTGTTCACTGTTTTCATTGAATACCATAACACCTTATTTTCGAAC
Source organism: Dermacentor albipictus (assembly GCF_038994185.2). Lineage (NCBI taxonomy): Eukaryota > Metazoa > Arthropoda > Arachnida > Ixodida > Ixodidae > Dermacentor > Dermacentor albipictus. The sequence goes on along the minus strand of NW_027225622.1, from coordinate 110,517 downwards.
GCTAAATTTCAATCCTAAATTGTTGCCTTCCTGCCCACAGATATTAGCCGGACGTTGCAAATCACGTTGCTTGTTAGCTAGCAACACAATATCGACCGCATAAAATAAACCTGGGAGCTGCTGCTCTATTACTGTACCCGCCTGTTTGTATGAGAGATTAAACCCGACATTACTTGCTCCTAGCGCCCTCTCCATCCTTACCGTGTACATCATAAGCAGCAGCGGGGATAAAAGGCACCCCTGCCTCAGTCCCTTGTTGATATGAGCTTTCTCCTCACTCCTCATCCCTCCCCATTCAACGCAAACGGTATTTTCTAGTGTTACGTTTCGCCTACGACGCGCGGTAAAGCCAGCGCGGATGCAACGTACGCCGGAGCTTCGTTCCAAGCGGCGGACATTTTGGCCCGTTCGGAGCGGCCGCGAGCGCGCCCCGCCGAGCGCGTCCCGGCATGTTCAGTGCCACGTGTCTTTGTGTGTGCGTGTGTGTGTGTGTGCCCACGCTTGTCAAAGCGCGGCAGCCGGGGAGAGGAGCTCCCCCAGTGTGAAGCGAGGAGGTCTGTCCGGCGCCGGCCCGGCTGATGCGTCACCTCCTTGTCCCAACGTGTCTATCAGTCCGTCCGCCGCCGCTGTCACGTGGTGTCGTCCCATGACCTTCCCTCTTGCTCTCAACTCCGAGAGTATAAGAGCAGCTGCCCCGGACGCCAGGAGAGAGGCTCCGATTTCTGCTGTTGAGTAACGTGCTCTCCCGTCTCTCTACTTCGGTCGACCTGACCGCCCGCTCTTTGCGATGCTAGAATAAACAAGTTGTTCTGTTAGCAGTCGCCTCATGCTCTGCTGGGACCTTCGGATGCTTCCAGTGTGCCCCAGGCCGCCAGGCCAACGCTACCCTTGGGGCTTGCGACCCAGTTGCAATAACGGGCGTCAGCACTGAGGTTCCAACAGCTGGTGGCCGCGCTGAGATTCCAACAGCCGGTGCCATCGGTGCGGTCCAAACATCTGGTTGCCAGCGGTGAGATCGCGACAACGGAGGCCAGCAGCGAAGATATGCGGTTGACTGTATGCTGAGCAGCACAACGACCATCCGGGAGCAGTGCAACGAGCCCTGTGTGATGACTGGTTGCCTGCAGCGGAACGACTGCGCTGAAGTCTTGGCTGCGAGGTTTGGTGAGTGCGGGACTTTCTTCTTCTGAGTTTTGCCAGGCTTTTGTTAGTGTTAGAAACAGAGCTGGTAATTGTGGTTGTCGTTGCTGCCGGGTTAGTTGCGGCAAGACAATAGTAAGCAGTAGAGAAAGCAGCATTCAGAGCAGCCATGGATTTGAAGTCGTTGCGCAAACCGAAATTGCTGGAGCTTGCAAGAGAGTTGGGTCTGGATGTCTCAGACAAACTCAGAAAACCAGAACTGCTAAGGGCTATTCTTGAGTTGAAAGCTGAGGATGACGAGCTGTCGGAATGCCTTGAGACCATTGAGGAGAGGGAGACGACAAAAAGACAGGAGCGCGAACTTAAGGAGCAAAGAGAGAAAGATGAGCGTGAACGTAAAGAACAGATAGAACGAGAGCAACAAGAGAAAGAAAGAGAGCGCGACCGTCAACACGCTTTGGAAATGAAGCGTCTCGAGTTAGAGATGGAACGCGCTCGTAATGGAAGTCAGGCACACGGTGTAGGAGAACGAGTATTGTTTAAAATGACTGACCTGATGCGGCCGTTTAAGCTTGGAGAGGACATTGGTTTGTTCCTGGTTAACTTTGAGCGAACGTGCGAGAAGCAGGGGTTCTCTCGGGAAACGTGGCCACAGCGCTTGCTCACTTTGTTACCCGGCGAGGCGGCCGACGTAGTCGCTCGCTTGGAGAGAGAGGAGGCAGAGGATTTCGACAAAGTGAAATCGAGTCTGCTAAAAAAGTACAGGCTGTCCGCGGAGGCGTTCCGTCGGAAGTTTCGAGAAAATGAGAAAGGCAAAAGTGAGTCGTATACAGAGTTTGCCTACAGGCTTATGTCAAACATGCAGGAGTGGCTCAAAGAAGAGAAAGCGTTTGGTGACCACGAGAAAGTTCTGCAGTGTTTCGGGCTGGAACAGTTTTATAGTCGGTTACCTGAGAACGTGCGGTACTGGGTCTTGGATAGGCCAGACGTTAGTACGGTGGCTAGAGCCGCTGAGCTAGCCGAAGAGTTTGTGACGCGTCGGGCTCGCGGAGCTAAGGACGGTCAAAAGGGTGAATTTGGCTCTAAGTTCGAGAGGCCGAAGTTCACGCCCATGAGAGCAAAGGGGGACACACGTAGTGCGGATGCGAGTGAAAGCAGTCCGACCGAACGTAAGGAGACGGCGGCAACCGAAGCCGAACGCAGAAAGCGGTTCGAGGCGAGGCAAGCGCGCGTTTGTTATACGTGTCAGAAGCCGGGTCATTTTTCGGCGCAGTGTCCAGAAACAAAAACAAAAGTGTTTTTGTCGTTATGCAGCACTGACGAGAACATGAAGCTTCTCGAGCCTTACATGCGAGACCTCCTCGTGAACGGGAAAGAGTGCCGAGTGCTTCGCGATTCCGCAGCTACGATGGATGTAGTTCACCCCTCTTACGTAGAACCCGATATGTTCACGGGCGAGTGCGCATGGATCAAGCAAGCCGTGGAAGCTCACAGCGTGTGTCTGCCCGTAGCAAAAGTGCTTATTGAAGGACCTTTCGGAGCACTTGAGACGGAGGCGGCGGTGTCATCTATGCTGCCCCCCCAGTACCCGTACCTATTTTCGAACAGGTCCGATCACCTCCTGCGCGAGAAGGGGCTTTTGTTTGGTGAGGCTAGCGTTCAGGCCTTAACCAGATCGAAGGTTCGGGAGCTCGCTGCAAAGGCGGTAGTTGCGGGGCCGACGTTGTCGAACGATGAGAAAGGGTCAGAGGCGCAGCAAGCTGATATTCAGAGCACGCCCGAACTGAATAAAATTGAGCCTGTAGCGTTAAAGGCACCAGATACTGGAGAGGAAATGCCCGACACGGGAAAGTTAGAAGAGCTATCTGAAGATTTGCTCATCGCGCCTACGTCAGACGGACTTAATAGGTTGCTAAAAGTGAGCCGGTCGGCTTTGATAGCCGAGCAAAAGAAGGATGGCAGCCTAGAAAACATACGCTGCATTGTCAAGGAAGGTATCGCCAAGAAAAATGCTCGCTTTGTGGAAAGAGGTGGGGTCCTGTACCGGAAGTATGTAGACCGAAGGGGAGTGGAGTTCGATCAGCTGATCGTGCCTCAGTGCTACCGTCAGGATCTGTTGCGCTTGTCTCATGGGGGTTCGTGGTCCGGACACCTAGGAGTTAAGAAAACTAAGGACTGTCTCTTGCAAGAGTACTATTGGCCAGGGTGTTTTCGGGACGCAGACCACTTTGTGAAGACATGCGACACCTGTCAGCGGGTGGGCAAACCAGGGGACAAATCGAGGGCGCCCTTGAAGTTGGTACCTATCATTACGGAGCCTTTTAGACGGCTCGTTATTGATACAGTGGGACCTCTGCCGGTAACAGCCACGGGGTACAGACACATTTTGACTGTGATCTGCCCAGCGACAAAGTTCCCTGAAGCAGTGCCGCTTAAAGAACTCAGCTCAGTTGAGATAGTCAATGCACTACTGTCCATATTTGCGCGAGTTGGTTTTCCTGCGGAAATCCAATCAGATCAGGGCACCGTGTTAACTAGCGCTTTGACGACAGCTTTTCTCGAAAGGTGTGGGGTAAAGCTGTTACATAGCTCAGTGTACCACCCCCAGTCGAATTCCGTTGAGAAGCTCCACTCCGTCATGAAGCGCGTGTTGAGAGCCTTGTGGTTTGAAGAACAAACTGACTGGGAACTGTTTCTGCCTGGGGTGATGTTTGCATTGAGGACCGCGCCGCATGCGGCTACGGGGTTTTTGCCAGCTGAGCTAGCGTACGGTCGCTCGCTGCGATCTCCACTTCGCATGCTTCGAGACGGATCACTGCCCTCTCCAATGGCTGCAGACCATCTCTTTCACAAATGGCCGCCTCCTGCGCTGGAGCCTCGCTTTGCAACAATATTCCTTTGAGGTGCGTTACAAAAAGGGGAGTCTCAACGGTAACGCCGATGGCTTAAGTCGAAGCCCCTAACGTGGGAATCAGCCTCAAAATTGTTTGTTATTGATGTTTTTCTTCCTGAGGCAGGATTTTTAACATATTGCTTTTGTGTAGTGTTTCAAAGTGATGATGTGCTTTCTAGTGCAATTTTCCAATTTGTGGACGCGTTCTGAGTGCTGCTAGACTACTGTAAGGAACTAGGCAGTAGTATTAAAGGGGAAAGAGCCTGGCATGGCTTAGTGAGGGTTGTGCCGTGCTTGCTGACTGAGCGGCTGAGTTTCGGCGTAGTTCTAACGCTTGCTGGGAACGAGAGAAAAATGAGAACTCTCCCGAAGTCACTTTGCAGTGTCCTCTGTGAACCTGAACGTGAGAACGAGGCCTTCTCGGTGCGCTGCGCTCAAGAAACGCCGAGGGACGACCGACTTCGGTTATGAGCATCATCGAGCGACATCCCTCCGGACAGCGGATGCAGTCCCCTGACCATCGGGATCTCCCTCCCCCGGCGGGGCGGTCTGTTACGTTTCGCCTACGACGCGCGGTAAAGCCAGCGCGGATGCAACGTACGCCGGAGCTTCGTTCCAAGCGGCGGACATTTTGGCCCGTTCGGAGCGGCCGCGAGCGCGCCCCGCCGAGCGCGTCCCGGCATGTTCAGTGCCACGTGTCTTTGTGTGTGCGTGTGTGTGTGTGTGCCCACGCTTGTCAAAGCGCGGCAGCCGGGGAGAGGAGCTCCCCCAGTGTGAAGCGAGGAGGTCTGTCCGGCGCCGGCCCGGCTGATGCGTCACCTCCTTGTCCCAACGTGTCTATCAGTCCGTCCGCCGCCGCTGTCACGTGGTGTCGTCCCATGACCTTCCCTCTTGCTCTCAACTCCGAGAGTATAAGAGCAGCTGCCCCGGACGCCAGGAGAGAGGCTCCGATTTCTGCTGTTGAGTAACGTGCTCTCCCGTCTCTCTACTTCGGTCGACCTGACCGCCCGCTCTTTGCGATGCTAGAATAAACAAGTTGTTCTGTTAGCAGTCGCCTCATGCTTTGCTGGGACCTTCGGATGCTTCCAGTGTGCCCCAGGCCGCCAGGCCAACGCTACCCTTGGGGCTTGCGACCCAGTTGCAATAACGGGCGTCAGCACTGAGGTTCCAACAGCTGGTGGCCGCGCTGAGATTCCAACAGCCGGTGCCATCGGTGCGGTCCAAACACTAGGTAAATCTCTCTCAAAAGCTGCAGGCAATTGTCACCTAAGCCTTCCCCTTCCAGAATATCCCGCAAAATGTTGCGGTCTACGTTGTCTAAGGCTCCTGTAATGTCTCAAAAGGCCACATATAATGGTGTGCTTTCTACTTTTGGTATTTCAATACACTGAGTAAGAACAAATAAAGTTATCATCTAAACGCTTACCTATTCTGAAGCCATTCTGAAGTTCTCCCAGAATGCCATTATTCTCTGCCCATGCTTGAAGCTTTAATTTGATTGCCTGCATTGCTACCCTGTATATTACCTATGTAATGGTCAATGGTCTATAAGAGTGAATTCTATCTTTTTGCCCCTTACCTTTATAAATCAAATTCATTCTACTTTGTCGCCAACTGTCTGGTATTCGTCTATCTTTTAAAGTTCTTTCCACTGCTCTCACCAGAGCTTCCTTACTTTTTGGTGCTAGTTCATTTATCAGCCTGATGGGAACCTCGTTTAGCCCTGTGGCTGTACGCTTAGGAATTTTCTCTTCCGCTTTCTTCCAGTTTAAATTTGTTAGCACCAGCTGCTCTTTCCCTTGGGTCTCTTTCATGCTCTTTTTTCAACAAGTATAACCTCGTCATTGCCTTGGAAAGATTCGGCTGTTGCTTTTCGGATGTAATTTATTGCCGCTTCCCCTTCGAGTCTGTTTTCATCTTCGTCTAGGATATGTTGTTGTATTGTTGTGGACTTCCTGCCTAATAATTGTATGTGGTTCCAAAATATTCTACGTGCGGCCAGTGGCGTAGCTAGGTCGTCTGGCACACGGGGCCCATAGGACTTCTGTCACCCCCATCCCCGGGTGTAGCCGGTGGAAAGAGGGGTGTCTTCAGACGTATATGACACCCCCCCCCCCATCACTGGCCCCTTGCTCCCGGGGCCCACGCCCCCCCCCCCCCCCCCCCCCTGTTGCTACGCCACTGGGTGCGGCCTTCTGTTTCTCACGTATTTCTGACAACCAACGTTCACTTTCACCTTTTAATTTTACTTGCACCTGTATGTGAACCATAGACTTTTTCTCCCTTGGTATATTTCCCATTTACTAATTACTTCATCCTGTGGCAACTGCGCCTTCTTTGCCTGCCTGCGCTCTCGAGATGCTTTCTGTCGTTCGGCGATCGAACAACGCGCAGCGGCAGCGCAACCTAGCGGGCGCTTCTAACAGTACGCTCGGGAGCAGTAGCAGAAGAGAACCCTTTGCAGCAAGGATGGCTGAAGTTCGCGGCTGCGATTTCTCGTTTGTTCGGGTGCCAGTCTCCTGCGGTGGCAGCTGTAGGGAAGGCGCTGACTTCTGTGGGAGCGGGCCGCAACACGATGTTACCAGTGTTTGGGACAACCCGGTCCACATACGTACCAGGTGCCTCCCGTGGACGAACGCCGTGAACCCCATTTACATGAAGTGGAGGTCATGTTAACAAGCCGATACATTTTTGAGTAATGCGATGTCTCGATCGTTTTATTTTTAATTCTATCCTTGCCGTAATGCTGCTTTTGTACCTTAATATTAAGCACCCGTCTTCAGTGCAGACTTATATCTCAATAAATTCCGCACGGTGCGATGTCTGCACACGCCGTTGTGATCTTTCTCCCGATCAATACATGTGGCATCGCCGAATAAGTGCAGTCAAAGTCGCCTTAAGAAGAGCAGTTGCGAATTTATCGATGGAAACACGTACAATAGTCAACGAAGTCACCAAACGCACGGGTTAATAAGAGCGCGTGTTGGCGCTGTACCGCCGATGCAATTCTACTGCATACGCCGATGAACTGCCGTTCCTGCTGCAGTTTTTGCAATTTTAAGTTCCCCAAGAGAGCTGCTTGGAAACGTACAAAGCTAAAGTCGGACCAACTTTTCAGTACTTTTTTAAAATTTTGCTAGAAAGAAATGCCACATGATAGACTTTAAGGCAGAGCAGCGCCACTCAAAGTAGATGAGCGCTGCCGTCAAGGTCGGGTTTAGTCGTCTGCGGCATAAGCACAATAAGAAAGAATTCAGTTGAGTACAATATTAACATGCAATAACGTACAACGCTGCGAAACAAACAAATCACTCGGCGTGTTAAGTCTGCCCAGAGAGCATCGAAGTGTGGTGACTTACCGAACGTGACGTGAATTTTGCAGCGGAAATGGAGCAAAAATACCATATGCAGCAACTATTACCAATTTTCGCCCTAAACTACCTATATTCTAAACACATTTCCCCCTGTCAAGATTGGGGGCTCAATCCCACCGTTCGAGACCAGTTGTCAAGATTGGAGTCGGGCACGAATTAGAAGGTAGCTGGCCCATGCCGTCGTCCAACTTATCCACGCTGAGGACGATGATGAAGGGAAGGACTGCTTCTCATCGAGAACGAAAAATATGGGTTTACTTACAGTACTTACATCAGTCTAGCATGACTGCGAGAGAAAGTACAACAGTCTAACATGAACGCGAAAGAAAATACATCAGTCTAACGTGACTGCGAGAGAAAGTGCACTGACCAGACATCGTAAACGAGTCGCCTCTCTGCGAGACGGTTTACACACACTCACACACACACTTCCTTGCGCGAGGTTCACGGTCCGGAGCCGATGTCAGACGGACTTCGTAGAACTCGGGGCTTGTGTCAGGAAAGATGCCTTTTATTCCCCGAGCTGACCCCTGCAGCGCGGCCGGGTGCCCATTGTCTTGCGTCTTGGACGGCGCGTGGGAAGGAGTCTCGAACTACGTTCCCGCGAGCACTTCCCCGCTCGCGGCAGACCAGGGCGGCGGTGGCGGCTCAGTAACAATAGTTGGTCCGCTGATCGCATTCAGTCATTTTGGCGACGAGGCTAGAGCGTAACGGTGGTGTTCCAAGAAAAGTTGCCGCCGCTGTCGCAACTGGCTGGCAAAACTTGCACCTCAGCTGGGCCATTCTTAACACCCCCAAAAAACCACAATATCTAAGATGCCCTCGGCCGAAAAGAATAAATCTGTTAAAGAAGCAGTTGATTGGTATCATTCCGATAACACATACCGTGATTTAGAGGCTTTACAAACAAGGCATGGTAAAAAGCTCGTGCCTCAAAAAAATCAACAGTTATGCATGAAGCAACTAGAAACAGTACAAAATGCGCGAAGCCACGCATAAGATAGATGCAAAAAATGAAGTGCGTGACCGTTGGTACGAGGATTTACCAGGCCGAATAAAACCAACAATTTCAGTTCTTGCCAACTTCAGTATCTATTACAACGCAATGCGCTTGTGCAGTCGTGCTGCCTAACTAGTGCACCACGGTAAAGAAGCAGCAAACAGCATTTAGAACTTCAGCGAAATCCCTTTAAACGCATGGTGCACTGCAGGCGAACTTTGACGCCTACCCGTCTAAACATGATCGAGTGGAAAAAACACGGACGCGACAAAGGAAAGGTGGGAACAAGAAATTTCCCGCCGAACGGGGGCGATCCATTGCTACCATTCCTCTGATGAGGCTTTGCGGGTAATGGTTAGAACAGCACCGCCCGTACGTTTATGCCGGTGTTTGAGCCCCCCCACCATGGAACAATTCTTCGACATTCCTTGAAGCTTTCGCCATCCCACACGCGCGAGGAGTGTTGTCTATTTTGCTTTGAAAACGTGAATAAGATAGGGAGGCTTGATCAACCACGCAGAAAACTACATTCCAAGAAAAAGAGGAGTGAGCCTTGCTCTATCCAATAAAGAAGAAATGGCGATGCACCCTATGTTCATCTTTAAGTGGAGCAACTTTCGTCCTTCATTCATGGGAGGAGCGGTTCGCCCTGCCAAAACCAACATGGCCGACTCCAGGAAAGCGAAACGAAGCGCTGTATGCAACTAGGCGTACCAACTGTGCTTGTTCGCAGATGGGAAACAACGTACGCGAAGTAAGCATATATAGTGTACGTAACTGATATGTGCAAAAAAAAAAAGGTCTCGCTAAGGTTTCTTTGACGCCTACAAGGAACCAGGTCAAAGTACGACACGATATTTTACGATGCCTTCCCGCGCGTCTGCCACTCTTATCGCCCGCCGTTTACGTTAACGCGGGCGGAGCGTCCATCAGAAGCGCGAAAAGGAATGCAATCGGAAAAGGCGTCGCTAGAACATCGCGGTGTTGAACTTCCGTAAACATAGGGATGTCCATACATCAATTTGTCGCACACACGAACGCATGCACGCTTATATTAAGCAACGCGCTCAGTGCCACCCGGAGAGGCTTCAATAACATAGCCTCAGCTGTCTCAGAAATAAATGCGATAAACTCAAGCCACCATGCATTGCGGACACGCCGAAGAAGGTTTGCCCGACTTGTTCTTTTCCATGTTGGTCCCCATTTAAACACAATGACGTGTTTGCACATTCGTTCAAGAAGAGTGGAGCACTTGCAACGGGTTCCATTATTTATTAAGAAAAAAGAAATTGAAAACTGCAGCACGAGCAAAAATACACATTTTCGCCCTTCCATTTTTCGGTTTTTTCTCGGAATTTTTCTGTCTGCCTCCGCCAGTAAGGATCGCTGTCGGTACAATATTCTAAGGTGTGGGGATGCGCGACTCTCACGCGTCCCCTGATGTTTTTTCCCGCGTAGCGCGTCTCCTGTAATGCGACTTCGCCGCGTGGCCTGCGTGATGCCCGCGGCGGTCGATGTGGTTGGGGCGCAGTGCGAGAGATGGCGCGAGTGTTGCGCTGCTAACGCCGCCTCACGGCAGCGTTACTTGGGGGCGCAGGGGAGAACAGGCTGCCGCTTTGGGACGGGACAGCAAGCGGGACGGACGTGCCGTGCCGCGCGTGCGCCGACCCATGCTTCTGCGAGACCGTCTCGCGTGGCCGCCTCGGAATGCGCCACCGTTCGCGTGACAGTACGCGCGAACGACCAGGCGTTGGGATTCAGCATGGGGCGAATATATTCGCTCGCTATCCGGTCGCGGTGAGTCGGACTTCTAGATTTGTCGCGCGCCCATCGGCATGTTTTGTGGATAGCAACTCGGCTAGCAGGCATTGATCTATGAAAGGTGCAATAAATGCGCTTGCGGTTGTTTGCACTACTGTGTTGTCGTTCCTTTGTCCCAAGAGCATGGGTGTGAGAATCCCACAAAGGGCATAGGCCTAAATTCTTTCGAGATTTGAAGAAAAACACAGCTATATCTTCTGCGTATGCCAGAACGCACGCGTGGAGCCTGAAGCCGCTAACTACTGCGGTTTATGAAGGAGAGGAGAAATAGGGCATCCTTGACGAACTCAGCGCCTGCACTTCGATGAGATTTCCCACTCCTTTGTTAACAACCACGCCAGTACTACAACCACTGTACGCCATGCGAACAGCTTCGGTTATTACCGTAACTAGATTTGCATCTTCTAAGACAGTCATGAGCAAGTCATGTGGCATGCGGTCAAATGTCTTCTCAGGATCAATCTGGAGCATCGCCAATGCACCCTTCATGACATTGCAACACTGTAATGTACACCTCGCTTTGTGAATGTAGGTAAAGGTGCTTCTGCCCTTTATTCCACATGTTTGAGGCGGGCCCACTATTTCTTTTATGACACTCTGCAACCTTCTAGACACCGTTTTCATAAACATATTGTAATCTACGTTTGCTCGACTGATAGGCTGATACTTGCCGAACTTTGATAGAATCGTTCGTTTTCGGAAAGTGATGGAGGCAGAGATTTAAACGCAAAGGCTTCTTTGAATAAGCGCCACAATATCGCAGATACGTCTAGCTTGAACGTATTCTAAAAAGGCGCACTTGGCCCGTCAGAGCCAGGGGACTTCCCGGGTTTGAGGTCATCGATCGCCTTTTAACGCGACAGCGTTAAGGAGCTCGTGTCGCAGAAAAGCCGGTGTCGGCGTCCGTGGCGTTGGCCGTGAGCGATAAATCCCGGCAGGCACTTCATGAATAAAAAACAACTTGCAAGATGGGCTGGGTGGGAATCGAACCAGGGTCTCCAGAGTGTGAGACGGAGACTCTACCACTTAGCCACGAGTTTTTTTTCTTTATTCACAAAATGACATACATAAAAACACGTTGGACTACTTGGACCAACGTGACAAGCTAAAATTTCTTGAAATTCACTAATTCATCAAGATTACCCAACCAGTCAGGTGGATCTGCCTGTACACGATATATCTCTCACGTATGAAAATAATGCTTTCAACAAAATTTTCTCGCGCTGGGCGCGCATTCACATCGGCGTGCGTTACCGCCATCCGTGTCTTCCAAAGACTATGGAGGCCCAGGAGCATTATCATGTCATACGGAAAGCCCTGATGGCTGTCTACCGGCAGGAAACGTATACCCTGTGCTGTTATCGGCAGTTCCTTTTTAAGAGTTCTTTGCAAGACATCCCAATAAAAAATAGCATCCCAGCACTCAATGAAAGCGTGCTCAATGGTCTCCGGCTTGTTACATAGCGCACAGTTGGTCGTCCATGGTACAGATATTCCTTTGTCGGCTATCCATGTTTTGACCGGAAGGGTAGATGTATCCAATTTAAAGAAGAACGACTTTACGCTTGCTCTCACTGGCATCTTTTTAACTCTTTTTAAAACATCTTGTCCTGGGCCTCCATAGTATTTCATTTGGTACAATGGCACTGGCATCATAACGTCAACTAAATCCTTGTAAAGTTTCTTTCTTGTTACTGTGCTCAGGTACTGAAGGGAAAACCGAGCTTTTAATATTCGAAGGGAGTCGACTACCTCTCGCAAGTAGCCTTTATGCCGATAGTGTACAGGCTGTGCACTAGACACAATAAATTCAGGCAAAACGCTTTTCAAACGGATCTGGATCATCGTACGCAAGAATGAATCACTTTGATCTCCTAAGAAGACAAAACGAGAAACAATCTGTCGTAAGAACAAATGCGACAATCCAACACCACCATCTCGAACAGGACGAAACAAGTTGGTACGGCTGACCCTTTCCCAAGTGGAACCCCAGATAAAAACAGCAAAGACTCTGTGTATTTTCTGTACATTCACACGGGTCATCGACAAAAATTGGAGGACATACCACACTTCGGCAATTAAAAACTGGCAGATAATTTCGCAGTGGCGAACGGCAGCGGCAATTTCGGCTCGGGCGGTGCACATATACAGATCCGCCGCCACCGATCTGGCTCTCTGATTGCCACCGCACAGGGCGAACGGCAGCGGCAATTTCGGCTCGGGCGTTGCACATATACAGATCCGCCGCCACCGATCTGGCTCTCTGATTGCCACCGCACAGGGCTTGCATTGGAGGAGGAGCGAAGAAAGGAATTAAGTTCGAGCCGGCGCTTTGACAACCGGAGACTCGCAGGATGAGGGGGGAGGGGGGCGGCGTGTACACCCAGCGGCAAACGATGGGGGCAGAAGCGCGCGCAGCAAGCGGACAACACGATAAAGGGAGGAGGGAAGAGATAGCAGCGACTGACTGATGCCGCTGACGCCGATAGTGAGTCAACCCCAGCTGCGGAGTTGGTTTCAGGGACAACGCCGCCGATGCCGACACAAACAATATGATACCCTCGCTTCCGCAGCGCTAAGAACCTGGTCTAGCCGTGGGAAGGTGGTCACGTATTCGTCGACGTGCCGGGGCCTACGTGAAATAACCGGCGCGTCGGCAACTGAAGAGCACCCTATCCGCCACACAAGAACAAGGGGGGGGGGGGACCCTTTCCTCCTCTTTCTGCATGGCGGCGACGGTGTTCTATGCAGTCACGTTATCTTGACTCTCTAGCGGCGTCAGCGGCATCCAGCGGTATCAGTCGGTCGCTGCTAGCGCTGGGGGGATGAAAGGGGGGCGGAGCTGGTTACGAGGCCGACGACAACGCCGACGACGACGCGAAACCCAGGAACGGACGCCAAAGAGCTGCGCTCTAAAACAAATTACAAACAGTTGCCCTTGCAAACATTGACAAATCACGACCCTGCCATCCTCCGGTTTTCTCTTTTACGCGCGACGTCTCATCCTCCCAGTACTGCGCGGCACTCTCGTAGTGCTCAAGCGGCACCCCCAAATATTTCGAAGGAGACACGGTCCATTGTAACTCCGCAAAGACACACGGTGTGTTGTCCCAACTTCCGTGCCAAAATCCGATGCTTTTGTTCCAATTGATCTCGCATCCGGTTTGCCTGCAATATCTTTTAGCACCGCTCATCGCCTCTAGTACACTTTGGCGATCTGTACAAAAGATTGCGACGTCGTCAGCATATGCAAGCACTTTAACATGGGACGATTCAAGCTTATAACCATTGATTTTTTCGTTACTTATTAGAGATAAACAGAAAGGCTCTAAATAAATTGCAAAGAGCAGCGGTGACAATGGACAACCTTGCCTCACTGATGATCTGAGTTTAATGTTCTCAGTGTCTTATTCAGCACGATGTTTACTATGCACTCATTGTATATCATTTTTAGACCATCGAGTATAACTGTGCCTATGTTAACGTGTTCAAGGATACAAAAAAGAGCTTCATGCGACACACGGTCAAATGCCTTTCCTTTGCTAAGTCCAGCTGCAACATAGCGACCCGTCCGCCAAAAATGTCACAGCACTCAAGAATACTACGGGCTACATGCACATTTGTAGAGATAGAGCGACCTTTTATGCCACATGTCTGGTGTGGTCCGACTAGAAATGTGATGACACTCTGCAGTCGTTTTGCCAGCACTTTCGTATAAACTTTGTAGTCGGTGTTCGTGAGCGTTATCGGACGGTACGCGCCCACAGATAGCAGCGTAGCATGGTCGTCGGTTTTAGGAATCAGCACCACGTGAGCAGCACGGAAAGAGAGCGGCATTTCTCTCGTTTCGTACGCATCCGTGATGACTGCGTGTAAAATGGGCGCCAGTTCATCGGCATAAGCTTTGTAGAATGCGGCACCGAGGCCGTCTGGCCCAGGTGTCTTCCCCAGCGGTAGTTCAGTTATCGCCTGTTTTATTTCGTCTACGCTAATGGGTTTCTCCAAAAGGGCTCGAGTATCACCATCTAACCGTGGCATTAAATCAAGGGTATCCTGTGTCAGCGGAATGCTCCCACTTCTTTGTACACCTATTAAGTTCTCATAGTGCTCGACAAATGCACGTTCAATTTCTTCAATGTCGCTGGTAATAGTGTTCTGATACGTAATTTCTCTGATTTCATTTTGTGTTGCGTATCTCCTTTCGTCACACAATGCGCGCTTATTAGGAGTTTCCCCCAACCATATCTTCTCAGCTCGCGCCCTTATTGCTGCGGATCGATACTTTTCGACGTCCATAGCCTCGAGCTCACCCTTAACTTCACAGATGTCTTTACCGTATATCCCGGGATTTGAGGCTTCCATGCTGATCATAAAATCAAGCTGGCATTGCAATTCCTCGATTTTTTCCCTTTCTTTATGACGGAGCAGTGTTCCCCTTTCGATAGCTATCAATTTGACGTCGTTCTTGAATTGGTCCCATTCAGCCGCACGCGACTTTGCTGCAATGCCGGCCATGCTTTCTATCTTTTTCTTTACTTTATCGTTAAATATCTCGTCCCCCAGTAATTTAACATTAAACTTCAATAACTGCCAATTGAATTGCGTTTTCTTTCTCTTGCCCCCAACTGTCACCATTACAAGACTGTGATCACTAAAAGAGACATGCTTTACCTCATACTTAGTGCACATGCTCACAAAGTCAACCGTGGCGTACACTCTATCGAGCCGCGCACTGCTGCCACGCTGGAAGTGTGTGAACACGGGTCGATTTCCATTTGAAAGCAACCAGCCCAGGTCCTCCAAATCATTCTCTTGGATTAGTGCATCTAGTACCTTTGCACTTTTGTCGCGGCAAAGTACAACTTTAGCTCTGTCCTCTGCCATCAGCACACAATTGAAATCACCAAGCATAACAATACGCCACGAGTTCCATGCTTCAAAGCGGTGCAACAGCGCCTCTAGTGAATGCGGACGCGACGCGAGGCGCGTCGCGTCCCGGAGTCCCTCTCCCCTGGCGACGTTTCTCCTTGCTCCCACACGGGTTGCAGAATCAAGCGTCCTTCCATTCTTTAGATCACTATCTCTCTCTATCTCTCTGCCCGTGCCGATCACGACGTTTGGCTGGCGTGCGTCGTTTCCCCGGGGCTCCGAGACACAGAGTTCTTTGGTTCGTTCCGCTTGCTCAGGCGCACGTTTCGTTGCCGCGCCGAACGCTCCGTTGCTCGACGCTCACCGCGTCCGATGCGCGCGTCTCGTAAGTGATCGCTGCGCCGTAGCCCATTGTCTTACACCCATCGGCGGGTCGACGGGAACGCTGTCGCGTTCCACTCTTGAAGGCGAAGCTTAAGCGTCCTCCAATTTTTCTACCTCCCCTACTGAGATTGAAAGTTCCAAGCTAGCTTTGCTTCGTCATCAAATTGTAAGCGTGAAAGACAAAAATTCACTTTTCAAATGGTCCGCTATCTACCGTACCTAACGAAAACAAAGCACTACAATACTCGCATAAGGCTTGCTCGATCTCGTGTTTCGCGCTTCTCACGACACCGTTATATACAATTTCTGCTATTGTATTACGTTGCGCATAACTTTTTTCCGTGCCTAGTGCGCGCTTTGTAGGGCTTTCGGCCATTACCGTTTTCGCTGCTCTCGATCTCACAATTGCACCTCGAAATCATTCAATGTCTACCAACTCCAATTTCTTTATCTACACACGGATATCTGCCTGAATGATACCAGGCCGACCCTCTGCTTTGAAAAGGTTCCGCAAGTTTGTACGCAACAGTTTCTGATGAATTCGTTCATGTTTAAATGTGCTGCTTCTTTTTATAGCTTTCATGTTATTATTTTGCTTAAACGTTTCCTAGTTCGGCCCAATCTCAGGGTTATTGTCTTTATACAGTTTTTGCATGGCCTCAAGTCCTATAGTTTTGAAGACATCGTTATCAAGTAGTTTACTATTATATTTCCATGACTTCCAGTTCAATTTTCCTTTTCTTTATTTTTTTACTGCAAATACCCGCCGCGGTTGCTCAGTGGCTATGGTGTTGGGCTGCTGAGCACGAGGTCGCGGGATCGAATCCCGGCCACGGCGGCCGCATTTCGATGGGGGCGAAATGCGAAAACACCCGTGTACTTAGATTAAGGTGCACGTTAAAGAACCCCAGGTGGTCGAAATTTCCGGAGTCCTCCACTACGGCGTGCCTCATAATCAGAAAGTGGTTTTGGCACGTAAAACCACATAATTTTAATTTTTTTACTGCAAATGCTAAACATCGCGAGGCAATCTTCAGTGATCGAGAGAGCGGTTAGGCAATTATCCTTACACAGAGGTACAATCGAGACATGTTAACGACGTAAGCTTGCGTGACAAGAACCTTGAAACTCTTTGAATTGGTCGTCATGTCGACTGGTAATACGTTCTCCCACATATTCAAGAGAAGTCGTCGGTGATATCCATTAACTTTTCCGTGCTATAGCCTCACGACGCGGGCGTAGTACTCGTTTTATCTCGTCATAAGCATACACAATTAAAATCACCGAGAAGGATGAGTATAGGATCAGTGTTGCAATACTCACTAATGCGGCAGAAGTAATCTAAACGCTGTGCAAAGTCAGTTGGAGCATAGAAACAAACCACGTGCCACTCATTGAAGGCAAAAGCAAAATCACAGACTACAAAGCGGCCCATTGAACAATTTGTAACCAAACGTATACATATCCTTAAGCAACTACGTACACATAGTACAAAACTTCCTGACTTCTCAACCGCATGACTGACGCACTCATCATAATGGGCCGACAACGGGCGCTACATGCTCACGGCCTGGTCTTCACCTCCAACTGTTCTTTCCTGCACTACGATAATATGTAATTCTTGTTCCGTGGCAATACGATATTGCTGATTGTTTCTTCCTTTAGTCGCTAATCCGCAGACATTAACTGTTCCTTCGCGCAGGGAGCTTTCGAACGACACATTTTTCGTGCCGGACGAGACCGCCGGCAAGACATCCTGTTACCCATCTCGCCCGCTTTGTGCGCTCGCCACAGTGGCGTATAAAGGTTAGCCTCTTTGACGCCCTTCGTAAAGGATAACGCGCTCGTCCGAACGGCGCTGCGAGGTTTCTTCTTCACCCCATTCACGTCCAGCGATGCTTCAACCTGTCACAAACGCTGCTTCTGCGCCACCACCACGACAGCCTCGTGACGACGTTTTTTCGGGGTTGAGACGTTGGTTCCTCATTCGGAAAACTGCCGACTAACGCCGGCCGTGTTCACTGTAATGGTCTCTTGGTGCTCGCCAGCGCTGGGTCCCATCATGGCCGACGCTTGCAGCCCGGAGACGCTGCCTTTCTCGTCTGCCCCCCGATTGGTTCCGCTCTAGTCAGCTGTAGCGGACGCTGCAGCTTGCTCAACCCCTTCCTCATCCATGACCATGCAGCTCACTTTGGCCTGCAACCGTAGAACTGCCAACACCTTTGGCGTAGCTGCAAGGAGATGCCTCCTGTCCGTGGCCAAACCCGTGACATTCGGCGCACTTCGGAGCCCTACAATCTCGTCGTATAGGACACGTGTGCTTGCAACGCAGGCACAGAGGGGCTCTACCTGGCGCCACAATGAGCACTGTACCGCTGCCAAGACGCATTTGGTGTGGTGTGTGGTCCAGTGCCATTCCCTCCTTCAAAAACAGCGGCTGGCCGCCGCAACCGGGATTCGATCCCGCTTCCTCGGGCTTGACGAAAGTGTGCCTGTTTTGCCGTTTCGTAAGTGACAATGTCCAAGCTTAAATAATTTCGTTGATCACGTAAGCATGCGAAATTCATAAAGGCGGCAATAGAAAGCAATATCACTAAACGAATGCTTGCTAACATAGAATACTACAGTCCTGTCATTTCAATCTGAATGTTTGCGATTTATTTATATTCAAGGCTCACAAACACATTCATGTACTACATAAGGGCTGAGAACGCCGCATTGGTCACTTTAGATTCGTTGCCATTCGCAAATTTGTACAACCACGCATATGAGGTGTTCAGGTCTCGCGTCTCTATTCGCGGCTTAATGCAGTGGTTTGCGAAACTCTTCTCGGCCTTCTGCATGTTTGAGTGCGCCTCGGACTATACAGCACCTTGTTTACAGTTTACTCTGCATCGATGATTCAACCGCGTAGAGTTAACTCTGCGTCAATTCGCTTCAGCTCCGCTCTTGTGTTTGTCACACTCCTTCTGGCAAGATAGGCTAACACCCTTGTAACCGTCACTTCACACGCGTTTACATTTTCTGTATCTTATAGTCCGTTGTTTGAAAAAGCAAACCACTTGTTAGACTGCGCTCGTATTGTGTACTTCCTCTCATTCTTCGCACGGATTGCACTGCCCACCCATAGGAACATGTTCAATCACCAACTCGCCCAGCTTGCCGTGTTAATACACTCCTTCTGATGTCACCATTTACATATGTAAAAATTAGGAGCCATTGCCGCTTTGAGGTCACCTTACCAATTTCAAAACTTTTCATTTCAATGAACAAGAAGACAACAACGTTTATGGGACGAGTAATATGCGTGATCCTATTCGCATTACGTTTCGAAGGGGAAAAGATAGACTGTGTGAAATAAATTCTGGCCAGATAAGTATGCGTGTAGAACAATACATTCATTGGGGTGGGCTAGACTGTCTGTCTAAATGACTCACGGCCTGAGCGGGGACGGACTTTTTGTTGTACAAGTCCTTTCCAAAGCAATTCTTGCGAATGCCGACATTTGGTTCGCGAGCATAGAAAAAACTGAAAAACAAAGACAGGAGTATGAATATGGGCGTGACGGTTTAAAGTAGCGTTCTATAACAGGGTGTCTACCAAGTTGACATTTCCAAATTCCCTGAGTTTTCCAGGTTTTCCCTGAGTGCTTTTGCAAAATTCCCTGAGTGATGCAGAACTATGTTTTATGTCAAGACGCGCTGAAACCATATCGCCCTATGCTGTCACTCTCTAGTAGGCATATGAAAAAAATTTGAAAAAAAAAAACGACTTAATCCAATTTGAATACTAAGGAGTAGTGTTTATGTTATTCAAAAAAAAATATAAGGGAGGGGTTATTAAAATGCAGAGCAAATAAAATGTCTTCGAAAAAATTTTCAAATCGAGTTGGACATTCTCTAGCACAAATAAAAAGGGGATGCATACAGAAGCAAACATTTTCGAATATGAGCTATTTCTATGAACTGATAGCACGCTCAGTGTCATGCAACTGTCCCGACATACTCTCAGCTCGCACAAGACGCCTCAGTGTTGTGTTTCACTGCTTTAAAGAGTTTATATTGGTTTGGATGAGGGACACCTGCATCTCAGCATCAGCCAACAATTTGTTTTTTGAGCGCAGGCTCCTTCAAAGAAGTGGTCGTTCATTCCCCAGTGCGTCGATCCTTTCTGTTCTCGTCCTCCTTTCGCCGCGCGTTCGCCCCACGGACCATTTGAAGAATACTCTTGGTCAATTTACAGTCAACGTCCAATTTTTCAGACCCCCTAGGGGCCGCGAAAACTTCCGAAAAATCAGGCAGTCCGAAAAAATAAATTCATGTCTTTTACTGCCCTTAAGGGCTAAAATCGACACATGTAGGTCTGAAAAAGCTCTGAATGCCTGTCAGTGCACTTATTAGGTATATTGGTGCTCCTACTGTGACAGGTGAGGGCGAGTGCACACGTGTAAAATTAAGAAATACATACAGTGTCCCGCGACAATTGCCCCTTCCTACGCTTGTACGCTTCACCGCGTGACACAACTGTAATGAGGCGAAGCAGACTTTCGGGAAAGAGCATTATGCAATGCGCCGTGCTTTCCGAGCTTCGAAGACAAAATGATTGCTGTCAGCGGAGAAATGAAGAAACACGGCACCGAACGACAAGAAGCTTAACAGCGAACGTCGAAGCAGCTAGGCCTACCGTTGCCGCAGTGGTGGCCACGGCTGCCAGCGCATCTGCGTGCGAGAGCACCGGTTCAAGGCGGCGAGGCAATCAAAATAGCAGCGGTGGTGGTTTTCATTAATGCCGTCCCGGACCTGCGATCACGCAAAACGTTTAGAAAATCGGACGGCGAAGAGTTCTTGCGTCTCAATTTTCAGACGTTATGATACATTGACTCTTTGCGGTACGTGGTGGTGCCACGAAGCCGTCCGAGTTATTGGGAATCCGGAAAGTCGGTCGTTGACTGTACACTGGCAACTCCTCCAGCCGACGACGATTCGTTACGAGTCCTGTCTGTTTCTCGAGCCAGCATTACCGCGACTTTTGACCCTCTAAAAAAATTACAGCTAATTTTCCCTGATAGAAGCACAAATTCCCCGAGTTTTCCCTGAGTTTTTCCAGACTACTCAAAATCCCTGAGAATTCCCGGTTTTCCCGGTTGGTAGACACCCTGTATAAAGACAGCGAAAGAAAGATGAGAGGCCCTGCAATGCAGAACAGTAAAAGACAATTGCAGTCAGAATTAATGTGCAGCAGTGGCGTAGCCAGAAATTTTGTTCGGGGGGGGGGGGGGCTACGCCACTGGCCCAATATATATATATATATATATATATATATATATATATATATATATATATATATATATATATATATATATATATATATATATAGCTGCACGTTGCAGCTCAGCCTCCTCCTAAAGAGGAAGCTTTAGCTCGGGTGCTCCTATTTGAGTACATGTAGAAGGGGAATTTGTTTTTCCCTCCAACCACTTCACCAAATTTGAGGTTTGTTGCATTTAAAAGAAAAAGTTTATTTCTAGTGACTACTGGCTTCGAATTTTTCATTTAGGTGGTCACTTGTTTATTAAAAATTGGCCAAAATTGAACATTTTCAGAAAACGAAACTATCAAGTTGAAAACTCCGTGACTCAACAATGAAAAATAATATCACAATTCTGTGAATTGCATCTAATAGTACATCTACAGCGGACAAAATAGATATGTTACACATGAATCTCAAAAAAATTTAGTATTGTGGAAATACGGCTTTTGCAGAACCCTTGTACACAACGTAACCAATTCACGTAAGATACAAATTGATACAGCAAACTTGTTCGCTTTGACTGTTATAATAAATGCCGTTTACAGAACCACAATATCTGTTCTTCATGCATAGCTATTAGTTTGTAAACATCGTGCTTCTATTTTTTCAAACTTTCGAATTTCCCAAAATATTTTAAACAAAATTCAGGCCCTAAATCGAAGTTCTGTTTCCAACAGACACTAGGATTTAACTTTCTCTCTCAAATGAAACCAATTTCAATAAAAGCGATTAGCAGGATTATCTCAGAAAAGCGTGTCTGCATTTTACAAGTATTTGAATAGGCCGCGTCAGATTGGGCCCGAGCTAAAGCTTCCTCTTAAACAATTTATCGAGGGATAAAATACATGAATAATAACTGCATTGTCATTGCCAAAGATGCTGCAAACGAATTCTTGAAAGCTACGCACTGTAAATACAAGTAAAATATGTATTTTTTCATACAATATTATACTCGTATGTGCCAAAAATTGTGCCCAACATAACTGACGTCAATGCTTCCATGTTTTTTGTCTATTTATTAAGTAAAGAAAATATCACACGAACTTTAGAACTATATCAGTTCGAAACCAGGAAAGCAGTGCATGCCGCTGATATGAAAAATTAAAAGGCAATGAACTGAACAAGTTGAGGGCAAATATGTTAATGAAACTTTGTCATTCAAGAACCGTGCTTACATTCTTGTATACATGCAATGGCCAGTGAAAAATCTCAATGACGCTGTCGTTTGTTCCAATGTATTATGCCGGAGCAGCTGTCCGTTGTCGTGTATCGTAGTAATTGCACCGAAGTTATAGTCGCGACCGAGAGCACGTATAAAAAGCAGGAGTTCTGCAAGATATATGAGGGCAAGTCAAATGAATGAGCCAACAACGGGGTACTTTATTTAAAAGTAGTCTTCATGAGAATTTAGACATTTGTCCTATTGACTAACGAGTTGCGTGATTCCCGTCTTATAAAACTCCTTGGGTTGCTGCTTCAAAATGTCTGTATCTGGTTCCCTTGAGCTGTTTTTTCGGTTGCCCCAAAATGCAGAAGTCGCAAGGTGACAGGTCTGAGCTGTATGGCGGATGTTGCAGCGTTTCCCACTTGAACTTTGCCAGTTTTGTATTAACCACATAAGCGACGTGGGGACAGGCATTGTCGTGGAACAAGATGACCCCATTCGTCAATTTTCCACGTTGTTCGTTCTTGATTGCGACACGCTGCCATTCTGGCATTTCACAATATCGGAAACAATTGATAGCCTCTCAAGATTTAGCAAATTCTATGAGTAAAGGACCCTGTCGATCGAAAAAAAAGCCAACAACACCTTTCCAGCGGAAATGATGGCCTTTACGTTCTTTGGGCGTGGTAAATTCGAATGTTTCCACTGTAAGCTTTGCTGTCGTGTTTCAGGCTCGTAGTAGTGGCACCAAGGTTCGTCCCCGATCACAGTTGCAAACAAGAAGTCGCCATGCTCATTGTGATACCCGATCAGATGAGTCAAGGCAGCGCGAAACTTCTTCGTCTTCTCACGATGGATAAAAATCTTCGGGATCCATTGCGCACCAAAGAGCCGATAGCCGAGAAGCTCATGAATTATGGCGTGAACCGAACCGTGACTGATGTTCAGACGGTCTGCCAGTTCATCGATGATTATCCTCCGTTCTTGTTTCAGCAGCTCATGAACCTTTGAAATTGTGTGGGGGGTGATTGTACGATGGTTTTCGCCCGGTCTTGCAATGTCTTTGCAACGTCCTTTGAACCGTTTGCTCCAACGCTTCACAGTGGTCAATGAAATGCAGTGTTCAACATACACGGCAGTCATATGGTGATTAATTTCTGTTTTGGAAACACCTTCAGCTGTCAAAAAATTCGCGACATCGAGCTGTTCAACTTTTGAAGTGTCCATTATGTGACGCAACCATATTCAACCCAGTGTATGAGAACATCAAAGAACATTTATCTTCACACCTGCGTGTCACTTTTGTAAATGAGACATGCCGTTCTCCTGCGCGCATGCCTCGCAGATAATGAACCGAACCATTCTTGCGCGGTTAGGGTAGGTTCACTTTCATTTGACTCGCCCTCGTACATTAGAAATGCAAAGATACAATGGGATATGCAAATGCGAAAATACGGCTTGATAAAGGACAAAAAAGTGTCGCTGGAAACAAACTTCACTGCATGTATACACAAAACCTCGCAACAAGATATTTAAGTATACGTATAAGTCTCCAATGAGTCTATGCATGTAACAAGAAGTAACTGTATATAATGCGTCAAACAAGGCAAATAAACATATTGCACAATCACAGATTCACAGAATCCTAGATTCCGCCCCCATTCCACCCACTCCCCCCGATGTATTGCGCCCGACGGAAGGCGGCGCGCTTGCTCCCCGCTTTTCTCCTTTGCGCACACAAGACTGAGCCACCATCGTCGGCTCACCCATTCCACCTCCCCTCCTACGCTTTCACTCGCACATGCAACATGCAGCGCGTGGTCACGATGTTATCACCCTTGGACTTTATACGAAACATGAGGGCGATGGCAGGAATGCGCCATGAGTGTCCATATAATTGCTTTCGCAATAATGTAATAAACGTATCCGGCAACTGAAGCATCCCGTCGCCCATTACTTTCCGCAAAAAAAGTATCAAAATCGAACTTTCACCATGCGACAATTCGCTGCGCCGCAACAATGTATTTTTTTTCTGTGAGGCGGAGGCACCAAAATGAATAAAAAAACGCATAGGAAAGTATGTTGGCCAGAATCTAATGCTTACTTCGGGCACCTAATGGGGCTATGGAAGGAATACAGTAGGAAACATGAGACGCTTGGTCCACTGAGAACCATACGCATACTGCTCAGTATCCTACAGTGGCGAAACAAGACTTTCCGGAAAGGTTCCGCTCAAGGAATGCGGTGCAATCCTTCGAGTCCCCACAGTGATGGCGGCGAGCGACCATTGTTTTTTTTTTTCTCGTCTGCTAGCCAGAAAGCGTCCAAAACCCTGTCCGGTGAAAATCCACTCGGCCAGAGCAAACTGAACGCGCACCGAAGTGCACCGCACGGTGGTCGGGGCCATACGAGAAAAACGTTTGCGCTCTGGCTGGCTCTGGCAGCCCGCGGGTAGTGTAGCGAGAACAAAAAAAAAATTGAAGAGGCTCAATGTGTCCTCGCGAATAAAAGTCAAAGTAGAAAAAAAAATAAATAAGAACGTAGTTACTTTGGCTGGCTTTAGTGTCTTGACATGGATGTTCTGGCGTAGGTTAAAAAAAATGTTGATATTTTTTTATGTGACATGACGGCACAAATGAACCACCCCAACGCTTCGTCTCATTGGACCTCGCTGCCTGCTTTGTCAACTCGTCTGCTAGTGTGTTGATTTGGCTTGTCTCGTTGTATGTTCCGATGTAAGACTTTAGAAAAGTCAATAGACCTTTGGCGTCAAATGTTTATAACAACATTAAACCCACAAAGTTCCGCAATTGAAAATCTAAAGCACAACTTTGGAAATGTCAATGCACCTTTCACATCAAGAGCTTATGAGATTTATACCCATAAAGTTTCGCAATTGATATCCATGCGCTCCATAGATTCTGTGGCCTCAGTGAGATGCCGCGGCGAGCCCGCTCACCATCAAAGCGCCCTTGAAACTTTGTGCTCGGATGGGACTGCTTGGCGTTATGCGACTCCCGGTGTATGGGCGTTGCCACGAAATCCAGCCCGAGTTTGCAATCTTCGCGGTTAAATGTCTTTTCGAGCGTCAAAAAGACATTCTAGACAAAATCCAGAGTGACTTCTGGCGCCGGGGGTCGCTTTGGTCCGCGGTGCATGGACAGCACGAAAAAATTTTGGGGGGGGGAAGGGGGGGCTGAAGCCCCATAAGCCCCCCCCCCTGGCTACGCCCCTGATGTGCAGTACTGAAGCCACTCGCCACATTTTCTCTTTCACTCACTCCCATGACAGCCATACTATTCCGATTCGTGATGGGCTGGTCATTGCAGATGGTAAACTGTTGACTAAATTCACTGCAAGATAACCTAGCAGGAAGTGTACTTTTTGCCGCTTTTGTTGGTGAGCACATGACATAGCCCACGGCCTGACTTGGCACACTGGATGTTGCGTATATTTTCACGGAATGACTGTTATGTCCAGGAATTCCGGACATTCTCCTTCGGAACTTCACGGCAATGCACAAGTGCAACTCAATGGGAAAAGGACATTCAAAATTATATTTCACAATATCGGCCGAGGGTCAAAAAAAGTTTCATATGACTATAACGAGACGGTGTGTCACTTCAAGCAGCATATCCATTTGGCACTTAATCGGAACATTGGTGGTGCACTGAAGCTTGTTAAAGCAGGTCAGAGAGGGGCGGTGAAGTGACAACAATTGGAAATCGTTTTGCACCCTCCCCGCCGAGGTCACATTGACTTGAAGAAGCGCCAAATTTGAACCGCGAAGCGATTTATTGCAGTTGGCCTTGAAACTGTAATGGTAGAGGGAGTGTTATGCAGTCTGTTTGCACGCGCAGGTGTTTGAGAGGCAGCCGAAACGGTAGAGTGATTATGCCTGTGCACGTCTTGAGCGTGCCTTTGTATGTGTCTGTGTGCGTGTGCCTCCGTGATTGCACGCGCGCGTGTATGCGTACACTTTTAAAAAAAGCGCCATCATATTTCGGTAAAACAACCTGCTAACTCTTGATGCCAGGGGAGTTCCCGTATCGATACATGATACTCCTGCCGATAATGTTACCAACCAACATTATCAATGCCGTAACTCAAGAAACTACCTTTGAAGCTGTAGCGTTCCTTAACATTACCAATCCCGTACCACAAGCAAACTACCATTAAAGCCGTAGTACCTCCCAACGTTGCTCATGCCGTACCATGGATGAAAACTTTTAAAGCAGTAGTTACCTACCCAACATTGTCAATGCCGCACCATGGGTGAACAGTTACCGTAAAAACCGGAATATAGGTCGAACTCTTTTTCAAAAAAACATCGCGAAAAGTCGACCCTCGACTTATATACCGGACATTGGCGGAAAAACTACGGAAGTCTTGCAACAATGGGCGGATAAAGTAAACAGCCGCCTTCGCCATCGCCATCGCCATCAGCAGCACTGCAGAGTCTATGGCGGCGTGGCGACGCTGTGGCACCGGCATTTTGCGTTTCCATTGTCGCAAAGTTATATAAATTAAAGGCTGCACTTTCATTTTGTTTCAAATTGAGCGGGAGCGGAAGCCGACGTCAATTCACCGTCGCCTTCAAGAAAAAGGCGATTGAGTACGCAGAAGCCCACGGGAACCTGGCGGCACAGCGCGAACTTGAAGTATCCGAAAAGAGCATTCGTTAGTGGCGGAGACAAAAGCAACGTATTACAATTTGCAGCAACCAAAAGAAAACGTCATTTCGTGTCGGATCGCAGCGGACTTCAGAACTGGAAGGCAAGGTTGCGGAGTCCGTCCGCGAGCTGCGTGTAAGATCGCTGCCTGTGACTGCCGAATGCATCCGTTTGGAAGCGGTAGAGATCGCACGCGCCTGTGGACTGGGCAGCGAGAAGCACTCGTTATCCGACTCTGATCAAAGGCGTTGCTCTGATTCGGAGTAGCGCTTGCGCACTTTGTGCCCTTCTGTGTACTGTACACCCGACGAATTTTTAACAGTATCACGCGACCATCGACCCGCGTGTTTGTCAGCACCTTATCATCACGGCACGGAGCGGCGAAATAGCGAAAGTAAGGGCATGTGTACACATGCACGTATCTCATTTGTTTCGCTGCTCAGCGCCGTTAATAAGGTGTTGACAAGCATGCGTGTCGATGGTCGCCCGATACCACTAAAAACGTGGCCAGGTGCACATGCGAGCCGCATTTAAATAAATACTGTCACCATTGTGCAACCCCCTGAGTCGCATTTGTTTCAAGGTAAGGGTGTCATGTCTTTCGGTACTTTTGCCATTGAAAAATTTTTTTTTTCATTTTGAGAATTCGTTAGTTGGGGGATTGACCTATATTCCGATCCAACCTATAGTCCGGTTTTTACGGTATGTAACTGTAACATGCAAGTTCAGGGTCGGAACTGCAACTGGCACACGAGGGATCTCACCTGTGAGAAATGGTGGCTGTATGGACACCGTAATGAGTTCGTACGGTTGCTGTGCTGTTGCGCAGGTTTCATGAATAATGTAAATACTATCATAAAATAATGCAACATAAGTAGACGGAAGAAAAGGAATCTCAACACCAGCGATTGCTACAGGTGCTCGCGTGTCACTCCTTTCCTTCTGTCTTGTGCAGCATTTGCCATTGTTGTAGCCAGCTGTTACGTAGTCTATTTAAAGTGGAACTCGTACAGTCGAGTCCATTAGGAAATAAAGATGTGAGCCAGAATAATGAACAAAACGACCTTTTGGTTCTTGTATGGGAATTAGGAGCTGAACTTTTGTGGGTGAGCTTTCTCCTTTTCTAACACCACCGAATGTCTTTCATGCAGTAATAATTGATACTCCAGAAAGGTTACATGAATACTCAGGATAGCCTTTGGAAAAAGCACAAACACAAGAAGGTCAATTTTCAATTGTGTATTCAAAGAACATTAACGTCAGCCAGAACATGAGCCTGTCTTTGGCCATCAGAGGAGCTGAAAATGAAAAGCAGGAAATGCAAGTCAATACCTGACGTCAACCAAGCAATAATAACAGACTCACAGAGCTCCATTTCTTCTTGAATGACGCAATCTTTGCGCACGCCGCCGGAGCTTTCGAACGGGCACCTTTGCTCCTTTTAACTTGCTGGCATGTGCTCTCCTCTTCTGATATGCCGACGAGGTATCTGGAATGAATAAGAGATAGGCAGGCGACAAATGCAATTAAAAACAGCTATGCAAAAAACCATTGCGGTAACTATAATAAATTTACAGGTTGGCGCTGCATCCTATACTAAGCTTGGCACGTAATTTCAGCCCCTACCAGTAGATACACACAGATCTCTGCAGCTACAGACAATCATCTATCCAAATCTGGGCACTCATGCTAGGCTATTCCACGCTGCAATGGAAATATGTGCAGCCATGGCAGTATCCAGGTAATGAACAGCTTGTATATGTATATCTGTTCCTGCATTCATAACAGGCATAATCAGTGATGGACCAACTGAAACCTTTGTTCTTATATATACAATAATAATAATAATAATAATAATAATAATAATAATAATAATAATAATAATAATAATAATAATAATAATACTTTTATTGCCAATAATCAAATCAGTACATTCATACAGGCCTGCCAAAGCCTTTGAAGGCTTGAGCGGCAGTGCCTGGCAGGCAGCAAAACCATACACGGTACATTGACATACCTGTTATATGCAGCGAACTCAAGTATAGAACACCAAAAAAGGTTATTAGAATTTATACAGTGTCTGTGAAAAGAAATTTCATTGTGCATAATGAAACACAGAAGTACAGCAATGCGTGTGAACAAAAATTACCGTGAGATGATGCATAACTATATACCAGACTGACCGTCATGGTGCAAAGGAATGGCACAACCACATGCACAAAACACAAGCAGTAACGGTAAATAAATGGAACAAGTACGCCTTTACGAACAGACACGCCTTAGCAGTCTCTTTAACTTATATTTCGTTTTTGCACAAAATGTGCTGTGCGGTAATTTATTGAAGTAGGTGGGCACATAATGGGCCCGAGCTCTAGTGCCGACCTTGTGGAACAATGTGGCCTCCAAAAGGGGTCCCTAGGCCTTAAGCATCGGGAAGCTGTGTATGGAACTAGAAATTGACTGCACCAGAAGTGTTTCAAAACAACCGTTTGCATTAAAAGATAATTGAAATTCGGCATCGAAAGTACTTTGAAACGGTCTGTGTCAGCATTCAGGTTCAGATCATAAGATATGTTTTTTAAGAGGGAGTGCAGTATCGCATTTATTCTGTTGTGCCAGCGGACAGCACAGTTCCCGTAAATTGTTATTCCATACCGGAGTAGACTGTAGCCTAAAGCATGTGTTATAGTTTTCCTTACTGATAAGGGCATGTAGTATCTTATATTGTACAGTAGACAGGACACGGCGCGAAGCGCCAAAAAAAGACTTACCTTTTACAAACGTAAGCAAGGTGACTGTTCCAAGAAAGGTCGCTATCAAGATATAAACCAAGATATTTTACAACAGGTGAGAGTACTTTAAAGGTCTACAAGAACAAGCTGAACAATCTGAAGAATGCAAAACAAGAGGATAGTCAAGGGCTACCCTCCTTAAAGGATTATGGAAGCAGATTAATGGCGTCTTAGATACATTTATAGTAATTAGGTTGTTTTGAAACCAATCCATAGCTTCTGTGGCAGCAGACTGTAGAGAAGCAATCGCATCATAGTAGCTGTGGGCGGTAGTTACGATCATCGTATCATCGGCGTGTTAATAAAGAGAAACGGGTATCATGCTAGAGAGGTCATTTACAAAAATATTAAATAATAATGGGCTGAGTATAGATCCCTACGGAACTCCAGCATTAATAATCGAGAATGCACTATGAACTTCCCCAACTGAGACGACCTGACGCCTACCCCGAAGGAAATTTGCTAACAACGACCAGAAAGCACCCCGAAATCCTAACAAGAAAAGCTTATTTAACAGCAGACCATGATGAACACTGTCAAAAGCCTTGCTACAATCAAGAAGGAGCGCACAAGCAACTTTGTTATTATCGAAAGCTATATTTAACTGATCGGATAAATCTTCCAGAAGGGTTTGAGTGCTTTTGCCGGGTCGGAAACCATACTGACTAGGCGACAAAATGCTGTGGGCGTCCAGAAAGCTTGTCATTGTTAACAATAAGTGTTTTTCAAGTATTTGAGCAATAGAAGGCAGAATTGAAATGGGGCGATAGTTTTCAATTTTATTACGTGCACCGCTTTTATAAAGAGGTATAACCTTCGCTGTTTTCAGTTTTACAGGAATTTCACCACTTGAAATTATGCGATTAAGTAGTGTTAGCAAAACTTCTTGGATGTGTGCATATGTTCTGCGCAACTCATTAATGGAAATGCCGTCAATTCCAGGAGATTTATTACATCTTAAATTGAATATAATCGGTCTTAGCTCTTCCTGAGAAATTGAAGGCAGATATGCCGATTCACTAATGCTGTGACGCAAAGTACAAGAATCTACCTGCAGGTTTGCGTTTCTCATTACACGAAAGAAGTGATTATTAAACTCATCAGAAATATTCTGTCTGCCGCTGGATAAATTGGAAGGAAAATAATTCATTATATCAGCTCGCGTATTAGTGCCTCTAAAGCTGTTAATTAACGACCATGTTTTCTTACTGCTGTAACTAGCGGCTTTAAATTTCTCTCGAAAATGTATTCGCTTTGCGGAACGGATCATGGCAGTAACTTTGTTTCTGAGCAGCTTAAAGTGGGCCCGTAAGTCTGCACAATTCGGGGCACGCTTGCATTGGGCCCACAGTAAGTCTTTGTCTTTTATTGCTGCGAGTATGACAGACGACATCCACTTGTTATCCACGTTACGTTGTTTGATATGTATTGTTCGGGTAGCACTATCTTTTAAGTTTTTGAACACTTCCACGAGTTTATCATACATATATGGCAGCAGGAGAGACTATTGCTAAAAAAGATTGCCAGTCATATTGAGCCACCAGATTATCAAATATTTTCGGATCAAGCACTGAAATTAGTTTTTTAGAATATGTGGGTGCTGTCGCAGTATCTGGATAACTCATTGAGGCGCAAACGAAATAGTGGTCAGCAAGCTTAATTTCTACAATAGCGGATTTTATGGCTAGATTTTGAGCACGAACGATAACGTGATCAATGCAGGACACAGTGAGCTTACCAGCCAGAAATTCCTCACGAGTCGCTTCATAAATGACGCATTCCAAGCCCCATTTGGAAAGGCTATCGAGGTAATCTGCGACCAAGCCTACAGTAGGACGCAAAAGGTCAATATTGATATCACCTGTGATACACACGTGTTCCTCGAGCGATAAGGTTGACAATGTGGAATCGAGTTCGGATAAGAAAAGCCGCGCATTAAAACTGGGAGGTCGGTACACCGATAACAGAATCACCGAAAAAACAGGTGTGCTTAAGCGCAGCGATATCACTTCAGCTTGGGAAAAGGAAAACGTAAACTGTGAAGCTGCCCATCTGTTACTTATAAAAACTGCAATGCCTCCTCCTTTTCTGCTTGGATGCGTGTATGAGAAGCCTTGGAAACCCGGCAATGAATACTGTGGAATGCTCTCGGCAGGAATATTAATTTCAGTAAGTACAAAAGCATCGAACGTTAGGCGAGATGATGAAATGATGGCATAAAACTGATTCCAGTGTTTCCGAAGGCTGCGAATGTTTACATGCGCAACTTTGAAACTGCTGGTGGAGGCATCAGAAAAAAAACTATTTACATCCGCAAAATCAGTGCATTTCATACTCTCTATGCCAGCCATGTCTAGGCAATCCTATCCAAATCCGAGAATTTCTCAACTCGAATGAAAGGTGCTCCCTCAGATTTTCTTGCTAGAACTTTTCCGTTCCTCGTCCACACGAACTTATATCCATTTTCCTTTCCTTTGGAGCAGGCCAACCGGGAAAGCTCCCGGTTCAACCACGCCAAGTTTTCGTTGAAGAACAGACGAGGAAACTTCTCCGGCTGAGCAAGATCCGAGCACGAAACCATTTTTCTTTTACTGAAGCGTTCTGTACTTGCACAAGGATAGGAGGGCTAGAGCTAGATTTATTCCCAGTCGGTAAACGGTGTATCCTGCAAATTTCATCTTCCTGGAAGTTACTTAGGCGCAGTTGTCCAGCTAAGTCGCACATGAAGGACTTCAAGTCTTCACCAGGCTTCAAAGGGAGGCCATGGATTTCGAAATTGCAATGTGTGCCATATTGATCAAGTTCGTTTAATTGCATCGTTGTTTGGTCTAGGATTTCAGCCTGACGGGCGACTGTACCGGAAAGTGACTCCACTTGAGCCCGTAGCTGAGACACTTCGGTTTGATAAGTAGTCACAGTGGAGAGCATAGAATCATACTTTTCAGAAAGGAAAGCGATAGAGGCTTGAATGCCGGTCACCGTATCAGCCATATTTTCACAAGTTGCCTTGTAAGAGAGCAGTTCCTGAACCTTTACCATGAGCGTCTGAACAGTGCTGGTTAATTGGTCAAGTTTGGTATTAATAGACAAAAAGTGGGGGGCGAGTGAGCCATCTCTATTACTGGAACCAGCACCAGAGCTACATGTCTGACACGTCCATGTTTCACATTTAACAGTGGACATTTTGGTGTAAACACTGTCTGTTATCCCGGAACAGTGTTTCCCTAAATGGAAACTTGCTTTGCAACCGGAACATACAGGAAACTTGCCCTCTACCGGCTTGTCGCATACCGAACACACAGAAGACATTGCAGAACACACAGAAGGCAATGTGGTGCAGTCAGCGGCAAAACAGCCAAATGTGTACGTACTAAAGGCAGTTTAAGAAACCTACCTGCCAAGAAACGAAGTAACCTCTTAGTGACACCGGTCGGTTTTGCCGCTGACTGCAGGGAAGCACCGGGGAGGCAGGCCTTATGTACGCTGCAACTGACACCAGGCGGACCGGGTTGAGCTGTCTTGCACCAGGGGATGCTGCGGAGCCGTACACGGATAGGACCGTGAAATGCAGAGGCCGCATGCGCCGCAGAGCGTCCGTGATGCCAGCGACCGACGACAGGGATGATAAGATCCGGGAGATGCCGCCGCGTCCAGCCTGTGAAATCTGCCAAGAAACGAAGTAACGTCTTAGTGACACCGGCCGGTTTTGCCGCTGACTGCCTCATTCATAGCATCATATTATCACAAGAAGTGATAATATGATAACTTCTAGCTTGAAACTGCCAAATCTCAGCAAAGAAGAAGTAATAGTTTCAATGTAAACAATGCAGAAATGAAAGATCGCATGTCTTCCTGATGGAGACGTCAAAATCAGTATAATGAAAATAAAACCCGAGGACACTAGTCCAATAAATCTGCCTTGTGTTCATTTTCTTGAGTAATTTTGTTGACAGGCAATTCTATCTGTACAAGTGCAAGGGAGATGAAGCACACCAATACATGTCACTGTAACTTGCAGATACAACTTGCAAAGTATACTGCCTAGCCTCACATGCTTCCTTAAGACCATCATTACCTGCTTTTTGAGTTTAAGCTGTAAATATGGCAGGGCATAAGAGACAAGGTAATGCCATGCAGGCTTACCTTGGCCAGTCTCGGCTAGAAGGAACTTTTACTGAAAAAAAAAAAAGTTGAGAACTGCCAACTGTAGCACACATTTTACAGAAAGTAGGTCATCTATATTCACCCTTCTTTTAGTGCTAATAGCACATGTTATAAAAAGCAAGGCAATTAAACAAGCTAATAAAGTTTATCTATCGCGATACATAGCTGTGTTCCATGTTAGCTCTGTGGAATACCCACTACCTGCTGTGTTCAAATAATTTATCAATTCCTCAAACATCTCTGTCAGAGTATTACATGACGAGCAGGCTTCTGCTCGATAAAGAAAAATTTCTTCTATAGTGGCCCCGAAATGGTACAGTTTGATCAGCGGCCGTCTGAACGAAGGATTTCGGGTACAAAGAAGTATGTGCAGGCGGCAGATACAATCAACGACTGAATTTTCGGAAGCCCCAATTTTCAGACATGCCTGATATTTCGGACGTCTTCGCGGCACCGCCTCGAACCCCATAGAACCAATGCATAACGACATCTGAAATTTCGGACACTCGAACCCCCCGTTGTCCAGTTTTCTGGACTTTTTGACGCGACGGAAGGTCCTTTGGCTCCTCACGCAGCGCCCTTGCGAAGGAAGTCGACTTGCAGCCGAAGCATAGCACCGCTTTGAACCACAACTAGCCAAATCTAGCCGTCACACACCGATTTGGTCTGGCCACGCTGGCTATGTTCATTGCCGCACTTCCGCCTTTGGCGAGTTTCCGGAGCGGCACCATTTCGTTTGTTTGCGCAGGCCACGTTTTGGCTAGCGTGGTGTGTGGTTGTGCAATCGTGTCAAGTGTGCTCTGCGACACTAGGCCTAGGTGCTTCGACGCTCGTCAGCGAACTCCACTGTTTGCAACTTGAGGATTTCGCTTGCCTTCGATGGCCCCCACTTCGTCTTCGTCGGGTTTCCATACCCACGGAAATAACTTTTGAACAGTTTGTTGACGCCAACGAGCTCGACTTCTGCGCAGAACTGACTGACAAGGAAATAGTCCGTCAGGTTGTGGGGGCTTCAGAAGACTCCGATGTTGAAAATGAGGAGCCAATGCTTGCGCCGCCTACAAGCACCGAGTTGAAGCGAGCACTGTTGACTATTTCAACGCTGTACAGTGCTGACGTGACCCTTGCTCAGATCGAGGCAAATATGATCACATGCAACCGGAACGCCGTCGAAACAACAATCAACAAGTTCTTCAAGCCACTGCAGCAATAACACCGGCTGCCCGACGATGCACATGTACATAATAAACCGGCAGTCGGCTGCATACAGAGTTTTTGAACGCATCTTTTTATAGCCACTTCACTGATGCTTTGGCAGGGTTTCGGAAGTCTGGTACTTCGCCCTTTACCCTCTAGATCCAAGAAAAAGAGAAAAAAGGTGAGTTTTTTTGCATGCATTCATTTTTTCGGAATGCCTGAATTTTGGGACATTTTTACGTTCCCTAGAGGGTCTGAAAAATCGGTCGTTGACTGTACATGGTTTTATGCGGGATATGTAATGGCGCAGTTGCAATGTACAGGCGATATTGCAGTTAAGAGAGGAAGAACTCTAAATACAAAAAAAATGAAAATTTTGTGTCTTATTTTTAAGTCGTGAAAGTTAGCCTGTAAGGACATGCTACAGTAGTAGAAATACTCGTAATAAACATATTACCAACACCAACAGCCAGTTTTATACCCGATTACAAATACTTGGAGTGCTTAAAATTCACTTTTCACTAATTGCACTGAACTCTGCTAATTTTGACTACCATACAATCCAAAGCAGATGCACATTTCTTTTTTTTTTTTCAATAGGCTCAGCTTTAATTTATGTGTATCAGTTTATACCACTCCTAAAGTGTTTCGCCTTGTTGAATGATAATGTCTTTAGTTCTTTTCTAGACTAAGGTTGTGTGGTGTCTTCAAGAGAGTTGCTTTGTTACTGAAACATTTTTTCTCCAAATGTATCAAGAAATTACCTTTGAAGAAATCATAGTAGATGTTCAAGCAGTAGTGGACACCAAACAGGTACTCAATAGCCAGATTGAAGCCGATGTTTGGTATTATGAGCTCCCTATCCACAAACAGATGGCAGGTGCATTGAAAGATGGACTGACCTGGAAGAAAGCAGACAGTGAGAAACATTTTTATGTTAATACACGTTGAGCAGTATCATTGATTTATTCTCCAGTGGTTAATAAGGAAGGAGTTGACCTGAACCAGGCTATTTCAGTAAAATCTGGCTGTATCATATTACAGGCAGATCAGAAATTAATCAATCTCGAAGTGGGGGTGTGCAAATAAAAAAAGGAATACCACTGTTCAGCCAGAAGGGCTCAGAACATTTAAAATCTCTCCAAGTTCCCAGTTATCTGCCCTCATCAACACTGCCACTCAGCTACCGGCCAAGAACGATAACCGTAACAGTCAGTTGAGAAAAGCACTCATGCCTGTTGTACAGTGCACCACACGAGCCACAGATGAAAGTACGCCTATGGTAGAATGTGCACCACTACTGTCAACAACAGTGTTCATGAAGATACTGTTTCATTTGTCGCTCTTAAGCAGTGTCCTCATGATGTGATCCTTGGACAGGACTTCTTGTCTGTCCCCTCTGCACTTTTCAACCGTGCGAACGGTGTTCAAATGCAGCTCACGTCTGAACCTGACATCCCCTGAAACACCTGCGCCGCATTGATTTCGTTTGCTCACTGTCCCAAGCTGCAACCAAAGTCTCTTTGACGCCTTCTATTCGTGTAACAATATCCTGTTAGTTTGAAGACATTTCACGTTTCCTTTGATGAACGTTTATGGCAATTGAGTGCTTCAGCAGTGTACCGGCGACATCAGGGCCAAGAAACTAAACGAGAAACCACATTCTATCATAACTATAAAGGTTCCATTGTGTGAGGCAAATCCTCAAACTACATATACTTGTCTCATTCACTCCTTGATTTAACATAAGTGGTTGCATGAAGATTACCAGGGTTTCCACTGAAAAACTAGTTTGGAGAAATCTTTGGTACACAAAACTGAATTTTAGAGTACTTTAGAGCAGACACACAAAATGTTTTATTTTTGAGCTAATTGAAGCATTATAGGTCATAATTTTGGGGATGTGTTTCGCTAGATGGTACACATGTATTTTCATCGTATCCAGCGGACTCACTTGGCTAAGTATGGACAGCTGGGCTAGTTGGTTGTGATTAGCATTATGAAACATCGTTCCAGCGCACAATTGAACACGTATTGCGTCTATCCTGATGCTCAGGATAGAGGCAATAGTATAAGCAACATTCTCAATATTTTTGCGAGTAACGCCTTTAGAATGAAGTTCACGCACGAACTGCCGCAAGATGGTTGCATCCAGTACCTCGACGTGCGTCTTATTTTTCATGGAGCGCGCATGTGCTGGCAGTACAAGCCACGGTCCAAAAAAATTCCTAATTATCAATTGGCCCACTCCAAGCTCGTAAAAAGAGCTATAGCAAAAAACTGCATCCACTCTGCTCTAGAGAAGTCATGCGAACTTCAAGTCCGTGACAGCGTCGATGCCCAGCTAAGGCGTCTGGAGAAGGCTGGGTTCCATGGAGAAATCGTGGACTCACTGGTAGAGAGCCAGATTCGCAAGGTAAAGGTTGGTGGGAGGCGCAGGCTGACAAAAGACACACGCACGCTAAAGCGCCCTGTCGTAGTGCCCTATTGGCACCAGGTTTCTCACCACCTCAAGAAGGTTGGCGACAGGTGCGGGGTGCATGTTGTATCTTCAGCATCGGAAAAGCTGGGACGAATGCGTCGCCTTGTAAACGAATCCCAGAAGCCAGCCTGCAAAATAAAACACACCAAAGCCCTCGTTGAATGTGACATCGGTGTTGTGTATAGTATTCCCTTCGCCTGTGGGAAATGCTACCGTAAAAACCGGACTATAGGTCGGACCGGAATATAGGTCGATCCCCCAACTAACGAATTCTCAAAATGAAAAACAAAAATATTTTTCAATGGCAAAAGTACCGAAAGACATGACACCCTTACCGTGAAACAAATGCGACTCAGGGGGTTGCACAATGGTGACAGTATTTATTTAAATGCTGCTCGCATGTGCACCTGGCCAAGTTTTTAGCGGTATCGCGCGACCATCGACCCGCGTGCTTGTCAGCACCTTATTAACGGCGCTGAGCAACGAAACAAACGAGATACGCGCATGTGTACACATGCCCTTACTTTCGCTATTTCGCCGCTCCGTGCTGTGATGACAAGGTGCTGACAAACACGCGGGTCGATGGTCGCGCGATACTGTTAAAAATTCGTCGGCTGTACAGTACACAGAAGGGCACGAAGTGCGCAAGCGCTACTCCGAATCAGAGCAACGCCTTTGATCAAAGTCAAATGATGAGTGCTTCTCGCTGCCCAGTCCATAGGCCCGTGCGATCTCTACCGCTTTCAAACGGATGCATTCGGCAGTTACAGGCGGCGATCTTACACGCAGCTCTCGGACGGACTCCGCAACCTTGCTTTCCAGTTCTGCAGTCCGCTGCGATCTGGCACGAAATGACGTTTTCTTTTGGTTGCTGCAAGTTGTAATACGTTGCTTTTGCCTCCGCCACTACCGAATGCTCTTTTCGGATACTTCAAGTTCGCACTGTGCCGCCAGGTTGCCGTGGGCTTTCGCGTACTCAATCGCCTTTTTCTTGAAGGCGACGGTGAATTGACGTCGGCTTCCGCTCATTTTGAAACAAAATGAAAATGCAGCCTTTAATTAATATAACTTTGCGACAATGGAAACGCAAAATGCCGGTGCCACAACGTCGCCACGCTGCCATATACGCCACGCTGCTGCTGATGGCGATGGCGGATGTTTACTTCATCCGCCCATTGTTGCAAGACTTGCGTAGTTTTTCCGCCAATGTCTGGTATATAAGTCGAGGGACGACTTTTCGCGATGGTTTTTTGAAAAAAAGTTCAACCTATATTCCGGTTTTTACGGTATATTGGCCAAACTGGGTGCTGTCTGAATGAACGCCTGCAAGAGCAACGCAGGAATGCTACTTCACTAAGTGACGCTGGTCATTTAGCCGACCACATTCGCCGTTGCTCGCACAAGCTAGCATGCAAAGCGTTTTTTGAACGAACACATGTGTTGCGCAAATATGGCAATCAGAAAAACCGGGAAATTTTTGAAGCATTTTGTATCTCCAATGAAAACGATTACTGTGTCAGTGCTCCTTCTGTTGTACTCGGGGAAAAAAAGAACTTGATTATCTCAGGGCAAACGGGTGTGTCGAATCAGCTAGGTAGGGCAGGAGATGAGCAAGATTGTACTGAGTGATGTAAAAAAGAGGGGAAGAAAAGAGACGGAAAGGTTTTATCACCTTTTTTTCACTTTTTGCTTTTATTCCTTCCTTCTTTTGGTTTGACACTTCTGATGACTGTTGCCTGGACCGAGGAAATATTTTTGGGTGGTCCTGTGCACTACAATCCGCCATTGAAACAGTCGAGACCTATATCCAAGGCACGGGGCTTCGCTGCTTCCCTGCGAAGTCCAAACTCCTTCTCTACAGGCCTACTCTCCGTGGCCGCCGTCCAAAATACTCCACCGCTAAACGCCATTACGAAGACATTGCACTTCATCTCACGGATGGCAGCCCCGTACCCCTCGTCACCAATATCCGTGTGCTCGGCTTGCTCATAGAGGCGAACGGAGCGAATGGCATGGCCCTCGCCAAAATCAAGATGAATACAGCCAACACCATGAGACTTTAGAAGCGGGTCTCCAACCGCCGTGGGGGTATGAAAGAGGAGAATCTGCTCCGATTAATCCAGTCATTCGTAATTTGCCACATCACCTACGTTGCTGCGTATCTAAACTGGTACAAGGCTGAACAAACAAAGATCAACATCCTCCTACGCAGTGTCTATAAACAAGCCCTCGGCCTCCCCGGTTGCACCAGCACTGACCTCCTCCTTCAACTAGGCGTCCACAACACACTGGACGAGCTCATCGAGGCCCAACGTCGCTCTCAGCTGGAGAGACTCACTCTCACAGCGACGGGTCGCCATATCCTCACCTCACACGGTATCACCTACCACCATCAACACGGCCATAAGCACCAGATCCCCTCCACCATACGAGCTTGGATTCACGCCGATCCTATCCCCAGAAACATGTACCCTGAATACAACCACGCACGTCGCACAGCACGTGCCACGGTTCTCACCAAATCCCTTACTCGGCACGACGGTGTGAGTTTCGACGCCACCGAATATCCCCACGGTACCCGCTTTGCAGTTGTCACCACGCGGAACCTGATGTATTTTAGGAAGAAGATAAAAGCGGCCTGCTTCTTTGTTCTTGGGCATCATAAAGCTATATTCAGACTGGGTGATCAGTTCCTGGGACAGGAGCTCTACTATTGTACTTTGCACAAGGTTGGTGCAAACCGAAGTAGGGTTATACCCCTGTTACACGGGCACTTGCAACGGCCGTTAACGCAAACGGCAGTTGAACGCCGTAACGGCAGTGGGAACGGAACGGTGGTGGCAGCGCTCACACGGCACTTTCCATGCTCAGTCGGTTTACTTCCGTTTCAACGATTGATCACGTGACTCTTGAACTTTTTACCTCGCCAACTCTAAAAAAATTTTGCGGACGGGAGCGGCGGCGCAACGGAGACCGGCGAGCTCCGTTGATTTCAATCGCCGTTGGATTTCCAACGGCGCTCGCGCTGCCATGTAACTCCGCCTAACGGTCGTTAAGGCCAACTGCCGTTTTCCTTAACGGCCGTTAAAGTGCCCGTGTAACAGGGGTATTAGAGTCAAGTTTTGTGTAATGGGCATGGTTGCGCAGTTTGAAGGCCTCATTTTTGTAGTTTTCTATAGGCCAGATTACAATACTGCCACCTTTGTCTGCAGGTTTTATTACAACATCCATTCTTTCGGCAAGTTCTTTCAAGAATTTGGTGTTGAGCGGGGGACAGACTTTTGCTCTAGCGGCAACGCCGCGTTGACACTAGAATTTCCTTTGATATTAGCTTTATGCACAACTCGAAGTAAGGGCACTGTTCGACTTCCGGTGTCCACGTGCTAGGTGGTCTAAGAGTCTTTATCCTGTTTTCCTACGTCTGGCCTATTGAAAAAGAATCTCTTGATGCGCATGCACCTTGAAAACTGTTACATCCATGTGGAGTTCACATTCATTTACTGCATTGTTCGCGAGACAAAATGTCAGACCACGTTTGAGGAGATCAACTTCATCGGGATTTAAACTCTGTGATATGTCTACTACATTGCTGCAGTGCTCTGGATGCTCGCTCGTAGCACTATCGGTGGAGCTATGTGCCGCAGAAGTCATAGCAGTTTTCTTGGGTGGATCTGTGGTTCCAATACCTTTGTGTTGGTATTTATCTAGTAGGTTTTCCTGCCCAGTTTCTACGAATTGTTCAAGTCCTCTTTTTTCCAGTTCAGATAAATTTATGCTGTCAAGCTGATTAGTAATTATCATAAGTTGTTCCCGGCAGTGTTCGAGAATATAATTAAAGAGAGCTACGCATTTTCTACGACAGCGTTCCACTTCAATAATAGTCTGAAGGGAAAAAAGCTGAGGGCACATCTAACCTTAATTCTAAGGTCTTCTGGGATTTTCCTGTGTTTAATGCAGCTAGCGAAGTTTTTAGATGAAATCTGTAATTTGTTTGTTTGGCGGCGAGTTTGCGGGAGTGGAGGAAAGGGCGAGATTTGTTATTGCGAGTGTTGTATATTTGAAAACTACTGTAAAACATAACTACAGGCTGCACATTGTGCTGTACATTCAAGGTACAGCCACATACAACTGTAAAAAAAAAGCAAAGATAATCTTTCACTTATGCAGCAGAAATCAAAGAATGACCACTAACCGATTGCTCACTGCCACCATTACACCCCAAGAACTGACTAAACCTTGTGCACATGTGACTTGTATACAATGCATGCATGTTAACACCGGCTCTTACCTCATGTACTTGTACGAGTTGGCTGAGGTCATCTTTGAAGTAGGACACCACAAGGGGTATAAGACCGACTGATGCAGCATCCTTGTCACCCAAACTGGTCTCTGCTTGCATTATCTTCAAACTCCACTCCAGGACTGCGTCATTCCCCGTGTTCGAGCGCAAGAACGATGTAATCAGCAGCACTACATCTCTGGGTATGTTGCTCAGCCTTCCATCCATTCGCACCCCTCGAAGTCTTAAAGAAAGAGATGCAGAGAATAAAATGTGATTATGTACCCATATATTTCTTGCATATGGAAGAATAAAGCGCAGGGCACATTGGTACATCATAGAAATACTTGTAGAGGCATACGCCTGTTATATTTCTTAATCTTTTAGCACATTTGTGTTATCTGCATCAACACATGATTTTGCTGCATTGTGTTCAATCCAAGGTTGAAAGTTTAGTTGCAAGTCAGCACCTGTGCATATTTTCATTTCCTACAAAAACCCAAACAGTCCCAAACAGTCCAGTCCTGCTATCACGGACCAATTCACAGGCTAGAGGGCAGGTTTGCAGACTGTGGGTATACATAACCTACATTCTTGCATCATCCAGACCTAAGTGGCTTTCTCTATGCCCCACAGCTTCCAAACTCTATGCTTCAGCATGCTTTAACTGTGCTGCATAAACATTGATATATACGTGGTTTTGCATACACTAATGCAAGGGGCAATTTTCACCCTACAACTTTAACTGCCTTATTTTACATGCTTCTTTCGTTTCAAGTATGCATATGTGCAAAAAATTTCTAATTGATATAAGATACACAAAACCTGAAATTATTTAGCTTATATGTACTTAACCTTTCTGTCTGGATCTAGCTGACGTTAAAGAACCCCAGGTGGTCAAAATTAATCCGCAGCCCTTCACTACGGTGTGCCTCATAATCAGAACTGGTTTTAGCACGTAAAACTCCAGAATCAATCAATCAATTTTGCTGAAGTGCACTCAAATTAACTCTATGGAATATTGTCACCATGTCCAAAAATGAGGCAAATTCCTCTTTGCTGCTATTTTGTCCATAAAGGTAGTCTGAGCTGCTTCCAGCTAAAGCTAAAAGCTCGCCCCAGCTTCAGATGCAGTTGCTTCAAATGCTGTTCACAACAAGATATGGACAGTAAGAGTACTATCGTAGTCGACATTGCTGAAGTCTACTGCAGAGCTATTTTACAGCAGTTATGGCC
Organism: Dermacentor albipictus; assembly: GCF_038994185.2. Taxonomy (NCBI): domain Eukaryota; kingdom Metazoa; phylum Arthropoda; class Arachnida; order Ixodida; family Ixodidae; genus Dermacentor; species Dermacentor albipictus. The sequence goes on along the minus strand of NW_027225622.1, from coordinate 67,738 downwards.
AGTCACTGCCCCACAAACAGCCTTGACAGAATGCCTCTGCACTACTTCAAAATACCCTGGCTTGAAACCACAAAGGTCACTATAGGTACTGCTAGTGTGAAGCAAACACAAGAAGAGAGGCTGAAAGGCAATTGCACTTCTGCTGGAACCGATGGTGACATGTTTCTACCTACTTTGCTCACTCAGCTCGTCACTTCCACTTTGCTCCTAGAACTCACATGGAACTCGCAAGAATTGTGTATTCTCAAGCTCAGACTGGACCAATCAGAGAAGAATGGTGAAATCACTCACTGCGAACTTCCTCAATTTTTCTATTTACTTTTGTTCAACTTAAGCAACCATTGCAGTTTCTCTTTTCTGCTGCTTATACCGCTACAGTTACACAATGTGAATAAAAGTCCCCTAGTAGCTCAATGAAACATATAGTACCTTTGGAAATGGTCGAGAAGATGTTCCTTCTTAAACAGTAATGGCCACATCTCCTTAATTTCATTGGCTGAGTGCACTGGCTCTGAAGAATGTGTAAAGGCTTTGATCAAAGGGTAGCATTGTCCCATTGCCTTCCTCTGGAGGGGGATGTCCTCTTCACATGGTGCGTTCGGTGCTTGCCCAGCCAAGACTTTCTTTGATGATTCTAGCTCACAAGGCATTAATGTGACAGTAGCAGGCTGCCAATCAATGCAGCCATACGAAGAATTCAAGGTTTGTTTTTTTTTGTCTTTGTGCTACCAGAGGGTGCCTATGCGAGACGCTTACAGCCTCTGCGGGTGTTTTCAATTCTTGTTTCAATCTTGTAGGCTAGGCCCACCGAGGAAACTGAGTTTGAGCTGGAGTTAGGGTCACCAAGTGAATGTGGGAATTTGCCGACAGCATAGTTTGCAATGTTCTCGATTTCTTTCGCAGAAGGTCGGTCCTTTACTTTTCGGCATGCAGCTGCTATCATTCTCACTACTTCCTGTTTTTCTGGTGGCCGAAGATACGCACCTTTCTCTAAGGCAACCGGCACATCCTGGCTAAGGTTTTTCCAAGATAGCTCTACCTTAGAAACGAAAGTGCCAGGTCTCTGCTGCTCGATGACCTGACTTCATCGTCGCCTGAAAAGCATGAACCATGGCTTTCAACTTAGACCACAATAGCACCACAACATCAGCATAACATCTAGCATACAAAGTGTGCATGAAATTAGCATGTGCGTCCTTTCAGTAAAAGTAGTGATGTTTGAATAGACTTGCCTGAAATCCATTGCACACAGTGAACGTATGGGTGCCACTCTCAACGGATTCAGCCAAGCAGCTGAAAGCCTCTTCATCAACCTCTGTTCCATCAAGTAGATAGACCTGCAAGCAGCATAGAGTATTTATTACCTTGTACACAGAAATGAAATGCACACAATTTTCAGGCTTTGCCACAGGTGAGTTCTAGCTACATTCAGAAATCTACGAAGGGGCGAGCACATGAACCTCCTTATCCTGCACAAAAAACACCAATCGCACAGCCCTGAGAGCTCAAATGAAATCATTCGCGTTTGTAGTCTGCACTTTGTATACCAAACACTAAAGTATAAATAAATGTAACAAAAACTAACACTAACACAAGGCACATTTCTTAGGAGCGGCCACATATGACATTCAATGCTTCTAAAGATGAGCAGCAGCCATGTCAGGCCATCCCAAACTTGGCATCATTTAGTACCTTCAGCTCACCCCTTCAGATTGCCACCTAGTACTATAGATTGATGCTAATCCATACCCTGCACAACTCTTCATGTAACATGGATTCTATTGGATTACAACAAAATTACAGTGCTGCTTATCCAAGCCAGAGCACGAAGATTCAACTAATTGCACTGTGAAATTGCAGCAGCCCACTTGAATGCCTTGCTTCTTGCCCCTGAATTAAGCTGCACAATTACTGCTGCATCGCCAAAAACACAAGTGGGCTTACTGTTAATCCACCGCTCAAGAAAAAAAATATCATGAACCACTCCGCTCTGTAAAGGTGGGTGACCAGCGAAGCTGTTTAGCGCACGACACAGAGGTGACACAATTTTTACCAAAGTATGAACATATTTATTGTCCTGATTGGTGGTCATCGTGACGATGGGTACGCACACACATTAGTGTATCACCTCTGTTGTTAAATCTGTAGGTCACGTAAGACAAAGAATGGCTCATATTCCCATACCCCCATAAACGCGGCCTCCCCATTACGACAACAGAAGTGAAATTCTACTCTGGAATGATGGGAGGCAACGACGCCAGCTGTGGAACAATACAATGCTTGAGCCACTGCTGATGCTGATAGTTTTTTGCACAAAGGAGCCAGCAGCGGAAGAAGACGATGACGAACGCGCAAGAATTGGCACGAGTGTATTCGTGCAGTTGCACTGAGTTGTGCCAGCTGTGGAAGAAGACAACGGCGCTCGAGCTATTGCTGATGACAGTTTCTGCGCCCATCGGACAAACAGATTTTGGTTTTGCCTAACCATATATAGCTTCGCTGTAAAAGCTCTTTTGCTTAGTAGGCATACTACTCCAATTCCTATAGCTGCAATAAGTGTGCACTGATTTTCATTTTGTTAAATGACATCACTTGGGTGTCGAATTTTCAATCAGCCAGCTCAATATGAAGTCAGCGCAGCAGGAAGTTTCAAACTCAATTGAATTGAAATTTTGCAGTGTATGTCACTTTGGCATGGCAGCAAGCAGATGCTCTCCCTAGTGTTCCTGTTACACAATGGTTAAGGCAATAATGTCGAAAGGATTGCACACATGTAATATTGTTAGCCCCTTGTCGGTACTCTACATGAGCAATGGTGGTGCTGCGTCCTTGTTGGTTGAAAACCGGGGTTCATGCTTGTAACCAATCAGCAACATATGTATTTTACCTTCGCAATGAAAAGTTATGCCCTAATTCAAGCTACACACTTGTTTGACAAACCAGGATGGCTTATTTCATTCTACCGATATCATTGGGAGCTTGTCTTCCCCCAAAAGATATGTCGTCAAGGAATTAGGAAATTAGAAAAGTAACAGCCCCGGAATAATTCTGCATTGCAAAGAGAAGCCTGCTTGGGCCTGCTGACTACGTGGGCTAGGTGATTTATTGATACCCTATCATATTATTGGCTAACGCTTTATTCACTATTAGATTTGAATCAGGTTAATCGGTGCGAGTCACCCGTGCTTAACGAGTCAAGCATGTCCTCTTAAAATTATACATGTAATTCTTTATACATGCAAGTTTAATTTCTGTGTTGAAACCACCACCTTTTCGTCACAGCAGGATTTCAAGTGCAGCTATACATATGTAACCCGCTGAAAGTGAGAAGGCAGAAAACTTGTCCGGATGTGCTTGATTTCAAACCACAGTGGTGATGATACAACACTTTGCAGGGTATTAAGCACAATCTCACTCTTTCATACATAGAGCCAGTGCCCAAACAGATGTACAGTCTCGTCCACTCTTAGGGTGAACGCGGCTCACCGTGGCTGCGCTCCGCGGGGCGCCAGTGCGTCCGGCGCGGCGGCGCATCGAAGCAAAGCGGCGCAGGCGCACACGGACCCGGGGGGAGGTGCTTCGCGTCGTCTGCTACAGTGGTGGAGCGCACTGCCTCTTGTTTTGCTGTAAAGTACACTTCGCTAGACCCAGGTGACTGAGTGCCCGAGGCAGCATTGCGGAAAGGCGCACTTCACTAGCTGGAGCATTTTCCAGCTGTTTCAGTCTACAGCTTGTGAACAGCCTGCTAAATCAATATACAGAAACAGAAACAAGCTTCTCACCGCATAAATCACTTAGCATGTTTTTTATAAGTGATGAGGGTAAAAATACAGTCATTTTTTCGCGCTCTTCATTAGGCTGGGGTCCTTTTATTTTACTCTCACAGCACTTGGTGTAGTGCATACCGAGAAATCTATTAGACACGCTCTTCTTGGTTGGAGTCATCATGTGATGAGCCTAGCGCTCCGTGTCGCGCATGTCTTGATGCTAGGACGAATTTGCTCGACTTAAGAAAACGACCAAAACCCGCTATAAATTTCGCAAAAAGTTAGAGAGCGATTGTTCAATCACGCATCATCATGTTTGCCATAGATTTTACCATTAAGGAGGGCAATACTATTACTTCGACAGCAACTAAGAAGTCATATCTGCTGCTTCGCACACTCTTATTGACGCGTTAATGTCACTGGTAGGAGAGCATGGAGCACTTTACGCGATGTAGGAAAGTGCTCTCCCCGGCACAGCAACTGATTTGGCGGCAATTTTAATCCCCCTTTTCCTCTTTCTACATCCTATTAAAAAACTAAATTCATTGTTGTCACTGATGCGAGAAGTCGCATTCTCATTTAGAGGAATTGTCGGTCAATTATTTGGTTACGTTGGTTAGGTGAAGTAAAACATGTGGCGCCGTTTTTTTAGTTGCTTGTTTTTTCTCCTTGGAGTCAATGGACGCTGCATGCGAATGCTGTTTCCGTCCGTTTCGAATAGGTAATTGGAGTGGAAAATCTATAATCTACATGTCTGCTTTCTAGCTTAAATTACGTCTTGCCGGGTAATTAAGTCGTTATTCGCTTCTATTTCATTTCAGAACTTCCTCGGAATGTGCCATATGCATGTTCTCACCAGCCTATAATAATTTGTTGATTGTGCGGTATACGTCCCGGAGCGACACAAGGCCCATGCGTTACGCCATAGAGGTGGGCATCGGATAAACTTGGAGATTAGGAGCAATTCATTTCTCTCTTTTTTTTTTTTTTTTTAGGGGGTAGGTGGGGGTGGGCTGGGCTGAGTCGGTAAAACCCAAATATGAGTACGGCACAGGAACCCTTGCCGCAGACAAGCGATGCTGTTGCCGTCGTAGGGAAGTGGCCGGTCCGTGTGTTGGACGAACGCGGCCACGATATTTAAACTGGCGGTCATCAGGCCGGCCTGGTGTCGTGTCCTCTGCACAAAGCATGCCGGTGGTCGGCAAACAGACTCGCCATTTGTAAAAGCTAAGCCAGGCCCAAGCCGGATTGCTGTGGTCGGGCCAGTCTACTTTTTAACTGACCATGGGCGTCAGCCCGATCAACCGCCGAGCCCTCCCCCCACCCCCCGCCCTTGTTTTTTTGTTGGTGTTTTTTTCTTTGCTTAGGTCATACTACCCCATCCTAGCCTAATATGATGATGCGGTGCAGCCAACGACTACTCAACTGAGTGACTGGCCGCTCAGGAGTTAAAGATTCTGGGATGACTCGCCAAACCGAAAGGCACCAGAGGTGTTCCCGTTAAACGCATTTCCGTCGACTTGCATGATGAATTGCATTTTGTTCGGTTGCTGGTTGCCATGGCACTTCAATAAAAACGCTGTAACAGTGCAGGATAATTTCATTTCCCCGGTGCACTTAGGAAACTAGCCATGTCGCGGGTACTGGAAAAAGAAAGACGACGCAATGTAGATATGTGCCTACAAAACTTCTCAACGCGTTATATCGGAGATGACCAAAAGGCCACTGAAAGCTGTAAATAGAATCGTCCAGGCTTACAAGAAGGATGGAAGAATTGCGGATGCTCCCCGTAAAGCCCGGCAAAGAGTGACCATTGTTGCGGTGGCTGCTGCGAACCCGACCTCCACCGTTCGAGAAATTAAGAACAGCCTCAGGCTGGGTGGCGTCCCTGACACGACTATGAAGCGTCGCCTCTACGCCCCAGCCTAATAAAGAGAGCGGAAAAATGACTGTATTTTTACCCTCATCACTTATAAAAAACATGCTAAGTGATTTATGCGGTGAGCAGCTTGTTTCTGTTTCTGTATATTGATTTAGCAGGCTGTTCACAAGCTGTAGACTGAAACAGCTGGAAAATGCTCCAGCTAGTGAAGTGCGCCTTCCCGCAATGCTGCCTCGGGCACTCAGTCACCTGGGTCTAGCGAAGTGTACTTTACAGCAAAGCAAGAGGCAGTGTGCTCCACCACTGTAGCAGATGACGCGAAGCACCTCCCCCGGGTCCGTGTGCGCCTGCGCCACTTCGCTTCGATGCGCCGCCACGCCGGACGCACTGGCACCCCACGGAGCGCGGCCACGGTGAACCGTGTTCACCCTAAGAGTGAACGAGACTGTACATTCGAGGAATTTCAACGCATTGCCAACGTTTCTGGTGCAACTCAAATGTGCTCTGGCATATGAAGCTTCTTATAGAAGGAAAATACTAGCAAAATCTGCTACTGCAACTGAACTCCTATTATGTAATTGTGTGAAATGCATGGTGCATGTCTGTAAGGGCAAAAACAACTATCTAATGCAAAGCATAAATATGGAATAAGCTTTTTTAGGTTTAGTGCACATCAACAAGACGGACCATTTTGTTGATTAGTGGCTGGCTAATATCCAACATTTTTAATCAATTGATGCTCAGCCCTACTGGCTACACACGAAATGTTAACGGACTAAACATGGTCTTTATTGGCTTGAAACATCAGGCTTGGCTTGTCACTATTCTATGTAGACGGGATTGAGACGAAGACCACCTTCAAACCTTGCAGGCAAACTACATCTAGTTTACACGACATAACTGCTGTATCCAGGGTTGAAAGTTTCTCTGTAGTGAGGAAAAGGGGGCAAATGGATTTGAGGGCTTTATATGTGGGAGCCTTTAGTGGTGCTTAATCAGGGTTCGTACAGACTCAAAAGCGGAAATTCAAGGATATTCAAGGAATTTCAAGGCTCAGTGGGAGTATTTTCAAGGACTCAACACAATGCTACATGCAGCGGTTTTCAATATCAGGTACAAATTTTACTGAACAAAGTCGAAAAAAAAGCACTTAAAGGAACAGCTTATATTGCACTAAACCAAGATAATATTACTGAACAAATTCGAAAAAAAAAAACATTTCTAGGAACAGCTTGTACTGCACTAAACCAACATAATATTATTGAAGTCGAAAAAAAAAAAAACATTTCGAGGAACAGCTTGTACTGCACTAAACCAACATAATATATGTTCCGTCTTGAAAAACACACTGCAGTGCATTGCACCAATGTAGAACAGCAATCCATTCTGCAAAAGTGCTAGTGGCAACTTCAGGGGAGCTCCTGCCGCTTTTCCTGAATCTTCTGGGTGAGGCTACACAGTTCCTCAGTCTTGCTTCGTGCAGCCTTCCTCAGACTATTTGATCTGACCACATACTTCAAATCATTTGCTGCTTCTGCCTTTTCGGCATAAGTATCCGCTGAAGCCTGGAGGTCAGTTATTGTTGCCTCGAGTTTCTTTTTCTTTTTTTTTTCATTGCGTCAATCTCTTCGTCAATGCAGCGCCTCTTTGATTCCCTTACATGATCACATTGCTTCTTTTTTTCTGCTTCCAGATATGCAGCGTACTGCTGCCGGGCAGCTGATGCAGCAGTCCTCAGCTCTTTTGTAATAGGGACGTTAAGGACACCCCCTGCCTTGTCCACAGCATCGCACACAATACGTTGCGAAATGTACGACAGGTCCTTCAGGTTTTCTACAGCAACCTGGCGGTTCACGCTAAACCCTCGGTCCACAGTGGCCTGTTCGTGGCTGAGCATGAGCAAAAGTTTGACAACCTTCCACAGTTCCCCACATGATGAATTAAACTTCATCAGCTCAGTCAAGAACTCGTCCAACCTGTTTACGTTCTTCTCAAACATTCGCAGGTTATGCATCTCTTCCTGCAGCAACTCGGTGTACTCCCCTAGTACAGTGTCTCTTTGGTGCTCAGACATTCTGCCCGCTGTAATGAGGGCATCCAACACTCTTCTGAAGCCGGCCAGGCACTCATCTGGTTTAGTTCACATTTGTCGTGGGTCCAGAGAGGACAAACTCCTCACGATTGGGAATCTCAGTGGACTTCTCTCAAGCACCTTCTTTGTCACACTGATCAAGAAGCATTTGCATTCCATGCGGAATTGGAACACGTCCTTTTGGCTTGCTGTAGTTTTCCTGACAGTCTGTTCAGTGGCATGGCCTACATCCACCTTTTCAAGTGGAGTGTGGTTCTCGGTGCTTTCAATGTCCACCATCAGCAGACCAGTGGCTCCTTTTGCTGAAGACAAGACCGAGCACTTCAGAAACTTTGTCAGTAGCTTCCTGACCACAGTTTCCAAGTCCCTTGCAAGAAAGAACACCATGGGCTGATCCGTTTGGTACTCAGTGAGGAATGGCTTGAGGGTCATGGCCACACCCAGTGCAAATTGAAGCTTTGCTAGCAGTAGGTCATCACTGGCTAACTCGCACAAGTTGTGAAATGATCCACACTTTGGGGGGTTTACTTACTTCTTCCTTGCAGCTGCAATAAACTTCTTAATGTCACACCACAAGAGCAAGGCTCTCTCTATCACAGGCACATTCTCCAACCACCGGTGGGCAACAAAGTTCAGGGGAAAAGTATCCTGACCGGTAACTGCTGAGAAGTCCTCCCTTCTTGCAGGAGAACCATGGAAAAGCGCGCTCAGACTGGAGAGCAGACAGTCAAGTCCCCACTTACTTGCTGTAACACCCGCCCTGTAGGCGTTGTGCATGGTGTGGAGGCCACAAGTCCCAATGTCCAGACATTGAACTTGGTATGCTTGATGCAGGTGCTCTTGGAAATTCTTGAGTAACTTCAGGTTAACATTGGGACCATCCATTGAAATCTCAAGAGGGAAAGGCTCGAGCGCAGTCAGCAGCGCTCCTTGGATGTCTTCGGATGTCGATTGCCCCATAAACACCGAGGTATAGTACCTCGTTGCCACCTTGTGAGACGAATTCCAAAACCGGATGTGAACATCCAATTGTTCCCGCTGGAGATAGTCGTTTGTGGACTCGTTGAATTGTACCACGTAGTAATCGCAATCTTTCATATCCCGTTGCAGAGCAGATAAAAATAAGGGCCTCAGACCATGGCACGTCACATAGGCACATTTTTTCTGTCCGCAAGAAAATGCTTTGGCCACGCCACTGTCCGGGAACATACGCTGGAATAGCTGGCCTGCTTCCGACGACGACCGATAGGAGAAATGCGATGTGACAACTTTCAAAGTCCACAGAATCTCCGCGTTCGTCACCAGCTCGTGTGCCTTGCAAGCATCGTCTAGATTTCCCGATTGCGAAGGAGGTGGGACAGCTGACTGTTTCCCCGTACTTGGAACTAAGTACCTTCGCACCGAACTGTTTGCTGCAATCTCCATGACACCAGCATGCTTAGCACTCTTCATATGGCTCTTTAACGCCGACTCGCCCATGTTGGTGATATCGAAGGTCTTTCCGCAAGGCCTGCATCTTGCACGGTGGTCACTCGTCGTATCTAGTGCAATCCAGTCTTTGTAAGCCTCGTTGTGAAGCCACGCGCCTTGCAATTTGTTTTTCCCAGGCATTTGCTTTGTATTCAGATGTTTCAGCCGCAACAAGTCGGGTGCAGAAGCGACGGCAGAATGCAATGCCGTCAACCACCATAACAAAGCGCCAAAATCAGACTGGATTGAATCGGCTCAGTTGGCTTCAGAGCCGAGTGGCTCCAGTGTGGATAACCGTCGCGCAATATTGGCTATATTAGCACACACTGATTTTTTACGCCTGAAATGCACATACTGAAACACGGTACTGAAAATACAAATATTTTAACTGCGTTTTTTTTTATTAATAGTCATTTGCATGTACTACGCTAGGAATTCAAGGATTTTGAAGGAGCAGCAAGAAGTCCAGGATTTTCAAGGGCCTTGAAAACCAAATATTCAAATTCAAGGGTTTTCAAGGACCTGTGCGCACCCTGTTAATTGTTCAGACCAATGTCCTACAAACAGTTATATTCTTGTTAATTTCTTGTATATATCTACGGCTTAAAATATCAAGTTTGACAGCTCAATCCCGTTTTCATATTATCTCTATGGATTAATTTCTTAACATACATCTGTCGAGTAAGGCCCAAAACTCTCGAGATCCCCAGGACTTGCTATCACCAAGAGGCAGCATTGCATTTTCACGCCACGCTCTCAATTGCCTTCCAGCTCATAATTTGGTAGCAGAACATAATTATTAGGGAAACCTATAGAAGGGTGGAAGAGAGGTTCAACACAGGGTTTCCCTCTTGACTTTTGTGTTGCAACCACTGTGCCATTTGCCAGAGTGCAACCTAGTGCAATAGTACAACATTTTTACTGTATTTTTAGTCTTCTGCAACATCACAAATGTTCATACTAAAAACATTCTGACATGCAATGCCACCCATGTCCATTATGTTCACCATCTTCACCAGATGCAGATCCAGAGGAAATGTTCAAGTGTCCTGCCACCCCCCCAGTGTACTGTCATCATCATCAGCCTGTCTGAGTTCACTGCAGGACGACAACCTATCCTATTCCACTCCCTCCTGCCCTATTCCGCACTGTGTGTGGCCATTCTTGCAAATTTTCTAATCTCATCTTTCTACCTAATCTTCAGACTTTGTTTCCCTTCCTTCGGAAGACACACTCATAATCTGATGGTCTGCCAGCTGTCTGGCATCACATTACCTTCTCAACCAAGTCCATTCCTACCGTTTCACTTCAACTAGAGTATTGTTTACTCTACTTTGTTTCCTGGTCCAGAGCATAATCTTTTTGCTTTTAAGGTTGCATCAATCCTTTTCCTTTACATTGCTTGTAGAGCGGTCTTTAGTTTACAATCACGTTCATATTTTTCATGATGTTAACGAAGCTCACCCATGATTTCTATTACCATTCCCGAATAAATTGCTTCCTCCTTAATCTGGAGCTTGCTGTTAATGTGCCTGATAAGATAATGTCTGTGTCATACAATACCTTGACACAGTCTTGCCCCAGTTGCTGCTTTCCTTATATTTGTAATTATTAAATTTTAATTTGACATTAATGTTTTACGTATATAGAGACCGTGTGAAAAGTTACTTCCTGAGCGACTGAAGAAACAGCAGGTGCTATGGTTTTTGCATTCAACCTGCAATTCCTAGAGCCATTTAAACAAATCTGGAGGAAAGTTTGATAAAGACTGCTACCTATGCTTTTTTACACAATTATCTCATACCTTGATAATCCTCATACAAATGTGAGGTCTGAAGCCTTATGACAAGGCAACTCTGGAGTTGCATGAATGTCCTTCAGGTTTGTGGAAGGCAAGAGAAGTAGTTCCCCATCCATCTATATCAACTCGTACAGCCTAAAATCTGGAAGAAAGGTAGATGCAGTTTTCCTCACAAGAAATAATGGAGCTCCTTCATGGCCACGTTCGACGACTATGTGCAGCACCTTGTCAAAGTTGAGGTTGTACTGGTCCCCACCAAGCGTGAGGTAACAGCCTGGCTTGTAAAGTGTGCCACACTTCTTGAAGGTGCTTGAAGGTCGCATTTCATGCTGCTTTGGATGGTGCTGTGCGAACTTCTGTCCCAAGTGGCAATCTGCGAGGCAGGACTTAGGTCACTGAACTGTACAGAGGGACCATACCATAAAGGCCATCCTTTAGCAAATAGGACTGGAACAGCTGGTGCTTCTGCGGTAGTGATTATGTGACGTTAATGAGGTTGCCAGATGCTCTGTTGCAATGCTTGAAGTAGCTGTGTTTGCTTTCAAATCGAAGGGACCACACCTACACAAGTGGTCCAAACTGCCTAGTTAGCTCAGGGTAACGAGACAAATAATGGTGCTTTGGGCGGAGTGAAACTGTAAGAAGCAACCTTCTTCTATGGTAAAGATAATCACTGATCAGAAGGCTCAAATATGACAACTGATCATCAGAAATAGCAGTGGCCGTTACAAGTGCAACAATTTTCCGGAGGGTCAAGAGGAGACACCACATTTTATTGCATGCATCCTGCACCTTGTTGCCAACCATTATTGGAAAAAGTAACAGAAGTGTTCAATTTTGCATTGCCTGACCTCCAAGCCTTGTGCACTTCAAATTCACTGGTGCTGGCTTGTTTTTCTGGTGCCACGGATTGTACTTAAATTTTGACTCTATAGTAGTATTAAGGTGGCGGTAGGAAAACCAATTCAATGTCTTCACAAAGTGCTTGATCATTAATGCAAGGTCATAGTCAACAACGCCTTCAAAACAGGTCGTGCCCAAGACATGGTGGAAGATCGGGAAGGCAAACATGAAACGTGGAGATCTTGTTGAAGGGAGAGTCATGCTCCATAAAGTCAGCTTCATTTCTTTTTGCGTGAGTGGCGGCCTCAGTGTAGGATGAAACAGTTCTGAGCTCTGCTGGCTTGTCATCTTTGAAGTCTTGCATTGTTGTAACGCAGAACCAACAGATGTATGAGGCTCTGCTGAAGTTCTCAACAAAGCCACCAATGCAATGGCTTCCTAGGTTGTCACCGTATATAAAAGCAACAACCCTATGTAATGACGGCCATCAACCATGATGCCCTCTTCAAAGTCTTGCAAGTCAATAATCAGTCGTTCAAAGACCTTGCTGCAACCAACGTTCTTGAAATCTGCTTCACGGTACAGTAAGACTAACTGGTGGGAATCAACAACAGTCCTTAAGAAGCACGGTAGGCTTCCAAGCGTTAGGTAGACAGCCAGCATTTTGATCCACGAGCAGATCCAAGGGGGTTAATTTCAAATGCATCCTGGTACAGAATTATGTGAACAACATTTTCATTTGAAGTCATACGATTCTGAAAAGCACAGCCATCTGTGAACTCACGATACACCCTGTTTTTGTTTGTCTCCACGATGAAGGATAGCCTCAACATTATGTCAGGGTGAGACAGCAAGGAACGAAGAGTCTCTTTGACTGGCACATAAGTGTAATGCCGCATGTCATTGCGAGAGTCTAACCCCAGAGGTATTTCGACTGACCTGTTGTGATAAAGCTTCTTGGTATAATACAGGTTCCTCATGTAGCTTGAGCGGAGAGCACCATCAGAGGACAATGCTGTGGATAGGCTGCTGTTCTTGAAGGAAAGTTCTAGTGCCCTATCTACTTCTTCGGGAGAATTTGAAAGCATTAACCGAGTCTTCAATTCACACTTCAGCTGCTCTTGTGAAATGCTGTGCAGACTCTTCATGTCTTCAACTACATCCTGAACAGCTGAGCTGGGAATCAGGTACTTTGACTCAAGCTTTAGGGTAAACATTGCTAGGCTTTCAAGACAGGAGTCACGGCTGGAAAAACTGGACTCAGAATCTAAAATATCAGAAGGCAGTTCAGTCTCCAGTCTGAACTCTGCAGGAAACTTGGTCTGCCCATCAAAGTTGGTGCTACAACAAGGGGTCGTTTCACATTCCTTTTCAGGCATGTTTGCTGCGTCTGCCTCGTTGCTTTTTTCCCTGTGGTATACAGAAAGATGGTTTTTCAGCGAAGTCCATGTCCTCAGTTTGCTACAGCATCCATCAATTGGGCAACAAACAGCAGTCCTCACGCTCCCTATCAGGTGTTCCTTAAAGGTGCCGCATTAAAGCTGTTTTACTGCCCATTTTTTCCCACAGCCCTCAACAGAGCATGGCTTGGTTGAAGCTTGAAAGTTGATTGGGCCACAAGGTGGCAGTCGAGAATGACACCTTGTGATATGGCTTCGCATTGTGTTGTAATTTTTGAATGCAGCTGCACAGCCAGGAACATTGCATTCTACACCTCTTGATGACGCTTCATGGTACAAGGTGTGCTCAAAGAACGCTTCCAATCATTGAGAAATTTTGTTGCACCTCTTGCAGTGGTGTCTCATCTATCATAGAGAGGTATTGCACATATTAAGGTCATTAAGTCTTCCTCGGCCATGATAGTGGCCGAGGAAGGCCACAAGCAAAATTTGCACACGGCAGCAGCAGGAAAGGACGGAACGGGGAGCGCCAACCACGGTGCGTGTAAATTCGCAGTCTATGTCACTGTGCGGACTGTAAGAGCAGGTGCTTGCCTCGAGAGACTGTTTCCCAATGCAACTGACCAGGCTCCCACATATGAGAAACGTAACACGGTGACAAGTACCAAGTCGGACAGCGCCGAAACCAGATTCTGCAATCAATCACTTCAATGTAGCTTGCACAAAAATACAGGCTGTCGAGCAAGAATAGCAATCCTGAATGAGACTAGGAATTCAATATGGGAATGAGAAAGCTTGCATTCAAGAAAGAAGCCACTCTACCTAGCAAGCATTGAAAGCCAAAAACATTAACAAAAGTTAAATGCTACATAGCACTCAGTGTAAAGGTTAATGCAAGACACACGCCAATGCCGCATCAGCTATTTCAGGAGAGGAATTGCACTCCCAGAACTTCCACAACAGAAAGTAATTTACAACATACAAACGCAAAGAACACAGCCTCGTTCAACTCGTTTTCAACTCGGCCGTCATGCAAATGACATAAAGCACGGAAAAACGTGAACAAGCTGTGTGTTAGCATCGTAAACTTCATACTAAGCAAGGGGCACACCACAATCCGGCGACAGCCGCTAATGAGACCAAGACGGGAGCACATGTCTGTGAACGCGCAAACGGAGCCCCTAAGCCACTCTGCTCCTCCGCCACCCCAGCTGCACGATTGCACCACTCGTTTCAAGCACAGCACACCAAACACACATTCAGCGCTGAACAGTGGGCGGTCCACGCATTCCCATTTACATGACTTGCAGCGAGCAGCACATCCCTCGATGTCCGTCAAGCAAAGTCGGACACGGCGACGCTACATAGCGGTTCGCAGAACTTCGCTGCCGAGGCACTAGGCCACTTCGATATTTCAATTGTCACCACCGCCGGGTTCTCAAGAAAGCACGGGTTACACAACGCAGATTCTGTACTGCCAGAGCTCACCGAGGCCAAAGCCACGCTGCCGCACCGCCACTACTCACGGCTTTCCGCCAAGTAACACAGAACCTACAACAAGTTACAACCAACACATAAGCAACGCACGCACAATCACATGAGCAATGTTGAACAACGCGCGGTGCAGAGAGCGATCACGCCGAGCACGAACACGCCACGGCGTCGCTCGGCACCAGCATCGTGCCTTCTGAAAAATCCCTAAACGCTGCTGTCCCTAGGCACCTAGGATCAGGTCACGTGAGGGATTTTTTGTACGACAAATAGACGCACGCCGTGCAGCGTGCCGGCCATTTTCAAACGAACGAACGACTGCACAAGGTACAGTTTCCCTTCTCTAAAGTTGTTTCTTCATTCTGTGGTGAAAGCGGTGTTTTGCATGGCAGTTATACGCTCGGCGGTAGGCTCTGGCGTTTGTTTTCGCGGTCGTGCGGTCTGTTTAGTATGACGTGCGTCTTGTACGTGGTGTACGGTTCTGTGAGAGATGAAGTGGTTTAAGGCGTCACGGCCGGAGTTTCTGCTGGGGTTGAGGTGGACGGAACACGCAGCGCGATGTGTGCACGCATATTTGAGCCTACAATCAGCCTCGGAAATCAATTCTGTATTTCTGAGTGTTCCATTCACTAATGTGGCCTTATTGCAGTATTATCCTTTATTTCTAAGCTGCGGTTTAGGAGCCATGAAACATACGCGACGATCGTAACAGCGTGAGTACCGTTCTGCTACGATAGGAGTTGTGATGTTATACTTTAACAAGCTTTCAAACTGTTCGCTGCAGGTTACATTGCCTGACTACTTGGTTCGATGGATGAGGTTTCCGCCGCTGAAAAAAAGTTTTGGCTAGTAATAGCAGCATACTTTACAGTCTGAATTAAGCTTGTCCAGCAAAGGCACTGTTTTAAAACTGCGCGAGCATCCTAAGCAGTGGTAAGTGCTGGATTACATATATCTTTGTTCTATATACCGCATGGTCCAAGCATATGGCATCAGCGGTTATATATCTATATGTTGCGGCGTTAGCCCGTTTTCTCTTGCTTTTTCGAGAAAGAGGATGACAAACGACTTTTTTTTTCGGTTGTGTTCGTTCCGTTCTCTACGACGCACTCACACGTATTACGAAAATTTTGTCCTCAAAAATAGCCATCGCATTCTTTTTATGCGATCCCTTTCATATATTGTGGCTGTATACAGGCCAAAAAGGCAATGCCGAAGCGCACAGCTTATATATGTATCGTGATGGTTCACCAACCGCAGTGATTGCTGTGTTGAGCAGCACCATCGGCCTTATGCGGGAAGGCTAGCGTAGACATATAGTAATTTCGAGCCTACTAGACTTGAAGTGTGTGAGAACGATGTCGGTGCATCACAAATATTTGATAGCACCTGCCGCTCAGATGTTCCGTGGTTTCGAGCATGCGCTCTTATGTTGTTTTACTCCCTACGCCAAGCGATCAGACAGTGAGCTGATTTACCATTTGATGCTGGTAATAGCGAGACGCCAGTTTTCTTTGTTCAATTAAAACCGATATAAGCAAAATAGTTCACGACACATGCACACACCGCGACTGGTGCGTGCACCGCGGCTGATAAAGCGCGTCACATTTTTGCGCCCCCAAGACATATTTCCGCCTACTGTAGTTACCGATGCACGGAAGGGTTTCCCTGACGACCTTATACGAACGGACATAGCGGAAATTTCACAAAGTACGATCTAAAACAATCCGAAATCGTACCGCAGCACGCGACAGCAATACAATACTTTCAAGCAGGGCCGCGCCGTATCGCCCAAGCCAGAAAGGAGGAAAGGCTCGCCGCCAACAGTTCTCTAGAGGGTGTTGTCGCCGCGCGCCCTATCCTCCTCGCCCGATGACAGGATGAAAGATAGGACAAGTCGCGCGATGCGCTACGTGTCTTGTCTTTTTTCGTCCTTGTATCTTTGGCGCATTTACACGCCTGAAATGCTGAAGCAACTCGCCCAACTAGCTGTATGTGTTTCATAACATTATTTGCAAGATTTATATGGCAGTGCTCGTATGTTGAGGTGCAGATGAATTGTGCAGCGTCAGCCCTCGTTCGCGCCTGCCATTTCATAAATTTCGTACGTTAACACTGTATACCGTATTTGCTCGCATAATGATCGCACTTTTTTGTCAGAAAAACTGACGCAAATTTAGGGGTGCGATCATTACGCGGGTTAAATTTCCCGCGGAAAAAAATTTTTTTTTTTTGGTAGTGACTACAGTGACAGGGCCCGGTACGTTAACATTTGCACTACAGTGACGGGGCCCGGTACTTTAACATCCACACTACGGTGACGGGGCCCGTCGCTTTAACAACACTACACCTACGGGGCCGTTACTATAAAGATGTCGGTATTGGGGGCGAGGACGACTTACGGAGTCGCCATCTGTCGGAAGCGCCTCACATGCGTCGGCGTTAAATAAAGGTTAAATAAACATACTACGCGGCAGCCCTCCTGAACAATTTTGCAAGTACTCTCGAAATGGCAGTATTTTACCTTTAACATAATCATGTTGGACAAACAGAAAGCACAGAATGGTTTACATTGATTGATTGATTGATTAACCTTTATTTTACAGTCCTGCAGAACGCGTATTAGCACGTCGCGGGCCGCTCCCACGACGGGTCCGACAGGCCTAGCCTGCCAGCCGCATCGTGGGCCTGCTGGACAGCCCAACGTTGCTCAGCCAGGAGTGGGTTGCGGAGGGCCGCCTCCCTCCTAGCTGAGCTGCGGTCAGGGCTTGCGATAGAGATACATCCCCAGAGCATGTGCGAAAGTGTTGATCTATCCCCGCAAGCAGGGCACGCGTCATCAGTGTAAATCTCCGGATATATCGCATGTAACGTGAACAGGTTGGGATAGGTTTCTGTCTGCAACAGTCTGAATGTTGCAGGCCTCGAGCTTGGGGTGAGGAGGAGGGTATTGTCGCCACGAGAGATAGAAGTGTTTAAGAAGTTAAATTATAAGTGGCAGGCGCGTCCCTACCATGCATAACTGTAACCATGGTTTACAAACGCTATCTCTTTGTCTACTACATACAGTAAGCTTGGACACTGCGAGCGGTCGCCGCAATCGATTCCACCGAACCGGTTTGCGCGAAACGTAAGCAATCGCTGAGAAAACTATATGAAATATGTTCTTATAGTAGGATAGCTGTCTGTGTAACTAAATGTAGCATAACAGAATGAAGCTGCAATGCAGCGATCGCACGGGTTCGCGGTGACCGACTTCGCGTCTGCATGCATGTCCTCGCGCAATGTTTCGCTTTCGCTCCGAGCACGTTTTCGCACCGTGCCGTGAGCTTTATGCCGCAGCATATGAGCATTTGAAAGTACGCAAGCAACCATTGTTGCATGGACACTATCGGAGCTGTTCAAAAATAATTTAGTTATAGCTAGGGTCTTCGACGCCTACAGCGACTTGTGATATGTTCCGTCGCGATGATTCAGTCTTAATTTTCTTTTTCTTTTCTTCTAAAGTCTTGGAAGCTTCAATATCATTATTTCTCAAATTTCATCGAACTGCATGTTTATCGGTCTTCTAAGCGAGCAATTACCCGCTGCTTCTTTTTCTTATTTCAGTAGAATATTCATTATCTGGTGCTACACAAGCAGGAACATGTGCCGTGCCTTTTTTAACGTGTTTACCGTTCCCATTCCATTAGAATGAACTTTCTTTCTTTATTATAATCATCATAGGTGTTGTGCATACGCAAAAGATTGTACATTCGTGGACAAGTACCCATTGCGGTCGTTCGATCCGTATGTGTGCAATCAATGTATTCCATTACTGCACGGAAGTTGCTGACATCGTGAAATTCACGTGGTGTTGTGGACAGTACTGGAATAAAATACCGCGGTCCGTGAAGTGCTTGGCATCCCCATAGGCGCCAGCATCGAGAAGCTCATGCAGCTGGGGGTCCACAACACCTTCGATGAGGTTGGGTCACAGAAGTTAGTCCAGGTTGTCAGGCTCGCTTCCTCGCCTGCGGGGAGGCGGATCCTGGAGGCGCTGGACTTTAACCCGTCAGGGAAAGGCGGTGCGTGCTCGACGCGTGGTCGCGGGAGGCCGTCACGGTCTCGCCGTTCCCGCGCAACGTGCACCCGCAACGCAATGTAGGCACACGCCGGGCCCGAGCGGCCGCACTTCTCGGATCCGTCGCCGACGATCCACGATCGGTCGCGTTCGTCGACGTCGCCCAATACGGTTCGTCCGACCGGTTCGCGGCGGCCGTGGTGGATCACAGGGGCAACCTAACGCCGCGTCCGTGCGAGGCAGGTGTCCGGATTGCGGAGATCCATTCTGAACTTTAGAACACATGCTCTGGCGGTGTCCCTCGTTACGGGACCACGGTCATCTCACCACGGAAGAAGAGTGGGAGGAGGCGGTCAGGCACGGCCTGCCCGTCCCAACGTCGGAACGGCTCGCGGCGGCCCCCTCAGGGAGTTTCTGAGTCGCTCCTCAGGACCTTAATAAAGTTCACTGCCTGCCGTGAAGTGCTCGAAGTTGTTTGCATAGAATGTTTGAAAGAAGTGCGACCATTGACGTCGCTACAGTGTTGACTGCAGGGCTGAGGTTAAAGCGCCGGGCCCCGTTACTGTAGTGTATATGTTAAAGTACCGGGCCCCGCCACTGTACTGTATATGTTAAAGTGCCGGGCCCCGTCACTGTAGTGAATATGTTAAATTACCGGGCCCCGTCACTGTAGTACAAATGTTAAAGTGCCGGGCCCCGTCAGGGCCTCTTCGATTTTCGCAGTTCTGGCAGCCCGCTGGTAGCCAGACGGCAGCCAGCTAGTTCCGGTTCTGACAGGAAGTCACGTGGGCTGGGATCCCAAGACAACCCGAACCTGCCCGAAGTTTGCAAAATCGAACGCCGGTACAGCTGGCCAAATGTAAACATGCTACCAGCATGGCAGCGCCCGTCGAGGCCGACGCGCGCTCGGCGTAGTCGGCCCATTTATGCGTTCCCACCTTGAAAATGTATAGTTGCATTCAGGAATACGATCGATTTCGCGCGACTCGTCGCAGGACGCGTACTGGGCCAACCTCGCCTTGCGCAGCGCAACAGATGGCCTCCGACGCGGCAGATGACAAGACGCGAAATCGTGATTGTATACTCGAAAGCGATAGCTGGAAGATCCCTGTTCGCAGCGATCACGTCGCCCACCGGCGACATTGATGAGTTGGCGCTGTATCATCACAAGACATGAGAAAGCAGGTTATCGGGTACGTCTCATACGCATTAAATTTCGCGCCGACCTGCTTGAGCTTCGATTTCAGAAAGTTTGTTGTGGCTGATGGTGCTTCTCATTTAAGGAGCTGGACGCGGCTGGCGCGTGAAAATGCACGTCGCCTGTGACCAGCGAAACGTTTCACACGAAATACAACATTGGTCGCAATCATGAGAGCAATAAGCCAATGTACGTGTGTCTAAATGTACCCAGTGCAATCAGTGTATTCTTAGATCAACGGCCTGCAGTTCGAACACATAACGGTTTCGAGCTGCCACCTAGGCATACGACGGAGAGACGGAGCGAACACGGGCTAACTGCAAAGCCTTCGCTAACTGCAGAGAAAGGAGAGATATACATACGCGAAATATGTGAAAAGGAACGCCACCAGAGAAAGACGAAACCAAGATGTACCGCAATGTGTGAATGAGCGCCTACAACTTGCGTGGAACACGATGCAGATAACATGCACGCATGAGAGCGCGGCGCGCTGTTTACCACCGCGAAGAAGCAATCAGGGGACACACACACATAAAAGCTTCAAACGGTTCACCACGGCTCGTATCACACCGCTTCGCGATGCGGAACGGAGCGTTAGAACCTAAAAAGATAACGCTAGAAGTAAGGAAATCCGGAGATGACCGTATACAGTTGGCTGAGCGAGATAAATTGAAGTCCTCAAGCGCCCGCGTTGAAATCCGTGAAGTCCCCGTAAAGATGGCGGCGAGCGCCCATCGCCTCTTTTAGTCGTCTGCTAGCCAGAGAACTTCCAGAGAGCAGCCAGACCAAAATCGTCCTGGCAGGTTCTGGCAGCCCGCGGGTAGCCAGAACCGTCCAGCGCGAGCAAAACGAACGCCCGGCGGAAGTGCGTAGCGCGGTGGGCGGAGCAACCCGAGAAAAACGAAGACGCTCTGGCTGGCTCTGGCAGCCCGCGGGTAGCCAGAAGTGGAAAATCGAAGAAGCCCAGTAGTCACTACCTTTTTTTTTCGTTCCGCGTTTGCTGCGGTATGCGAGATTGCGGGTGCGGGACACCAAAACAAAAATGCTGTTGCCTTGCCATGAAACGGCGACGAAGCAGACACTGGCAGAAGAACCCAACAACGATGCTAAGGTGCCTTTTTCAGAAAGAGCCCGGCGGCACTACCTAGCTATAGCCGCAGCTGCATTTTTCTTGATGTGCTCTGCCACCTAGCGGAATTGGCGAAGCTCCATAGCTCGGCCGCGAAATGGCTCGAGTGTCTGCTGTTGTTGGTTACTATGTTACTCTATAGTTTTACTGTATTCGGCTGGTTGATGTAGTGTTTGTCCACTGATATGGTAAAGTTGTGAAAAAAAATCGCTATTCAATCTTGTTTTTGCAAGTTTGTGCATTTTTATGTGTTGAGGTTTTACCATGGTTGCAGCAGTGCTTGAGGACCTCAATTTTACAGACCACTGATTAAATTTTCTAAGATAGAGAAATGCTTTTTTTGTTTGACTTGGTGGATAGCGGTCACATTCGCCATGTTTCCTTGTATTGTTTTATTATACTTTTCAGGTTTCTTTTGTCGTCAAATATATAAAGGCAATTGGTGCAGTCCTTGCTGCTTTCTCCACCCTGTACTTAGTGCAGTCCAAACCAGCTGCTACATTGTGCAACACAGAGATGGCATTTTTGTGGAGAAGCATATTTCTTCCAGAGCCATTGACATTGGCTGGCTCAGCAGAAGCAAGAACTTGAATGAAGTGCGCCTACTGTCATATGATACTGTGGGTCCGTAGGCTAAAAAGGAAATTATGTGTGACCGCTCTAAACGGGACAAAGGAGGATGCTATTCAGCAACAGCTTGCTCTTAGTTGAATTGCACTTTTGGTTATATGCAGTATATGGTGATATTGGCATTCCCAAGCATTGTTCTGAAGAGCAGCTCTGTGCCAAGATGTACACATGAATGTGAGATTAAGGAACGGGCTGTTTTCTACACTCCTATTCCTAGGTTGTATTTGTAGAACCTCTGCTTGCTTGGAGCAAACTTCATCTGTCCAAGAGCATGTCTGTTGAGGCTGAATAAAGAAGGCGTCATATACAGTACTACATGATTAACTTCTCAGGCAAGATCGCCTGAGAATCTCGCTTTCTGAATGTTCGCTTGCCCTCTTGCAATTGCCTGGCGCTACGCTTTCATCAGCATGACGTCCAGTGAATTACGAGAGGGCAAGCGAACGTTTGGAAAGTAAGATGTTTGCACAATCTTGGCTCTGGCTTTTTTTGTAGTATTAAACATTAGAGCTACTTGGGAAATCACTTGAGTCCCGCAACTGGCTATGTCACTGCGTAGCAGCACTGTTTACAGTCTCCGATTTAGCTCTCTTTAGTGTAGATTGTCCATGTGTCCCTGTGGGGGAACTGCATAAAAGCGTTCCTCCACCCTTTCCTTCTTCGTCCTCTGCCCCTTTTCTCTCTCTCCCTCCTTTGCTGCCATTTCAGTCAACCCCCGTGGGGTCCCTCCAGACAGGGCAGGAGGTCATCGTTTCCCCAAACAGGGAAAGGCACATTACAACCAATGCCTGGGTAAGGCAGCCAAACAAGCGAAACTTTTCCCCTTCATCCCCTCATGCTTAGTTTACCACTGTCTCTCGGTCCATCTCTCTTCCTGTTCAGTCTTTCTTTGGCGTTGCATGGCACTGTCTCAAAGGGTGGATACAGCCATCACAATGACTGGTTGCATTGGTGTGATTCTGAATGACCTTGCATGCTGCAGGGCAGCATTTGCCACATTCGTTGCTAATTAAATAAGGTTATTTCAGCTTTTCAATTACTAACACTGCTTCTGCATATTTGGTGGTACCTTTGCATGTTTGTGCATCTGCCTCTGCGGGTGTGTTTATGTGCCTATATCCATATTCTACCAGTTAAAATTACTTAATGACTAGTGTGTGCCAATACATCTGAAATGATGTCATTTTGCATATTTGTATGTTATGACATTTTGTTGTTTCATCACGCATGTACTTAGTGGATATTCTTATTTAAGCTTTGCAGTAAGTTTAAATGAGGCTACTGTGCAAATAGAAACCTGAGGAGCTTTTAATATTAATATTATATTATTTCTGTATGTCTTCCCAAACTAAAAGCACCATTCACACATAGGACTATATGAATAGCACGACCTAGTACACAGTATACCAATGTCAGCTTATTAGAGCTTGATTCAGCTAATCAGGGCTTGCAGACAGCCATTTTCACCTCCTAAAATTTTACTATTGGTTGTACATGAGTAAAATTATTTTTTTTTCTCCCCGACTATTTTGGAAACCTATGCTGTCTTGCTGGTATTAAAGAGTTCTGTTCGCAACTGTCACTTGGGGTCTTCAACTCCATTTTTTCGTAAGCCTGTGAATACGTGCATTGGGTTGGGACTGGCATGTCATTTACATTTAACTTCACAACTGCACAAAATTGGTGAAGGTTGTTGGTGCTTGCAGCTACCAGGGCCTTTTATTTTTCAATCTCTTTAGGAAGCTCCGAAAGAGGGGCATAGAAAAATGTTTCCATGGACCAATATAACCATATCGTCAGAATTAATGTGTGACAGGCCACTACTAATGTGCCTGCAAAACAATGATGTTTCTGTGAACCTTGGCATGGGTTGTGGACCTGCGTGCTCCATTCTACATATAGCTTGTGCCTCTTGTTGCAGAGCAGTGTCACTTGATTGCATAGTAAAGCAGTACTTTCACTAAACACACAAACTGCACAATCGTGTGATGGGGAATAAAAAGAAATGTGATGAAAACTTACTTCCAATCAGTCCAATCAGACGGCGTCCCGCTGACGTATGCTCGTGTGGTAACTCGACTCCAGGAGGGAGAGGTATGGTTTGCACAGGAAATTAGCTCCAGCACACTAGCCGTGTCTGCCATGTTACCATTGCCACGGCGGTGCCCTGAGATTGAGCTCAAGGCACAAGCTGGGGAGCGAGGTGCGAAAAGGCACCTCGATCCCCGCACAGGATCTCAACATGAAAGTCTCAAAAGTAGTGGTTCAAGGCAGCGGGATAATCCAAATAGCGGTGGTGGCTTCTAATAATACTATTTCAGTCCTGCAGTCACGGCTTAATGTCCAGAACATCCGACAGCAAAGGGCTTCACCTCCTGAACTTTTGGAAAACCTTATACATTGGCACTATAGGGTGAAAGGGGTTCGGATTATCGGGCATGTTCGAAAAATCAGGGTTAGAACATATGCCATAGGGTGTGCAACTAAGAAGTTATTTACATAAATATTCAATTACTGAATGGATTGTATTGGTTTTTCTTTCAAATGATGTCTGTCCTGGCAGCTGATTCTTCTGTAGTGAGGTGGTTTGACTAAATTTTAGGCTTTATTAAAGAAAGTGCTTAAAGTAGAAAAAGAAATCTATACTGAAGTGTAAGGCTGAGCTACATGGCCCAATTTTGTACATCATTTGCCTATATCAGACTTAATGCTTCAATATTTTCTTTTAAGTGGCGAGCTTTTGTGCCAACACTCAGTTATGTCATGCAAACTAGTATATAAACACACTTGAGTTTCATATGCCATATGCAGGTCTTTCAAGCCCCATGATCCAGCACTTTAGCTCCACATAATGTCCTACATACTTGGTCCAAGGACTGCACTTGTTTTTCTTCAAGTTTGGTTCATGTTCTTAAGGTTCAGCCCATACAGAAAAGACATTAAATAAATGCACACCTGACATGCTTGCCACTTGCTGTGTGCAACGACCTTGAGAAGCCTATATTTTGGCTTTGCCTGGTATTTATTATTGCTGGCACGTGAGTGTATAGCTACAGTAGTGAAAGTTGGTTCAACACTGAAGCAAATGTTTCTAGGTAAAGGTAACTTCGGACGTTGGGCCCGATTAAGGTTGCACAGTAATAAAAGGCTGCTGGTTTTCTCATGAGATATGAGCAGAATGTTACAATGGAAAGTGCCTGCATATCGGGAGGCACAGGATTAATGAAACCTTACTTCACAAATGCATGGGAAATCTTGCCCAGGGCATTGCACAGCAGCAGGCACTGCCTATGCAAAGCTGCATACATTGTACAAACAGAAGCAGTTGGGTGGAAAGCATGATGGAACAAGACACAGGGTGGCACTGCTATGCAAATTTTGTGACAACACTGATGCTCTAAGTCAATTGGCCTCCCTCTGACTCGATTGCAAAAGCAAGGAACGGACTGAAGAGAAGCTCGACACGCCATGCATGGTGCCTCTATGTACTGCACCGATACCATGCGGAGATAGCGCAACACTTAAAGAACGGCAGTGTGGCCTGTGGACCGATAAGTTTAGAAATGCCTTTTTTTTTCTCCCATTACATACAGTGCATCCCATACACAAGAATATATGTCATTTGCCTTTCGTCTCCTTTCAAGCATCACACCACCTGGAATGCCACAGAAGTCCTTCCAGTCAGTGCCCATGCTAGGTCTAGTCACTTGTACATTAGCTTCAAAAGCTTTAGTGACTACTGTACCATCTTCTAGGTGTTATAATTCCTTCCTTGCACACATGTACATACATGTGCACATTCTCTGTTATTGCACGGTTGTTGCCTAGTGCCTCATTTAGTGAATCAACATTTGAGACATGTGCCAGTGTTGAGAGTACCACCTTGGATGCTTGCCTCTGTGTGCTTGCAGTCAAACCCCCAGAAGAATGCATGGTTGGACCAAAGCAACCCACGGCAGGCGGGCAACACACTGCTTGCTGAGAAGCTGGTGCATCAGGGAGGCGGGGCAGGTGGCGTGCCCCAGGGATCGGTCCAGGTTGTCTCCTCTACCAATGGTGACCTGGCCAATGACGACCCCACCACGGGCCACTCCAACACACCCATCGCATTACCCGTCGAAGTGGAGGTTGTCCCGGATACCAAGTGAGTTGTCATATTCCAGCCATGCTGGTCTTGCTCTTTGAAGCTGTGTACCTGTACTGACCACATTCACAGATACTTTCACATCACATTGGAATATTCTTTCACATCTGTCTCACTTCAATGAGTCTGGTACAATTCGTCGCTGTGATGATGGCCGTTCTGTGCACTGGCTTAACCAATTATCTGTCTAATGTGACTGGATACAGTCCCTAGTCGCGAACACGTACAGGCTGTTAAGTGGACAATGCCGTCCTTCGAATGAAGTGGTCACTTCGCAAGGAAAAATTCCAGGGTGAATATTTTGCAACCAGCTGCTCATGAGGTCACTCAAATGCACTTCAGTACAGGGAAATTGCGTTACTCAAGAAACTTTCTATTGTAGGAATCGCCGAGGGGTATTGAAGCACACTGTCTTTATTCAATTAAGGGGCAGCACTATGCTCCGCCATTTCAGATTCAGATTTATTGGTTCCAAAACAGAAGTAATTACATGACGAATATACAGACGAGGGTCCCAAAGTCAAAGAACTGTAGTGGGACCCTCGGTTAATAATAACAACATTGATGGTGATATCAATAGACAGCAAATTAGCGTATTATAAAACATCTACAGATCAAACACATCATCAGTCAAGAAAGAGCTTTAGAGCGGGCCAGCGCTCTTTGTGAATAGGGTGTCAAGTTTTTGCAGAATTGGTGTCAGATGCAGACTATTTTTCTTATAAGTTAATTTTTCCTGCATTGTATATTTTATTAAAAAATGATTACCCTGAATATCATCCAAATGAACATGGAGCAGTGAATGTGCATATGCTGTTGTTGACAGTTGAATTGTGGCATCATAGGAATCAGATCAGTGCCTTTCGCAGACAGAAGGAAAGGGAAAACTAGACCACTTATGTGGCAAGAGAAAGTAGGAAGGCTTTCATAACATGCAAAATGCACCATAGGAAGAGGGGCTTTCTTCACTACAAATTTGCCGCTGTTGTTCCCACACTGAACGCAATGCTCGCAACAAATTAGTGGCGCAGTAGGTTTTTAATTTGTTCCATCTTGCTTGAGCTACAACATTCAAGCTATTAAATCACATTGAATAAATTTATTTATCCCGTAAATAAGTGCAGTAATGTCAGTGGGTTGGTTAGTCTGTAAACTACCTATAGGTCGCCTACCAATTGTTATTCTCTGGCAAATTTGCCCACAGCAGTTGTGAAGCTAATCATTGTCCGCCTTGGCTGTTCTAGGTGCTGCTGCTTTTTCAAGAAGAAAAAAAAGATAGGGCGCCAAAAGTGACTGGCCCTGGCGGCTTCGGCCACACCGGACCAGGAGGCCACGCTGCTCTGGACATCCCCTTCCGATTCCAAGGAGAGTGTGCCCTGTGCTGCTGCCCCCCCGCATGCCACAGCGGCTGCTGGTGCGCCACACATCTCGTCCTCGGCCTTCTGATGGCACTGCACTATTTATACCGGACACTCCCCACCACATCTCTCAAACCACCCGGATTGCTGAAGAAGAGAAGGGCGGCCATTCGTCGCCCATCTCTCTTTTGACGCTTGGTCGGTTTTGAGGGGGGGGGGGGGGCGCACTGCTGCTGTGTCAGACATGGTGTGCAGTCTTACTCGCATGGTGAAGAGACAGGAGGCAGTTTTCCTTTATTATTCTTTTTCTCTATGGAGGTGTTCACAGTGGCCCAACTGTTGCTAGGGCTGTTGTGCAATGGCAGTGTTGAAAGTCAGTGGGCCTTCCCCAAGCCCTCCTCCACTCTCCCATTTTGTTTCTTTATCCAGGTGACCTGTCTTGCCAGTTACTACACACCCATGGACAAGTGGTGTCATAAGTTGCCAGTTGTCTTGTGAATGCGTAACACTTGACCGACAGTGGTGTGCTGGAGGTGGTGGCCCTGTTTTTTTTTTCCCCTCTTCTGCTGCAGCTGCAGTTGCTGAAAAGAGCTGGCAAGTGAAATTTACAGCAGTGCAGATGTTCTTGTATGTACGTGTATGGGTGTATCTGGATCACTTGAGAGAGGCCCAAAAACTTGTGTTATACTGCCTCGGAGGATGACAGTTTTCCAGCTGTCTTGCCTTCCATTTGCCCACCTGGCCTAAGAGAGGTCTCTTTTTTTTGTTCGTTAAGTGCTTTTTTTTTTCCTCTTTCTTTGTTACATTCTTTGGTTCTGACAGAAACTGTGGCTCGCTGGTGAGTTAGGTTTTTGTTTCAATGCCGCTGCCCCTTTGCGTGCCTCTCACCTCTGTTACGTCTAACATCGTGTACCTACAGGCGCATGTTGATGAATGTGCATGCTGAATACACATGCGAGTACACGTAGTCCCGGTCACTTGAGCAGAGCAGAGAGGGCAAAAAATTTTTCCCATTAAGCTAAAAAAGTGAGCAGTGTTGCCTCTCACCCAGCCGCGTCACATCCTTTGGTAGCTGGCACATGACACCGCAGCCTTCTTATCGAGTGAGAGCGCATCCCTGGTGCAGATCCCTGTGAGGAGTGAACAGTCAAGTCGCAGCAAAGTGGTGGTTGCACAAGGAAGTAGTGATCGTCAAGCACAAATGCAGGGAAGAATTATGAAAGAAAGACAAGGCAAGCTGTGCATGTCTGAAGGAGCTTGCTGGTCGTGCTCGCAGTGGATGAAGTTAGGGAACGGAGAGGGTCAGTGTTTGAGGGTCTTCGCCTGGCCCCCCACACACAAAAGAAAAAAGACGTTTGCGTGTTGTTTCCCACAAACCGTGTACAAATTGTAAAGAATAGTTTGTTCTTTCTTTCCTCTTGCTGTGAAATCTTTTTGTGTACCAGTCTTTCCTAGTTTATTTTTGTGTTTTGTTTTGAGTAGGTTTCTTTTTTCTTGTAATAATCAGGTTAAAGGAAACGACTCATAGCAGTGTTGGAAGCTAAGAATAGCAAGGTCATAGGCATCAGAATAATATCCTGATTTATTACAGCCAACAGAGGTGATGACAGCCTCTTGTTGTCTTTCTGTCTCCCCTCCACCCCCCTAATTCTATGCCATGTATGTCATTGCTGTAATGGAGTGCGCCTCTTTCCTCCCTGTGTATAATACATTTATCTCTGCTGCCTTGTACATAAAGAAACATAATAGGTGGAACAAGAGATGCTGCTACTTTTTTTTTTCCCTGCCCTTTAATTCTTGTCTTCACTTTTATCTGGGCATGTTACAAGCACAGTTGTTAGCGTCTTCTCACAGCACTTTTAGTAAAAAAGACGGCGGAAGTCGTCTGTGTGCGGACCATTTGTTGCCTTTGCAGCCTTGGAAGTGACGCAAAGGAATGGCATTGAAGACATTGTTAAAATATAGCTTAAATCTGGTGGTTTCTGAAACTTTTTTTTTTCTATTCCATTCCTTCCCTTCTCATTTTTTTCAGCATGTCATTTCTGCCGTGGTACTTAGTCATTTTGTAGAGGCACAGCTTACTCTCGCCTGATTATCATGCGCGTGTCGTGTCTTCAATACCCCCCCCCCCCCCCCTGTTAGCTTTGCCTTTTCACACTAGAATGAATGGTTTTTGATCTCATGCACACTGCTCTCCCATATGTATATTACTTGTTGCCTCCGTGAATGTGTTTATGCATGTGTGCATTCTTACTCTTGCTCATGTCGCTTTGAATTCACCTGCATCGATCAGCGCACAATCCGATAGGCGGAAGCGATGTGGCAAACTCGTCTGTCTTGCAGTGCTTCTAGTTTGACAAATTGTGCTGTGCTTTAAATGCTTTTAAATTTCTGAACACTTTTGTTCTGTTTGTTCCTTTCCCATCACCTTTCTTTTTTCCCATGTCTGGTCTTGGTTGCATGGTATTTCTTTAAATAGTTGTAGCTTGGAACAATGCAATACCGGTGGATTTCTTTATTTTGTCTCCGATTGTTTCATTGCATTGCATGCGTGGTCCCACAGTGCGTCACCCAGGCAGCCACACAAGCTGCCCAGAGTTACAAAGCGTATGGACTTGCTCTTTCTGCTGTTGTTTTTGAGGCATGGGATGGGCCCTACCACGACACTATTTCCTTTCCCTTTGGATGTGATACTTCGAGCTCAGACAGCCGCAATAGCATATTGCCCCTCTACAGAAAAGACGAGATGATGCAGGGCATTCGGCAAGTTATGGCAAAAGGTGGATGGATGTGACTTAGTGAGTCCTTGTAAAAGAAAAAAAAAAAAAAAAAGGCAGCCAGCTTCTGTTGGCAACTGTTAGTGAAATTGTTTCTTTAGATAGCACAGACTTTGCTGTTTCAGCATGCTTATGCCTTGATTTTAATGACACGATATCTGAAAGCTGTAGACGTTTGGGAAGCTATCCAGCCAACTGTTTTGTTTACTACACTTTTGCTGAATGTTATCAATAAGAATAAAGATTGCACAATAAAGAGTGCCTGGCTTTAGTAGAACATATTGTGTTCACCACAAACATATTCCCTCGTTCAATAAAAGCGGGATAAAGTGTTCAGTGGACGAGATTGTGGTGCACACACAACACACTTTCTGTCCCCTGAAGTGAAGTGTGTGGTGGTTTCAAAGCATTTTTCTCCGAGGAGCATTGCCTTGGGCAGTGCTGCTGCTGTCTTTTCCCTCGCTGGTTGTAGTGCTCGTTATAGTCTGTGTGGCAAGCCAAAGATGTAATGCAAGGGAAAGTTTTCTTGGGCATGAGAAGTTCATGGGAGATGGAAGCCAGATCAAGAAAAGTTTTTCTGAAACCCCTCCTTATGGTCTGCATCAATTATGCTACACAGATAGCCTTGTATTGAAGCTGAACTTTGTATACATACACACAAATGCAAGCTGTTGTGATGATCAGTGTGTGGCAGAAAGCTGGATCTTGTTTCTTTTGCATACTGAACAATTTTTTATTTCATATAAATTTTAAGTAAAATGCATTCCCTCCTCCCATCCTTCTCTTACGAGGATAGTTCAGTGAACTTCAGTCACTCCAAACCGTTTCTGCTTTCCGTGAGTGGTGAGAGAATAAACAAAGCATGCAGAATGTTGCAGATGTCTGAAGCGTTCTTTATTCACAATTCTTCACATATATATACAGCAAATAGGTGATATGACTTGCAGCATGATAGCCCAAGAACAGGAGAGGCAGCAGCAACTACGAAGATGAGCTGCCGCTTGCACTGCTGTCAAATGTATCGGAACTAGTCGCCGTTTCAGATGGCTGCTCTCGATTATCATCTTCAGAGGCACTTGTCTTCACGAGGAATCCTGAAATTTCTTTCTGCCAGGGTGGGGTTGGCCGTGGGCAGTAAGCATTGCCACCGCCGTACTTATCTGAAATGTGGAAAAAAAATTTGTGTTTGTGAATGCATTGCTGTATGTACTTGCGTGAACAAGAAAGGTGGCGTATTTCAATGTGAACAGCAGCCTTTTCGGGCAGATGTACTTTGTCCAGTGCTGAGGTCCTAGCTTGAGAGCTTTAACATGAGCACATTGTGATAAGGGGTTGAGGTTGTTAAAATTGTGAAGCATGAACAAAACTCTGTTGAATAATGGCTGAACAGAATTTTAAACTGCCATTGTGTACACTGATTACCAAAAGACCACTTTAGTGCAGATTCCAAGCAAACAAGCTTTTTTCAAATGTGACAAACAGCATGTAATGCACAAGTTGCTGAACCATTTTCAGCTAGAAAATTTTATGCAGGACACTGCCTATACTACGGAGTGGTACAACGGCACTATTACTCAGTATTTTTAATGTGGCTGCACTGTGCAACAAAACAAGCAGGCTGTTTCGTATATGCAGCCTGGCACTGGTGCTTACAACTGTAATACCTGTGTCGTTCACACCACCACAAAGGCCGCAATTTGTCTGAGACTGATTTCGTCAGCACGCTGCAGTAGCTTCGCAACAGCTCACGAATATGAAACCACTACCGTCTCCACCTTGCTTCTGTGCGATCGGCAGCTGTCGGTAATGCAAACGAGTTTTTGCAAATGCACCGTGCTTCAATCTTGCTGGTTGAAAAAATAGTGACTGGCATATTAAGGAACGTAATGTATCTGTGTTGCCAAGTTCACGGACCGCTGCTGCAACTGCCCGTGCGTGTTACTGGCACTTCAAGATGTATGGCTTTCCTCAAGGATACATAATATTGCTCATCTGCCAGTGTTGTATCGCTAACCTTTAAAGAAAGTGCTTCAGCCTTGGAACGTTGGCAAGAGTGTTTAACAATGACAGAAGGAGTAGCCCCACGTCCCGTCATAGTAAGTTTCGCGCGCAGGATCAAAACACAGCCACCCCTACTGGTACAGAGACTTGCGCCCACTGTATCACCAACGTGTCAATGAGAATGGGCGTGCACGTGAATATGTGTGCACCATATACACACAATAAATGACTGGCTACACCGATAGCACACGAGTGGTCAAAGCAGAATGTTTCGAGACGGTCCACAAGAGTAAGCGAGTTGCTAGCGATAATACATCTTTGCTAGAAGGTATTGCAACACACAAAACAGCTACGTTTAAAAGCTTATGTGCAGCAAGAACAAATCTACCGGAACTGAGCACACCCGCGAGCGATTAGGTGGAAATAATCGTGTAGCAACAGCACCGAGGAAACTTACAGAATCAGAAACGTGACAAGCTGCTGCTTCAAAATATTTACCAACTAATGAATGAAGAGCAAAACACACTAATTCCGATTCAATTGGTAAGTAGAAAATCTGGATAGCTTGGAATGCATATTTAGCCCTCTTTTAGAACAAGCACCATATGCACTGCTCCCCCGATTGGACATAGCCTAATCAGCTGCAAAAGCGCTTTTGCATTTCCTCTGAGGCTTGGCCAAAGCTTCGTGTCATGTCATTCACCCGGTCATCGGTTACGATATCCCGAAACAGGTTTGTTATGCCGCACCGTGGTGTCGGACGCCTACTGTAAACATGGAGGCAGTTAAGGCAAGCAATTGACGCGTGGCTACGTGATCAAACATGGCAGCGCCCACAGGATCGCCGCGAAAAGGGGTGAATGACGCGACCCTAGGGCCCGTATTCAGAAACAGAACTTAAGTAGGGCGTCAATAAGTGCGAGAAAAGTACAAGTGTTAGGAAAGTTTTAGACCAGTTCTTCAAAAACGACACTTAAGTATCACTTTCGAAAGTAACACTTTTCGAGTCAAGTATGTCCTCTGGTGTCGAGGATGCGTAAATATTTGACGTGTACGATAGGTTCAATCGCAAAAAAATAATTTTTGCAGCAGAGTAATGTGGATATAACTGTTGCAGTGCTTGCTCGCGCATTCTTCTGAGTAAAACACAAAGAACGGTTTGGTTTTAGCGCTTTACTCAAACTCGTCTGGCCACAAGTTATCGTTGGCTCTCGCAGCCACTGCGGTTCTGCGTGTCGCCGACTCGACTTTTTTTTTTGTTGTTTTGCTGCTGAAAACTTGCGGTGTTCTTGCGCAGAGAGTGTGCGTGCGTTGCGTATTATCAACGCGCGCGGACGATGGAAAAAAGGAAAACAAACTTTTCCGAGGAAGAACGTGCCGTGCTCCTTGAGTTCGTTTCGCGCCATCGCAGCCTTTCGACAGTGAAAAACTTCCGCGTCATCTCCTCCGGGACTTCTGATGGGTACATGAGTGCGGTCAATGCACCCGCTCACACCAGGAAACCGTGCGATGGCGTAGAACTCGTCCATTACTGATGCCAAATCATTACCATTTCGCAACTTCACGAGCTGCGGGAACAAAGTCTCGGCAATCATTCTTGACATTCGTGCAATGATTCGAGACACAGTTGCTTGCGAAACATTAACGAGGTTCCCGGTGACAACCTGAAATGTTCCGGTGCCGTAGAATCGCAGCACGATTAGAAGCTGGAGCAGCGGCGGTACGGGGTGACCGCGTTCATTGTCTTTGGGGACCAGTGGCAGCATTTCCAAAAGCCGTAGCACCGCTTGCTTGGAAAATGGTACCGCCACGAGAATCCCGCGTCGTTGTATGCTTCCATGGGATTCTGTCGATCCTTAAGCCGTGGCCGTAATGGCGACACGTATCGGTATGCCTCATCCTTCGTAATATTGCGCACACGTCCGGCGAAATCAGCAAAGTCGTCGACGCTGCCGTAGTAGGCGGCCTTCTTGCTTGGTAAGCGAGAGTAGCGAAAGTCACACTTAAGGTTGCCAATGACCGTACTTTACTTTCCGGCACTCAAGTGTCGATTAAAGTCTACTTTAAGTACAAGATTTGTCTATGAAAGGCGTTAAGCATCGACCGGCTACTTAAGTCATAAGTTAAGGGTAAGTTCCGTTTGTGAACACGGGCCTAGGTGACCCAAGTTGGCGGGAAAACGGTCGGAGACGGGCAAACGCCGGAAAGGGCTTAGAATGCTAATAAACTGATTGAGATGA
The DNA here is from genome assembly GCF_038994185.2 of Dermacentor albipictus. Classification (NCBI taxonomy): domain Eukaryota; kingdom Metazoa; phylum Arthropoda; class Arachnida; order Ixodida; family Ixodidae; genus Dermacentor; species Dermacentor albipictus. The sequence continues at coordinate 33,452 of NW_027225622.1, read as the reverse complement.
AACATTCGTAAGCAGTGATCCGTTGGAGAGGGGCAAAAAGTGCCGCGTAACCTCCTGAAATGACGGTAATATCGACCGGTGAGCCGGAGCTGCATAGTCTTACCAGCGTGCATTTACCGTTCCTTAAGCACTGCATCGCTAGTTGGCACGACGCCAAGTCTCTGCTATCGGCCACACACTGTCAAGAATGATAAGAAACGAATAGAACCGAAGGAAAAGTATCATTTCATAACTCGGATCTGGTTTCGATTACCACGGCCGGTGGATGTGACGGACCACCGGCAGAAACCGCGCCACGAGAACGGAAGGCGTGCAAACTCGTATTCTTACATTAATGCTCGTGCTACCGACAGTAAACGCTTAAAACCTCTACACGAGAACAAAACATGACAGCGCTTAAATGTCATGCGATTTCTCTCGTACCAAAACACGGCAGCGCTTAAATAGCATGCGATTTCTCTCGTACTCGCGCCATCACTGTGCAGATATCAACGAAGCAATACACTGCTACACAATGCCGCGAGCTTTTCCGCCGCATATCAAACCACATACCTCCTTTGGTCTTTCGAGAAGTCGGTGAGCTGGAACTGGAGGCACCTGCGCGACTGCTCAAAGTTTTCCCGAAAGACTTTGCACCCACAACTGCGGAAGAGACATGACACGATGTTGTGCGAGAACCGCCTTATTTGCGAACTCAAGAGTAACCACAGCTCGCGCATACTTACCTCGGCTGGCACCGTCCGCCTTCGTTCGCACCATGGCTACTGCGTCGCCTTGACGCAAGGTAATGCCTATGAGTGGCACAAGGCCTCCCTCGAAATGGTCGGCACAGTAAAGCGCTCAACGCTGAATAGCACAACTATCCGTACCCTGAACACTCGCACTGGGCCCAAAGTGGCGCGAAATTTTGCGCGCGTTTTGACAATGACAATGCCTCCTTTACTAGATGCCAGCCGCGTTGCTCGCTTTCCCATTGCGGCTGCGGTTGCCTTAGTTGAAGTTAGTTCAGCAAAAATTCCGTGAGGCGGCGCTCGTTGCCTTTTCAACTTTCGGCGGATGTGGCAGCGGCGGCTGAATGCTCAGCCGGCGCTTTATATGCGCGGGCGTCTGTTAGCGAGCGTTATCGCGGGCCCCCGAGATGGCAACAGACGCCAAGATAATCTCGGAGGCCGCAGCACGTGATCTAGGTTGCAGATGTCCGCCACAAGCGGCGCTCGTTGCCTTTTCGCGGAGGAGAGAAACGGGAGAGGGCCAGGAACCGAGTTTACGGACAACGCGGCTGGCATCTAGTAAAGGAGGCATTGAGCAAGCCGAACGCGCCGAACGCGATTTTTTTTTTCTTCTCGTGAGTACATTACGTGCATTGACACAGCTTCTTCCGTATCAGTGATGAATAATATCGTTAATATCGGCAAGTTTGCGGCAATAACGTAACCATGTCCACTTTGAGGGGACAGAAACAGGGGGGCGCGCTTAGCTGCCAGTGACACAGAAATGCACGGCCGACGCAGTGATGCCACGGCTGCTGATTTATCAGTAGATCTACTGATTTTTAAAATTTTCTGCTGATTCAGTGATAAAGCTCTTGAATCTGCTGATTTTCTTGCTTTTCTACAGAAACGAAAGCGAAATCTGCAACTTTTTCAGTACAGGGAATAGGTGGATAGATGGTTATAGAGGTTACAGAGGTTATATTAATGTGATGTCACCTAGCGAGAGAAAAAAAAAACGTGGTTGGCTCCGAGGTTAACATACACTCCTGCGTTTCCAGACAAAAACGTGGCGCTACCTTTGTCTTTGAGCAAAGTGGGGAAAAGGCATAGAGTTTCTATGCTCTATGGGAAACGGTGAGGCGGTGAATTTGTGAACGTGGGTGCACTACCAAACTGCACAACTACGAAACGACGATTATCATCATCATCATGACAACCTATTGTTATGTGCACTGCAGCACGGAGGCCTCTCCCAGCGATCTCCAATTACCCCTGTCTGGAAGATACTATACTCTAAAGCTTTCAAGTACTAACTACCATCTGACGCCTTTAAATAGGCCATCGGAGGGCTTCGCTGTTTTTAAATTCGTGCTTGACAATGGCTCTCTAGATCCCCGGGTTTTTCAAAAGTATCGCTAAGAATCTCGGGGTCAATTTCTGTACTATTTCCTGGAACCTACAATACTTCAACAGAGTACTAATATAAGCGCTGAATTCGTGGGCTCATAAACTGAGTGCAAAAACTGAAATTAAAAATCTACTGATTTCTACTGATTTTTCGCAAAAAAAATCTACTACTATTTTTTAATGTGTCGTGGCAACACTGGGCCGACGTGCTGCGGAAACTGCGGCACCTATCTTCACTACTATCCTAATACGGCACGTTTCCGCTAAGGGTGGGCGAATATCTTAGCTGTGTTACAAACGTCGGCGTATGAATAGAGTACACTTTTAACGTATCAGAATAAACGTGGCTACTATCATTGCCGCGCGCGATTTGTTACGTGCTCACGAGTGCAAAAGCAGATGAAAAGAATCGAAATGCGCCTTTATTATTTTTGTTGACATCAGCCATTATAAAGCAAACCCATAATAAAGGCAAGTTTGGTTGTACCTCATTTTGTCATGGAAGTGCGGAAAGTGATGAAAGTAATGAAATGAGGCATCTACTTAAGAATGTTTGGTGCGTGCAGGTCGCTTGGCTTGTCTTGAAAAGTCGTTCGCGTAGCATTCGACAGATGGTAAGCGCGATCATTATTCGCTAGACTTAGCACACGACATATCGCTGCGGCAAGTTCGGGGTGCGATCATTATGCGAGTAATTACGGTATTTCTGACCAGCACAACCACTTTGAACGCATGCAGCTAGCTTCGAACGAAACCGGGCAGGCTGAAAAAAGCTCAAGCCATGGAATAATGGTGTTCCCCGTCAGAAAGGATCGAATGCGATCGACTGCTGGAATTCATTTCACTGGGCACAGCTTTAATGTAAGTATCGAAAAAAGTTAAGGGCTGATATTTTTTACTAACTTGCATTTTCTCATTTTTAATATAGGCACACAAACATAGTGGCACTTAAAATTATTTGATTGTTGAACAATAGCGCGTGCGTGACACCCAAGAAGAAAGGCTACCTTTAGATAAAATAGCTTTGTAATATATGTATATATATACAAATATATGAAAAGTCGGTAATTTGGTAGGTGAAAGACCAAATTGGCTACCAACAAATTACCGAATACCATTTATTTCTCGTGTTGTACCACTTAACGGCGTTCTGCAGCTTGTTTCTGTATACAACGATAAAAACAAACAGACATCAAAGCGCTTTTTTTTTTTAAGCGTGTAGGCGTGCAACAGAATCGGCACTCCGACATTGGTCAGGGAATGGCGGCCGCTGTTGCAGCAGGCGGCGCAATTGTCCCCACCCTAATAAGCGGAGAGCAGTTTGAATCGATTCTGCGCATTCGAACTGGCGCCAAGGTCAAGTGTCTCACTGTGTTTGTGCCATAGTTCGTGCGACGCGCCGGTCCAACCTAAAAATTTGACGCTGGTTTGATCCACTGATTTCCACTAAAGTAGAGGTCAGTTGTTTGATCCTGTGATCAAGCTTGCTAAGGCCACTCTGCCCGTGCTAAGCTCACTTGTTGCTCCGTTTAGCTCAACGTTGGAGAACAAATCGAGAACCACTAATACAGGCGCAAAGACTAGCGTACCAACAATCCTCGCAACTCCGAACACAGCTAATTGGCAAGGTGAGTTTAACTGTCAGTTTACTTCAGTTTTAAGAAATAAAATATTGTTCTATCCGGGTCTATCGCATGAAGTGGAGGGAACGGACGCAGATCATTTTGCACTTGTGCTTACGCCCTGGGCCCGTGTTACTTTCGGGGATATACACATCCCGACTTTCTTAACAGTGTGATTACACGTTGCTAGACTGCGTACAGTGTCGGAAACACTAAGTGATCGACCGCAAATATTATTCGGGTCTTCCTGAGTAAGCAACGAAATAAACAAACAGATCGAACTGTGCAATATCAACTTGTCCGATCCAACGTCCGATCTGTGTCTCTGCTACTTCACAAGATGTGGCCAACGCATCTGGGAGAGTGTTCAGCGCATGAGCTAAGCCGGCGTTATAAATGTAGTTTACAGACTTCCATCCTCCAACATTCACCGCAGTTTGAATGCTTGAGCCTGAGTACACAGCACCATGAGTTCCGCAGTAGTCGGTAACGTAAGCTGCAGCCTGAACGGCCCGTAAGCTTTCGATCGCATTTTTGGCCATTGGGAGGATCTAGAAACAGTTGGCTATATTTAGGACAGCCCCAGCAACGCTTGTGTAAGGAACACTGCACAAGAAGTACAGAAAGTATGCCCGACAGTCTTCATTTTCTCCCCCGCAGGGGCGTCTGTGTCAGCAGGCGTTTGGTGTGTTGCGACACCACGTACCCGACAACACGAGGGTTGGACCCTCCCGCGTGTAGCCGTGCGCGGCTTAGCCGTGTCTTGGGAAAGGGGGATCCTGGGGGTTGAGGTGATGCTGGGTGTTTGGACCTTTAAGGCCCCCCGGCGGAGGCAACGCACCCCTTTGGCCTTTGCTTCACATAGACGGCACCCCCGGACTGCCCCACCCGGGGGAAATCAGCAGTCGCCTTTTCCTGTCTCTCTCTTCGCACACCTTAGTCTTTCCCTCTCACTTTTAGTCTTTCCTGTCTTCTTTTTTCTTCTGATAACTTCCAACATTCCTGGCGGCGAGGGTTAACCTGGTGTGCTATGACCTACCTTGGTTATAACATATGTGGTTATAGCGACAATGTACAGTTGGCATGGTAGGGTTTGCTTCACCGCATACCCTGCCGTGTCCCCTTGTTGGGCTCGGTGGTGGGTGACTGGCATCGTTGCTGAATACACAACACATTTCATGGGAACTTCCAACCCCTTCTGTACCGATCGTCCCTTTAAAAGGGGGCGCACCGATGCTACGTTTCAGTTTTTTCTAAAAGGCACTCAGACTTTCCCGAAATTTCACGTTGTCCACAGTGATAAACCTGACAAGAAAGCAAGAACAATTTCACCATTCGTTGTGGCGAAGCATCTCGCAGAGACCATTGGAGGCGGCTATAAAATTGCCAAGCTGGCCAGTGGGGACCACAAGTGACCACTACGGCACTTTGCGGACGCCAGCATGCACGCGTAGCGAGCGTGCGGCAACGCCTCCCACGGTGGGAGCAGCGAAGGCTGCCCTACCTCTCCCGAATTTGTCTACAGTGGAGGCCTCTGCTAGTGCTGGCACCAGTCAGCACAACTCGGAGGTCAACACAAGCCCATCAACCACCAGCAAGGTGGGCTCCAAGGCCTTGTCTTCCGAGACAAGGCCTCCACGGAAAACGCACCGCTCGCAAGAGCACTTGTCCAGTGCCTCGCAAGAGGTCGTGGACACAACACCCAGTCAGAAGGTGCAGTTGACGCCTAAGGAGCGGCGCGATTTTCTCGACCGCTCCAAGAAAGACAAAATTCCAATTACAGGACCCCAAAAGGGCACTGTAAGCTAAACGAAGTACATTCTCTTTGACACATAGCACAACATTTATTTTAATATGGATACACTAATTATTCAGTGGAATATCAGAGGCCTGCTTTGCAACCTCGATGATGTCCAAGAAATCCTTAATGAACTAACTCCAAGAGTGCTGTGTGTCCAAGAGACTCATTTGAAATCTAAACACTTCCTTCGTCACTATATTATTTTTCGGAAGGATCGCGATGATGCCCTCAAATCATCAGGCGGCTTAGCCATCGTAGCTGACAAATCTGTAGCCTGTCAAAACTTACAGCTACAAACACCCCTTGAGGCAGTGGCCATTCGAGCTGTACTTTTAAATAAACTGATAACCATCTGCTCCCTATATATACCGCCGCATTTTCAGCTCCACAAACAAGAAGTCCAAACACTAATAGATCAGTTACCTGAACCATATCTTGTGCTTGGAGATTTAAATGCGCACGGCAATCTATGGGGCGACTCGCGCTGCGACGTGAGAGGTCGCTTGATTGAACAGTTCCTTTTTTCTTCAGGTGCATGTCTTTTGAATGGGAAGGAGCCCATGTATTATAACATGGCAAACAAAACATACTCCTCAATAGATCTTAGCACTGCATCTCCTGCTCTTCTTCCTTGCTTTACATGGAAAGTTATTAAAAGCCCTTACAGGAGTGACCATTTCCCTGTAGTTCTAAGCACACCAATGACTAATGAATGCCTTCCACAATTGCCTCGCTGGAGAACTGACTCGGCTGACTGGGAAAAGTTCAACAATCTTGCTTCATTATCCTGGGACGACATCTGTGCTTTAAGCATAGACGCTGCGATTAAATATTTTACAGCTTTTCTCCTTGACACCTCCTCCAAATGTATCCCTGTAACAAGTGGATTGTCCACAAAACGCCGTCTTTCGTGGTGGAACGATGAGTGCTGAATAGTGCGCAAGAAGCAGAACAAAGCATGGGGTTCACTTCGGAACTCTCCGACGGCAGAAAATCTAGTCAATTTCAAGCAAGTCAAATCCTAGGGTCGAAGAACGGGGCGACAAGCTAGAAGAGAGAGTTGGAGAAAGTATATATCGGGCATTAACTCTTACACTGACGAAACAAAGGTTTGGAATAGAGTGAATATAATAAAGGGTCGACAGTCTTACTCTCTGCCTTTAGTGAATACTCAAGGCGACAGCATGGAAGATCAGGCGAACTTTCTTGGCGCACATTTCGAACAGATATCCAGCTCGTCGCACTATTGTGAAACATTCCAACGGTACAAAAGGCAAATAGGACAACCATTAGAACGGAAAAGCACAAAATGCGAGGCATACAATAGACCTTTTTGCATGGCAGAGCTTCAGGCAGCCCTAAACAGCTGCAACAAATCTGCCCCCGGTTCTGACCGCATCATATATGAAATGCTAAAACACCTGCCATCTTAAACACAAAAAAACCCTTCTTTGTCTTTACAATTCTATATGGTCATCCGGCCACATTCCCTCTGCTTGGAAAGAGGCCTTCATAATTCCTATTTTGAAACCGGGTAAGGACCCTTCTTTGGCAAATAGTTATAGGCCTGTAGCATTGACGAGCTGCTTATGCAAAGTTTTTGAGAAGATGGTAAACAGCCGCCTGGTACATTATCTAGAAATAAACAAGAAATTAGATCCATATCAATGCGGCTTTAGAGAAGGCAGATCGACGACAGATCAGCTTGTACGCATGGAAGTGTACATCAGGGATGCGTCTGTCCACAAACAGCTTGTGTTGTCGGTGTTTCTTGACATGGAGAAGGCGTACGATACTACGTGGCGCCTCGGGATCTTTCAGCAATGGCCATTCGCGGCAACCTGCTGAGAATAATTGAAAGTTATCTCTCTGACAGGACATTTCGTGTTAGAGTTGGCAACGTGAAACCTCGACTATTCATACAGGAGACAGGTGTACCGCAGGGTGTAGTACTGGGTTGTACGTTATTTATTGTTCAAATGAATTCCCTCCACACCGTATTACCTCGCACACTCTTCTACTCCGTCTATGTGGACGATGTACAGATAGGGTTCAGGTCATGCAATCTTAGCATTTGCGAGAGGCAGCTACAGCTTGGCTTGAATAGATTCTCAAGGTGGGCGGACGAAAATAGTTTCAAATTGAACCCCCAAAAGAGCACGTGTCCTATTTTCGAACAGGAGAGGTGTACTACCACAACCAGATATTAACCTTAATGGAGAAAGACTAACTGTCAGCACTAAACACAAATTCTTAGGTGTTATCCTGGACACAAAACTTAACTTCATTTCCCACCTAAAATATCTTAAAGAAAAGTGCCTGAAGACCATGAACCTCCTCAGGCTGCTCTCTCGAACAACCTGGGGCAGTGACAGGAAGTGTCTGCTTAGCCTGTATAAGAGTCTCGTACAATCACGCCTTGACTACGGAGCCGTGGTGTACCACTCCGCAACAGAGAGTGCGCTAAAGATTCTCGACCCAGTCCACAACCTCGGTATACGGCTGGCAACAGGCGCCTTTAGAACGAGCCCTGTTGAAAGTCTCTACGTTGAGTCCAACAAATGGTCCTTACATCTACGCAGAATATTCTTATGTTTATCATACTACACCAAGGTAAAATCGGACGCCGAACATCCATGCCATTCCATCGTTAGCGACCTGCGTGCTGCCAGACTTCACAGTAACCGTCCACGTATTAGAACTCCTTTGAGCCTACGCTTGGAAGCAATCGCAGAAGAAGCAGACATCCATCTCGCAGAAAATATCCTAATGCCTCCTACTCGCCTTCCACCGCCTTGGAAATGGCAGACCATGGAGTGCGATATCTCGTTTGTCGAAATAACAAAACATGCACCTGAGGCACACATACGATCACACTTCGTCGAACTCCAAGTGAAGTACTGCTGTGCCGAATATTATACAGATGCTTTCAGATCATCTGCTGGTGTCGCGTACGCAGCTCTTGGGCCATTTTTTTCTACCTCGGATTCTCTTTATCCTAACACAAGTATTTTCACGGCTGAGGCGTACGCGATACTCTCAGCTGTAAAACATATCAAAGCAATCTCAATAAGGCCATTATTTTCACAGATTCATTAGGCGTAGTAAGGGCTTTAATGAGTTTTCGAAAACATAAGAACCCTGTTTTTAATAAACTATACGCAGAACTATGCTTAGCCTTAATATACAACCAAAACATCGTCCTATGTTGGGTACCTGGCCATAGGGGCATAAGAGGTAATGTAGCTGCTGACGAAAGTGCAACGTCAGTCATCTTTAATGAAACGGATGTGAATAAACCCATAGCAGCAACAGAACTTAAGCCATTCTTACGCCACAAACTGAGGAAGCACTGGCAGGACCAATGGAATAATGCAGTAGAGAATAAGCTACACTTTATCAAACCAAAATTAGGGAACTGGGTATATGAAAGAACGGCAAGACATAAGGAATTGCTTCTTTGTAGATTAAGAATAGGACATACGCCACTCACTGCTACCTTTTGACGGGAAGCGAACCTCCGACATGTACCAAATGTGGCAAGAGGCTTACAGTTATTCATGTTCTCATCCAATGCACTGAAATAGAGGCAGAAAGAAAAAAGTACTTTCCCTCCGTTTATACCCAACACATACCGCTACATCCAGCATTCTTTCTTAGCAATGAACCCCTTTTTACTTTTCAATCAGTATTAAACTTTTTATTTGAAACAGACACCCTAAATATGATTTGGCCAGGCTAATTGTAGCACGGCCTCCAGCTGGAGGTCGTAGCTGCAATGAAAACATTCTTTAGAGCACCTGCCTCCCAGCCCTTGCTTTCAAGGCCTTGCTGAGGCACTAGTGCTACAGATCCTACATATTTTGCTGGTCATCCCTATCTCGTGAAGCATCTATTGTCATCGCAGAAACGATCAGTCATCATCATCAGCCTGGTTATGCCCACTGCAGGGCAAAAGCCTCTCCCATACTTCTCCAACAACCCCGGTCATGTACTAATTGTGGCCATGCTGTGCCTGCAAACTTCTTAATCTCATCTGCCCACCTAACTTTCTGCCACCCTCTGCTACGCTTCCCTTCCCTTGGAATCCATTCCGTAACTCTTAATGACCATCGGTTATCTTCCCTCCTCATTACGTGTCCTGCCCATGCCCATTTCTTTTTCTTGATTTCAACTAAGATATCATTAACTCGTGTTTGTTCCCTCACCCAATCTGCTCTTTTCTTATCCCTTAACGTTACACCTATCATTCTTCTTTCCATAGCTCGTTGCGTCGTCCTCAATTTCAGCAGAACCCTTTCCGTAAGCCTCCAGGTTTCTGCCAGATACGCGAGTACTGGTAACACACAGCTGTTATACACTTTTCTCTTGAGGGATAATGGCAACCTGCTGTTCATGATCTGCAGGGCCCCATGAGAACGGCGTGTTCTTCTTTAGAAGATCTATCAAAGGCCGAGCAACGTCGGTGAAGTTTTTGACGAAACGGCGAAAGTAAGAACACAGGCCGGCGATACAGCGCTCGTCAGAAGCAGAACGTGGCACAGGGAAACTGCGTACGGCGCGAGCATTTTCCGGATCTGGTTGGACACCGGATGCGTCAACGAGGTGTCCCAACACGGTAATCTGACGGCGCCCGAATTGACACTTCGTGGAGTTCAGTTGGAGGCCGGCTTTTCGGAAGACCGCAAGAATGGCAGCGAATCGGGTAAGGTGGCTGCAGCACGTGGGAGAAAAAAACAATAACGTCGTCAAGGTAACAGAGACAGGTGGTCCATTTGTAGCCTCGCAGATGAGAGTCCATCATACGTCCAAATGTCGCAGGAACATTGCATAGGCCAAAGGGCATGATTTTGAACTGATATAAGCCATCCGGCATGATGAAGGCATTTCATCAACTGAAATCTGCCAGTAGCCGGATCGAAGATCGATGGACGAGAAGTATTTAGCTCCGTGCAAGCAGTCCAAGCCTTCATCGATGCGTGGTAGTGGGTAGACGTCTTTTCGGGTGATCTTGTTTAAATGATGATAAACGGCGCAAAAACGCCAGGTACCATCTTTCTTTTTTTCACAAGGATGACAGGTGAAGTCCAAGGGCTGGCTGATGATTCGATGACCCCTTTGCGGAGCATTTTGTCCACTTATGATTGGATGACTCGACGTTCAGCATGCGATACACGATAGGGACGCCGACTAATAGGATTCGTGTCTCCAGTGTTGATACGGTGCTAAACAACACATGTTTGTCATTAAGGCTTGTCGCCGAAATCAAAGATGTCAAGGAACGATTCGAGGAGGAGACGTATGTCCGTGGCCTGTGCAGAGGTGAGGCCAGGTGCAATCATCTTCGCCAAGTCATACGTTAGGGAACCAGAGCGGTGAGCTGCAATTGGTGATAAGAAACCGCTCTCGGCATTCAGACTTTCAATGTCAAATTCGGAAGTATTAGAAACGCTGGCCAAGAACATGCCGACTGGAAGCACTTGAGGAAACAGGCTGAAATTCAGAAGCGGAAGAATGACGTTGTTATTAGTAATCGTTACCAGCGTATGCGGAAGAGCAACGTTCCGGTTCAAAAGCACGTCGATGATGGGGCGAAGGACATATTCACCGTCGGAAATCTGGCTATGCGGTCAAAGTGACGTAAGTGACTGCCTTAGGTGACAGACGCATATCTTGAAGCGAATACAAGTGCGCCCTAGCGGTGCTCGGAGCATTGGCCACTTGAGGCAGTCCTAACTGAAGAACGCCGGTTGCGCAGTCGATGATAGCGGAACGATGTGATAAAAAGTCCAATCCAAGGATAATGTAGTGAGGGCAGTTGTCAGTCACAGCAAAGAGAACAGAAGTAGGGCGGCCGGCTATACTTATGCGCGCAGTACACATTCCAAGTACAGCCAGCACGCCGCCGGCCACACGAAGCACTCGGGCTTCGTGTGGCCGAGGACTTTCTTTAAACGTCTACGTAGGCTGGCACTCATCACAGAAACGTGGGCTCCAGTGTCGGCGAGTGCTTGGACAGGTACGCTGTGTATTTTGACGTCAATTACACTTCTCCTTGTGGGCACAGACCACGACCGGCTTTATTACTTGTTCACCGGCGCCGCCTCCGTAGCTCCCGATTTTTTACTGCTTGTTTAGTTCATTCTTAGTTCGCCCGACCGCCGCTGCTCTCGGTGGCGCCACAACTTAACCCCCCACGCCGAGTGCGGGCTGGCGTAGCGGTAGCAGTGGCGGCTTCTTCGTTGTGTTTTGTGCGCGTCTGAACACCGTGTTTCCGGCTGCTCTGATTGCTGTCCGCATACGTGCCAAGAACGCAATTACTGCTGAGAGCCTTTACATTTCGTCGGCCGTAAAAATCATCGCCCGCGATGGTGTATTGCTGCGTTTCGCTCTGCAAATCGAGCGGGTGCACAGCGAAGGGTATCACATTCCACGAGTTTCCTGTAACACAACTGCGGACCCAGTGGCTGAAGAGAATTTCTCACCAAGCATGGAAATGAAGACGCCGATAATGCCGCTCGGGCAGCTCTTGAAGACGCACAAGAAGAGGCCATACCGCTTTCACGATCCGACGCAGCTAGCAGACTTCGAGTGCTTGCACATGAGATCACGCTATCTCTATGGTGCACACCAAACAGCCAGACCACCCAGAGCAACCGTCAATACCGCCTGCCCTCTTTGATGCATCTCTATATGCCAACTGGACTGCGTCGAAGAGAGGCGACTCTGCTTTATCGCTTATGGCTGGGGGTGGCTTTCACTAAATCTTACTCCTTCCGCATTGGAATGGCCGACACGATCTCTGTAATGCCTGTCTTTGCGAGGAGACGCTGGAACATGTTCTGTGCGACTGTCCTGAATATAATGTTCAGCGACAGTCCCTGGCATCTGTTCTAGCGCGCCTTGACAGTAGACCATTGTCCCTCGACACGATTTTCACATGCCGCCGACACAGGACATCGCAGGTGAAGGCGACAAAGGGACTACTTCAGTTTTTGAAAGAGACGGGATTGGACAAGCGGCTGTGAGAGTGATGTCGCGTACCATGCCAGATTGATGGACTCCAACGGACGATGTGTGTGTGCTGTGCTATGTGCTCTCTCTCCCTCTCCCCCTTCCCCATCTTTAATCTCCCCCATCCCTCTCCCATGTGTAGGGTAGCAAACTGGTTAACCTCCCTACCTTTCCTTCTCTACTTTTTCCTTCCTTCCTTCCTTCCTCACCAAGCAGAAGGTAAGCAATGGGAACCATATATATCTTGACGTGGCTGTGACGGCAAAAAAATACACCTGAAACGTTGACCCTTCACATGGAATGCGTCCTAGTCAGCGGGCCTCTTTTGTGCCATAAATGTTCACTGCACGACTAGCTTTGTTTACTCTCCTGTCATTTTTACGTTGATATTCTCAACTGCAAAACTGCATAGTCTACAGCATGCAGTTTTGCAGACTTTAGACTGCAGACGCAGACTGGAATCATCCACGCGTCATCCAGTGCCAATGCTGGGAGTGTGGTGGGAGGATTCTGCTTCTCAGAAAAGTAGAGATATTGATATAAAACGGTGAGTTCAGGTGCTGTCCCAAAATAACCGTTATGGTCCGAACGAAGGGATCAACGACTGAGGCTTCGACCAAGAGGAAGGCACAGCGTTCATTCTGCACTTAGCTGTGCCTGAACGTTTGACCTCCGAAAACTGTTGTCGCCTAAAGAGCTGTCTTATAGCCATTGACAAATTATCTGTTTGCATGAATTAAGGAGATATTACCAATATTTGGGCGCTGTGCTTGCGAAAGATTGATTTAGGACTGAAATGCTACCAATAGCACTTTTCAGAGTAAGTGTCATTAAGTTTCAATTTGCCTTCATTCTTTCAGGTGCCCCTCAACGAAGCCTTCGAGCCAGCACACTGGCAATGATTGCTGGCTTCTTGGTCAGAGCCGTGCAAGACTGCATTGCATGTGAGGGCTGTCTCATTAATTTGAGGGCACCAGCCTCTCAGTCTACTACTACTGCCATCATAGCAGGCATGGACCGGAGAGGGCTATCGTACCCTACCTTGGCTTTCGTAGGGCTCGTCAGCCGCCTGGAAGGTGCTCCATCAAGTGTGGCTCCTGTGCTTGTTAGGGGGCCAACGCCGCTTAAAATGTTTGCAGGCCTAGCGCTGCCGTCACTTATAAAGAATCCGTTGTTTGTGTGCTTGAAGGACACCACAGAGCCTCACAGAAGGGTCCAGCTAAAGCTGATTGTCCACAAGTTTATGAGGACATTTTTGTCCAATTTTGCCTCTGATCTCACAGAAGAGCATGCCAAACGAAAATTCATGCCAAACCGAAATCACGAAAGGTCCTAAAAGTGTAAGAATCTGGCTGACCTGAAATAAAGTTCTTGCCACGACCGGCTATTGTGTCTGGCAAACAAGCTTTTCTAGTCTGGTTTTATTCATTTTTCATGTAGAGTTCGTCATGAAACGATTAACAATCGGGTGAATGCTCCTGAAAACGAGTAAGTGTGCGTAGCGCGCTTTTTGTTGTAAATTGGCGGAAAGTAGCGCGGCTTCGCCCTGGGATGCTGCTAGGTATAGAGCAGAAGCAATCGTGTTGAGATTGTGCAGCTGTGCGCGCAAAAAAAAAAAAACGCCGCTCGAGTAGCACCAAAGCCGCGCCCACCACTACAATCGCTCTTTGAGCTTGTTTTAGCTGCAAAACTGCTGCGCTGAGAAAGAAAAATATTACCGCTATCAGCCTTTAGTCGGGTACAGCTTTTTGTGGCTATGCAGGGGAATTGCTACGAGCGCGAGACGCCTGCTTCTGCGCTGTTCTCGCGCGCTCATGAGCCAGAGACTGCGTATTAGCTGACAGCTCGCGCTCTTAACTACCACTGTGTACTGAAAGCTGTCCACGATTATTGCATCTGATGAATATTACCACGTCTTTGCGGTGCGTGCTTAAAAAACGATTCGGTTTAAGTCGGCCTACCAGCAACATGGTAACGCAAGCGTACTGAAGCTAACAGAAGCGTACTGCGGGCGCTGCCGATATGAGGGTAACTTGTAGCGCCACCTGTTGCGGCGCGCCGTCCCCCCTGAACAGCCACGTGATATTTACGCGGACACGCGCCGCCATAGGAGCCGGCGTAGTGAGCAGGTCGCGAGTAATAAAGCCGGTCGTGGCACACACAGAGGATTTGCTGCAGTAGTCGGCAATGCAGCACTGCCTCTAAAGGCTGCATTTCTTAGTTTTCCTAAAAGGTGCGGCCAAAAGCTACAGGGGACGAAAGGTGACGTGGCCGCGGCGAACGGGAAGATGGGCGACGTGTTTGCGGTGAGCGAGACTCGTGTCCGCGCGGCAATGGTGAGCGACTGTACCACGTGTTCCTAGCAGAGTTGTCGGCGCTGTTAGACTCGGCGGTGGGCGAAACATTGCGGGCATTTCCATTAAAACGGCTCAGGTTGGTCGGCGAGCGAAGTGTTGAGGGCAACGAGTTGCGACAGTATCTGGCGACATGACCAATGCGGCGACAGGTGAAACATATCGGCTGGTTGTCCGCGGTGCTTCACTCACTCGCGGAGAGAAGCGTCCCCTATGAAAATGGTCATTGCCTTTATGTTTCCTTTATGTTTCCTTCTTGTGCCCTATGTGACCTTTATGATTCCTTGTCCTTTGTGTGACCTCCGGGACGCCAACTTTGTGTGTACCACATGTTTACTCATCCTAACGTATACCTCGAGGAAGTGACCTTTATTATGCCTCTAAGATGTGTCCTTTATGTTTACGGCAGGATGTTAACTGGGTGTGTACTATGTGTTACCTGAGTGTACACTTGAGTGCACATGTAGGTGACATAGAGTGCACATAACAACTGTCTGTACATATAATACAGGCAGATATATCTGTACTTTGTGACAGCCATTGATACAATCCGCAGAGTCATTGTAAGTACTAAATCTTGACTTATCCTTTCCTTTGCCCCAAGAAAACAACCTTTATTATAATTATTGTAGCATGTGCCCTCTGTGTTTACGGCGGGGTGTTACCTAGGTGTGCACTTCAGTGCACACGTAGGTAACGTAGAGCATTAATCTATATATGGTGCATGCACTCTTTATATGTTACCTACATGTGCACTTGAGTGCACATGTAGGTAACATAGAGCATTAATCTATGTATGGTGCATGCACTCTTTATATGTTACCTACATGTGCACTTGAGTGCACATGTAGGTAACAGAATGTGCGCAGTAAGCATCTTTTGCGAATAGTACAGTTAGAGCTATCTGTACTATATGTTAGTCACTGGCAGATTCAAGGAAAAGGCACTGCTTGCACCCCTCGCACTAGACATGCCGACCGACACTAATTGTGGCTATATTGTGCGGAAAATCGAGCATGCCATGAAATAGGATGGTGTATATAATGATTTATGCCATGCATTCTCTTAATATATAAAGTATTTCTTACTTTTTCAACCTGCTATTCTCCAGTACCAAGCCATATGTAGAAATCTGCAGTATTTAACCTAATATGCAAGCATTTCATGAAAGTTGTGCGCCAGCTAGACTATCAAATATAGTTGATTGGGTGTTTAAGACGGTTCTCATAGCAGGCGTCTGTCAGATGCTCCGCTTCGCCTCCAGTTTGGGAAATAATCTACCTAATTTATATATATATATATATATATATATATATATATATATATATATATATATATATATATATATATATATATATATATATATATATATATATATATATATAGAAACCCGTCACAAGCATCACCTAACACTCCAAGAATATTCTTGCACTAACAATACATTCAGCTTCTCGTTCTTCCCGCGAGCAGTTCGCGATTGGAATGCTTTAGCCCAGACGTTGGTCGCTCAGCCTACTGTTGACAAATTTGTTGAAATAGTTGGCGCAACAGTATTGTCAATCACTACTAAATGATATGTTATCATTGTCTTTATCATTGTATTGTCAAATGTTTTTGGAAATGTGTGATGTGAAATGATGTATGATGCTATCAATTGTATAACCATATGCTTATCCTTCTTCTTTTGTCTCTTGCAAAATATCATATGACATTGAAACAAGCTCTTTGTGCGTTATGTTTTTGCCATATTATTGCTCTTAACATAGGTCCATGAAACTGTACTCTTGCCAAGTGCCCTTTTGTATTCTTATGTATATGCCTGTACTACTATGTCTACAGACACTTCTGACCCACTCCTGTAAAAATCCCTGATGGGATTGACAGTATCACAAAATAAAATAAATAAATAAATAAATATATATATATATATATATATATATATATATATATATATATATATATATATATATATACGAGCACTATGTGACCTGTGTGGGCACTCTATGTTACCTGGCTGTGTACTCCTTCGAGTGCACATCCAGGTAAGAAGAGTGCGCTTATATATAGTGATTATCTTTTTACACATGCTACAGATAGATCGTCTACCTGAACGATGTATTAACTTTACCTACTGGCGTATCAAAGTAAAAAAAAATGGGGGGGGGTGCACCTGCCTCCCCCTCCCTATCTATCTTGGCCGTATTGATCACCACGCGCCATGAACACTACATACGTACATCAAAGCCTCATGCAGCGAATAATCCCTCACGACAAATAACAATTGCGCGGCGGCTGGAGACGCGGTGGCACGACGCGCAGTGTTCGATGGCTTGCGCTACATGAACCGCAATAGAGGCGGACGCCTCCGTGGCCAATCTGCCGGTTTGCTAGTGAGCGTATATGATTATACAACCATTTAAGTAGCTGTTCTCGTCGCTTTCGCGCTGACCACAAGTACGAGTAACTGCTGTGTCGATATTAGCACGCGTAGAAGAAGGGCAGCGCGGATCCCGTAAATGCTTGCTTGGGCGTACAACTGAATAATTTATAATTGTGAGTTGGCTGAGTATGAAAGTTGTGTGCGGGGTATGGCCGTATTTCATTACGCGAGCATGCAAGCAGTACGTCTGCTTCACTTTGGCCGAAGTTCCGCTGCCGCTGCAAGCCAGCCATCGCCACATTTTGTTGCCTTTATTCCTTACGCTACGGGAAATATGGTTCCACCTATTCAAGATAAGGCCTGACATTCTCAAAACACGCCACTGGGTGCCATAAGAAGCGTGTATATGTGTGGCGATTCCGAATTTCTGATCGGTGGGTGTCACAGCTATCGCGGCTGCCCGCACACCGTGCGCCATGGCAAGCAGACATGGCGCGCGCTGATTGGCTCGTGTCCGCCGGCAAAAGTTCGTGCATAGTTCGTCTAAAATCTCTGTATATACTTTAAAAAACAAGGCAGCGCACCAAGACACTTTAAACTCAATAATTTGTGTTTAAATACCAGCCTTCCTTCCAGCTACGATTTTTTTAAATCTCGAAGGCCGTGCTTTTTCAACATGTACGCCCTAAGAGGAAATGCAGATCTCGGAGGCTAAATTCACTTGTTAACCGCAGTGCGGCGCTGCCTCAGCAAGGTCGATTCAAATAGGTCGCGAAGCTTCGGACGAAAAGCGGTTCAGTACAGATTGTCACCGACATCAGCATGGGGGGTTATGGGAGGAGCGATTGAAGCGCGACTATGTTTGGAGGGAAGAAACATTGGGAAAGAAAAACGCGTTTTTAATTCGAACGAGACACAGTTAAATTCAATCAACGAAAATAAAATTCCTAGTCAATTTTATATATTCATGACGAGTTAAGAAAATACAAGTTTAATTTTAGTATTATTCAGAAATGCATTTCTTTTCAGCGACCATCGCTACAGGAGGCGTTGACGCCACTATCACTCGCAATGCAATGCACGTGTTGAAATGGGCAGAAAGGCGCACTCGTAAAGTTCACCTGTTGAAATACGCCCCCCTCACAGTTTGTGCTTTTTTGCTTGTCGAAGTTCGTCTGAATTTGGTGACGCGGGTAACTTCATCGCTTCTTAATCTGTTCAGTTAAAAGGAGTGGGTTACGACCGCCAGATAATTGTGTAGTTTTTTTCGTGAGATTGCGCTGGCCGACGGGCTTGGCATCCAACAATAGGATCAGCACTCTACACCTAAAGCTTTCGTCGGCCTCCAAAAAAAGCATGTTCTGTGCAGGGATGCGATTTCGACAACCGTACGGCTGGCTTTTTCCTGCATCGAGTTCCACGCTGACAGCTGGAAACGCCCATTAAGTCGAATGGCGGGGCATTTGAATATATAGCTCCAAAGGAAGGACAACAAAACAAATTTCGCGCCTTCGAAAACAAAATGACGTCACTTCTGCTTTTAACGGACATGGCGTCACATTATTTTTTCTTCCGCCGGAAGTGTTCCCACCACATATAGATGGCGCTAAGCCCCATGAACCGCCGATGGACAGCCATGTTTTGAACGTATGGGCTCCTATGGAAGCTTCGCTACCAGCAGGGGCGTAGCCAGGGGGGGGGGGGGCTTATGGGGCTTATGGGGCTTCAGCCCTTCCCGAAATTTTTTCGTGCTGTTCATGCACCGCCGACCAAAGTGACCTCCGGCGCCGGAAATCACTCTGGATTTTGTCTAGAATGTCTTTTTGACGCTCGAAAAGACATTTAACCGCGAAGATTGCAAACTCGGGCTGGATTTCGTGGCAACGCCCATACACTGCGAGTCACATAACGCCAAGCAGTCCCATCCGAGCACCAAGTTTCAAGGGCGCTTTGATGGTGAGCGGGCTCACCGCGGCATCTCACTGAGGCCACGGAATCTATGGAGCGCATGGATATCAATTGTGAAACTTTATGGGTATAAATCTCATAAGCTCTCGATGTGAAAGGTGCATTGACATTTCCAAAGTTGTGCTTTAGATTTTCAATTCCGGAACTTTATGGGTTTAATGTTGTTATAAAGATTTGACGCCAAATGTCTATTGACTTTTCTAAAGTCTTACATCGGAACATACAACGAGACAAGCCAAATTAACACACTAGCGGACGAGTTGACAAAGCAGGCAGCGAGGTTCAATGAGACGAAGCGTTGGGGTGGTTCATTTGTGCCGTCATGTCACATAAAAAAATATAAACATTTTTTTAAACCTACGCCAGAACATCCATGTCAAGACACTAAAGCCAGCCAAAGTAAATACGTTCTTATTTATTTTTTCTATTTTGACTTTTATTCGCGAGGACACATTGAGCCTCTTCAATTTTTTTTTTGTTCTCGCTAACCTAACCGCGGGCTGCCAGAGCCAACCAGAGCGCATACGTTTTTCTCGTATGGCCCCGACCACCGTGCGGTACACTTCGGTGCGGGTTCGGTTTGCTCTGGCCGAGTGGATTTTCACCGGACAGAGCTTTGGACGCTTTCTGGCTAGCAGACGAGAAAAAAAAAAACAATGGTCGCTCGCCGCCATCACTGTGGGGACTCGAAGGATTGCACCGCATTCCTTGAGCGGAACCTTTCCGGAAAGTCTTCTTTCGCCGCTGTAGGATACTGAGCAGTATGCGTATGGTTCTCAGTGGACCAAGCGTCTCATGTTATCTTCGGTATTCCTTCCGTAGCCCCATTAGGTGCCCGAAGTAGGCATTAGATTCTGGCCAAGATACTTTCCTATGCGTTTCTTTTTCCTTTCGGTGCCTCCGCCTCACAGAAAAAAAATACATTGTTGCGGCGCAGCGAATTGTCGCATGGTGAAAGTTCGATTTTGATACTTTTTTTGCGGAAAGTAATGGGCGACGGGACGCTTCAGTTGCCGGATTTATATGGACACTCATGGCGCATTCCTGTTATCGCCCTCATGTTTCGTATAAAGTCCAAGGGTGATAACATCGTGACCACGCGCTACATGCTGTATGTGCGAGTGAAAGCGTAGGAGGGGAGGTGGAATGGGTGAGCCGACGATGGTAGCTCAGTCTTGTGTGCGCAAAGGAGAAAAGCGGGGAGCAAGCGCGCCGCCTTCCGTCGCGCGCAATACATCGGGGGGAGTGGATGGAAAGGGGGCGGAATCTAGGATTCTGTGAATCTATGATTGTGCAACATGTTTATTTGCCTTGTTTGACGCATTATATACAGTTACTTCTTTATTACAGTATTATATACGCATTATACAGTTATTACAGTTATACATTTATTAGACGCATTATATACAGTTAACTTATACAGTTACATACATAGACTCATTGGAGACTTATACGTATACTTAAATATCTTGTTGCGAGGTTTTGTGTATACATGCAGTGAACTTTTTCCAGTGACACTTTTTTGTCCTTTATCAAGCCGTATTTTCGCATTTGCATATCCCATTGTATCTTTGCATTTCTAATGTACGAGGGCGAGTCAAATGAAAGTGAGCCTACCCTAACCGCGCAATAATGGTTCAGTTCATTATCTGCGAGGCATGCGCGCAGGAGAACGGCATGTCTCATTTACAAAAGTGACACGCAGGTGTGAAGATAAATGTTCTTTAATGCTCTCATACACTGGGTTGAATATGGTTGCATCACATAATGGACACTTCAAAAGTTGAACAACTCGGTGTGGCGAAGTTTTTGACAGCTGAAGGTGTTTCCAAAACAGAAATTAATCACCATATGACTGCCGTGTACGTTGAACACTGCATTTCATTGACCACTATGAATCATTGGAGCAAACGGCTCAAAGGACGTTGCAAAGACATTCCAAGACCGGGCCAAAACCATCGTGCAATCACCCCCCACACAATTTCAAAGGTTCATGAGCTGCTGAAACAAGAACGGAGGATAAGCATCGATGAACTGGCAGACCGTCTCAACATCAGTCACGGTTCGGTTCACGCCATAATTCATGAGCTTCTCGGTTATCGGCTCTTTGGTGCGCAATGGATCCCCAAGATTTTTATCCATCGCGAGAAGACGGAGAAGTTTCGCGCTGCCTTGACACATCTGATCGGGTATCACAATGAGCATGGCGACTTCTTGTTTGCAACTGTGATCGGGGACGAACCTTGGTACCACTACTACGAGTCTGAAACACGACGGCAAAGTTTACAGCGGAAACATTCGAATTTACCACGCCCAAAGAACGTAAAGGCCATCATTTCCGCTGGAAAGGTGTTGTTGACTTCTTTTTCGATCGACAGGGTCCATTACTGATAGAATTTGCTAAATCTTGAGAGGCTATCAATTGTTTCCGATATTGTGAAACGCCAGAACGGCAGCGTGTCGCAATCAAGAACGAACAACGTGGAAAATTGACGAATGGGGTTATCTTGCTCCACGACAATGCCTGTCCTCACGTCGCTTATGTGGTTAATACAAAACTGGCAAAGTTCAAGTGGGAAACGCTGCAACATCCGCCATACAGCTCAGACCTGCCACCTTGCGACTTCTACATTTTGGTGCAACCGAAAAAACAGCTCAAGGGAACCAGATACAGACTTTTTGAAGCAGCAACCCAAGGAGTTTTATAAGACGGGAATCACGCAACTCGTTAGTCAATAGGACAAATGACTAAATTCTCATGAAGACTACTTTCAAATAAAGTACCCCGTTGTTGGCTCATTCATTTGACTTGCCCTCATATATCTTGCAGAACTCCTGCTTTTATTACGTGCTCTCTGTCGCGACTATAACTTCGGTGCAATTACTCACGATACACGACAAGGGACAGCTACTCCTGCGTAATACAATGGAACAAACGACAGCGTCATTGAGATTTTTCACTGGCCATTGCATATATACAAGAATGTAAGCACGGTTCTTGAATGACAAAGTTTCATTAAAATATTTGTGCTCAACTTGTTCAGTTCATTGCCTTTTAATTTTTCATATCAGCGGCATGCACTGCTTTTCTGGTTTCGAACTGATATAGTTCTAAAGTTTGTGTGATATTTTCTTTACTTAATAAATAGACAAAAAACATGGAAGCATTGACGTCAGTTATGTTGGGCACAATTTTTGGCACATACGAGTATAATATTTCATGAAAAAAATACATATTTTACTTGTATTTACAGAGCGTAGCTTTCAAGAATTCGTTTGCAGCATCTTTGGCAATGACAATGCAGTTATTATTCATGTATTTGATCCCTCGATAAATTGTTTAAGAGGAAGCTCTAGCTCGGGCCCAATCCGACGCGGCCTATTCAAATACTTGTAAAACGCAGAAACGCTTTTCTGAGATAATCCTGCTGATCGCTTTTATTGAAATTGGTTGCATTTGAGAGAGAAAGTTAAATCCTAGTGTCTGTTGGAAACAGAACTTCGATTTAGGGCCTGCATTTTGTTTAAAATATGTTGGAAAATTCGAAAGTTTGAAAAAATAGAAGCATGGCGTTTACAAACTAATATCTATGCATGAAGAACAGATATTGTGGTTCTGTAAACGGCATTTATTATAACAGTCAAAGCGGACAAGTCTGCTGTGTCAATTTGTATCTTACGTTAATTGGTTACGTTGTGTACAAGGGTTCTGCAAAAGCCGTATTTCTACAATACTAAATTTTTTTGAGATTCATGTGTAACATATTTATTTTGTCCGCTGTAGATGTACTATTAGATGCAATTCACAGAATTGTGATATCATTTTTCATTGTTGAGTCACGGAGTTTTAAACTTGATAGTTTCGTTTCCTGAAAATTTTCAATTTTGGCCAATTTTTAATAAATAATTGGCCTCCGAAATGAAAAATTCGAAGCCAGTAGTCACTAGAATTAAACTTTTTCTTTTAAATGCCACAAACCTCCTCAAATTTGGTGAAGTGGTTGCAGGGAAAAACGAATTCCCCTTCTATATGTACGTAAATAGGAGCACCCGAGCTAAAGCTGCCTCTTAAGGAGGAGGCTGAGCTGCAACGTGCAGCTACATATATATATATATATATATATATATATATATATATATATATATATATATATATATATATATATATATATATATATTGGGCCAGTGGCGTAGCCCCCCCCGAACAAAATTTCTGGCTACGCCACTGGCTACCAGGTATATTTACCTTGGCCTCAGTGTAACGGTTGACGGTGAGCTGGGCCACGTTGTGTTGCTGTCAGTGGTGAGAGTGCTCGTTGCAGTTACACGCTAATTTAATCATATTTTCGAAGTGCTGAAACAAACTGTGATCCGTACCGTGTGCATTAACCATCAAGAAACCTCTGGACTCGTGTAACGCCATTAGTTCGCCTTATGTTTCCTGTGATACGCCAGTGTCTTATGTGTACTACAGCGCCCGTCCGAGCTGCCTTTGTTCTCGCCTGTCCGCGTTCGCTCGTGGAATACTTGGTACTGTGGCTTCGAATTATGGTGCGTGGAAGAATTTGTTGAAAGTTGTGCTTTCGTGCGCGGGTGTTCATCGGCAATTCGACAGTGTTCGCGCCGGAAAGAGCGTCGTCGCGTTGTGCCTGCGAGACGAAGGAGCCGTTTGCCGACCACATTGAAGGTAAGCAGGTCTGACGCTTGCGCGCATTCTCGCAGCTTCTGGTTCATGTAGTAAGCTTTGTGGAACGACAACAGAACACGTTCTGAGCGTATGTTGACCATGCTGCTCTGCACATTTAGCAAAGCGTTTCACGAGGGGAGTTTCCGTGAAATGTATTATTTCTTACCGCTTACTTTATGGAGTGATGTGCTACCACCGCTGATCGTTGGGACTTAATGGGCAAATATTTACGTAAACGCTGAAAGTCACTGTTTTCTCGGTAGTTTCCCGGCAAGAAATCCTTCCGTAGATATGAATTTCCGCAAGTTACGTGTGTAATACATGTCGATGTGTCACGGGCATCGCGAGTTGGCACGCGACTGCGATGTTTGACACTTGAACAGATATTAGCTTGTGTGAAGATTGCTTTATTGATAGTGTTCAGTTTGAAGTCCAGCTTCGCGAGAACTTGTCTGCATTGTTTGTGTTCGACGTGCTGTATTGTAGGGCAAATATAGACCGACATAACAACAGCGAAATTTCTTTTTAATCGAGGCATGTCAATCAGGCGCTCGTTTTCATCAATATTTTCATCCGAAGAACAGGATGTCAGTGCCTGCGATTGTTAAAGACAGTGGCTTGTAGCACTGCCTAATAAGGGATGCGATTTTCTTGCGATGCTTTCCGCTCGATGTTTGCTACTCTTATAACCCACCTTCCATGGCTGGCTGTTCTAGTTAATAACGATAGCCGAATGTCGGTCAGATCAATGAGCAAAAGGAGTAGCATCGGAAAAGGGATCGCTACAAAATCGCGGCCTAGGTTTTAGACCTTTCGTAATCGATTGTTCGTTTGATTTACTAGATATTTGAGTTTTGGTGATAATTTCCCTGGTAGTCTGATGTTTGCTGCTGGTTTTATTCCCGCCTGAATTTTACCATATAACAGTGTAACCGCTTGAGATATAACTACGAGACAACTGTACAAGCAGGCACACAAAGATTTGTTGGCCAGTTGCCTACTCCTAAATGTCATATACTACTTAGCAGCTGCTGCAGAAATGTTTAAAAGAATTTGTGAGCAGTTTAATACCTGAGTGGACTGGCAGCTCAGTCTGTTTCAAACAACAATTAGTTAAAAGCTTCTGTGTTGCCCTGATGCTTTTATGAGCTGTTTTTGACTGCTCCACGTTTCTTAGCTGTGTGCATACAGGCCAGGCTGTCCTTGCTTATATGAATATTTTTGAATGAGTGAAAAAGATTGGCTTTTGTTTTGTTTTTCAGGTCCCAAGCACCACATTCCAGAGGTCTGCTGTGAGCAGACGTGGCAAATTGCAGTAACATCCAGAGAGTCCAATAAACTGTTGGTAGTTTCAGACAAACCTTTGCAAAGTATAGTCAAAACTTTCTTTTAAAAGTGCGAGCACTGATCCAACCTGATCTTTCTATCCAAACATTACATTTTATATTAGTAACAAAGACATAACTAGAACAGCAGCACTGCAGTGAGGAACGTACACATGGCACTCCAAGTGTTATACTGAAACAATCTATGAAGTCTAATTACTTTGTAATTTTAGAACAAATTGGCATGAATTTCTGTGCCATAGCAGAGTTCCAATCCGTGCGCTGCATCATGTAGGGAACAGTAACCTTACAATGAAAACCAATGCAAAACTTTTTAACTCAGGAAATGTTTATAAAAATAAAATGTGCACACGGAACTCTTCATCTATGCATGTCTACGTAAAATACAGGATTTCATCACTGCGGCCACACAAAGGATGCATAAAGGTAGGACACACGAAGGAAACATAAAAGCAGTGGCCAAATTTCAACATGGAGGAAACAAAGTACGGTAACATAAGGGATACATAAAGCGAGGACACATGAAGGAAACGTAAAAGCAGTGGCCAAATTTCAACATGGAGGAAACATAAAGTACGGTAACATAAGGGATACATAAAGGGAGGACACACGAAGGAAACATAAAAGCAGTGGCCAAATTTCAACATGGAGGAAACATAAAGGACATTTCCTCATGTGAACTGCGGGAAACATACAGTAAACATAAAGGGCATAACCATTTTCATAAGGGGTTGGGGCGGAGCGAAAATAGTAGAAGGGCGTTCGTTGGCTCTGGTGTTGGTGACAGCACAGACAGAATGTAAGCCAAAGTTTTCAAGCTCCTGTGGAACGATGGGAACTGAAAAAGGGGTAGCATCAGAGCTACGCGAACAGAAAGCTGCAGGCGCCATCGCATCCAGTTCACGTCGAACGATTCGCACCACGTCCTCTGATAGCGACGCATGCTGCTGTGCGGGTTGATCTTCACACGCCGACGTTGCGGCAGTATAGGGAAGTCTGGTGAATGGGAGCAGGACCCGTCGGCTTTAGGCCTGCTTGAATTGTCGACACTCTTCGACGATAGCATCAACCGTAGAGCAGCTTTTGCACAAGAGCAGATTAAAGACGTCGTCAGCAATTATTTTGAGCACATGCCCTACCTTCTCAGCTTCTGTCATGTCGTGATCGGCTTTACGACAAAGCGCCAGCACGTCCTGGATATACGAAACATAGGACTCTGTGGGGGATTGGACACGAGAAGTCAGTTCCTGTCTTGCGGCAATTTTACGACCGGCTGCTTTGCCAAACAACTCTGTTAACTTCTCTTTCCTTTACTTCCAGCTGGTCAGCTCCTCTTCATGGTTTTCGAACCACACCTTTGCCGTGCCTTTTAGGTAGAACAACAGATTAGCTAGCATAAGCGTAGGCCCACATCTGTTGATTCCACTCACGCGTTCGTACATAGCCACCCACTTTTCAACATCAGCGCCATCAGTCCCGCAGAAAGTTCCGGGATCCTCGGGTTGCACAACCACAACCGAAGGGGGCAGCGACGTAGCGGGCGATGGTGTCGTTGGAGGCGCCAACGACGTTGATCCCGCGTGCTCACCGTCATTCATTGTGCGGCAGTGATGCGACGTCCACTGCGGAGCTCCGTTTCCAGCCGTGGTACTTCGCACCTCTCACCATAATGTGACGGGGATGTAGGGAGTATAAGACTGCATTTACAATGTGTATACAGAGCGACAGGGCGAAATTGAAAAAAAAAAAACTAGCTCATCGCAGAATTGTATCTCGCATGAAATTTTTATATCAGCTGTACCATGGTCACTACACTATACCCCGTGAATGTTACCCCCCATGCGGTCTGCTCGTACAAACCACAACAAAACAATTAAGCAACCATTTACTATTCTTAACATCCATCAATATTCTCTTTTTCCTCATGCAATTTCACTATGGAATAAATTACCCGAAGAAGTAGTTAACACTAATACAACTGAATTGTTCGTTCAGCTTTCAAATAACCTTTTCTTTGACCTCTAAATTGCCGCTATGAAAGCAGTTGCTGTTGCGTTACGCTTTTTCATTGTTATTTTGTTTATGTATTGCACTGTTGTATGTTCATGTTTATTTCTGTTAGGTATAGTGTTACAATGATGTATGTACATGTTTTTGATTTGCTCTAAATTGCTAATTGGCAGTTGTAATTTACGTTGCTTTATGTACCCACTCCTGCTTGGGCCGGAATAGGGCCTGCAGTATTTGTAAATAAAATAAATAAATAAATAAATAAAATCTACAAGCAGAGTCAACAGGGTTAAAATGGCTGAGTAACAACACGCAGCAGCCAGCGTCTCACCATTTTCTTCCTCTCTCTCTTCTTTCATCCTTGCGTAAGAATATGAAGCCCGCTCTCCTCTCTTGTTTACATTTCTTGTTTACGACCGGGGTGCTTGGACGCGCGCGCTCCTCAAAAATACGCAGCAAAAGGATGCAATCGCGATGTCTCATTGCTTTACCGTTGCCGAAGTCATACTATTTATAAATACTGTAAGCCTTGAGAGGCTCATACAGGAGTGGATATACAAACAGTACAGGCGCTTTGTTATACAGGGGGTTTGCAGCAAACTCAAACAAAAAAGCAATGGTTACAATCGACGCGCCATGTCAACAATAAGTAAATACAAGGAAACAAAAACAACCTATACAGTGCGTACGCCATGTAAAGTGTAAGAAGCAGTTAATACAGGAAAAAGTGCATTTGGGTGTGCCGTGTAATGTACAAACAGTATCAAGTGTAATGTATATTATCAGACGTGCGCAAGAACCAAGCGCAGAGAAGTACGAAAGAACGTATGGACACCGGCCTGTGAAAGAAGTTGGGGCATGGCAATACGTCATTGATAACTTTTGAGGAGCGCTCAGCCGAGACGACCACAATGCGGTCATCATTCCGATAATGACTCGAAGTGCAATTCGAGTGTCGGCACGAATGAATAGACAGATTGTGAGCAAACGATGTCACTTGGCAGGGAATTCCACAGATGTATTGTTGAAGGAAAAAATGAGTATTTTAGTGTGCCGCAACGCAAAAAGAATGGTCTGATACATTTATCATGGTTAGTTCGACTGGAGTGACGTCCGGGGGGCACCAAGTAGTCGGATTTTGTTAAGTTTATCACGTCATGGTAAAGAAGGTAAATGTACTTCAAACAGGCCAACCTCCTCCGACCAGCAAGTGTCGGTATGCCTGCTTGTGTGCGAAGCGCAGTTACGCTGTCGTACCTTGAATACTTTGTGTATATGAACCGGAGCGCCCTGCTTTGGATCTTTTCTAATGCCAAGTTTAAATACTTTTGATGCGGGTTCCATACTATGCTGCCGTATTCTAATATCGGCCTAACCAGAGTTTTATAAGCAGTTAATTTCACCGAGGTGGGCGCTGTTGCTAGCTTTCTTCGTAAAAACCCGAGTTGTTTGAACGCGCGTGCGCAAACATTATTGATAGAAAGAAGTTCACAATGAACTTCGCAAATTTGGCCGTCAGGTCGAATCGGCTACATTTAGCGGCTTTTATGAAAACATACATGTTTCGCATGGCCAGCCAACTGAATTTTTCTCATTAATCGCAGGTACCGGCCGCTGCCGAATTCTTGCGTGTTCTTTAAAAATGGTCACCTTTATCGCTGCCTTCTACTTGCTTTTCTCTGCTCGGGTTTCCTGGGGCTCTCAGACGGACTTGCGAGCTAGACGTCTGACGATACGAAAAGAATGTACGCATTCTCACTGCATTGCAAGAATGCACAGAAGATACGTACGACACACCGAGTCATTTGCTATCCATCTGGAGTTTATGAGCACAAACACGTGTTCTTTATGTGGCTTGAGGAATCGTCGTGCTTTATTGAACAAACTTCGGGTGGCCGCGCATCACTTCGACAGCGCGGCGGCGAGGAGGCAGAATGTCATTTCTGACTCCGCGTTTAGATTCATTGACTGCGGCCTGAGATGCTCTCTTACAACGGTAAGTGAAACTTCACGGAACCAAAGTTTTGCGATAGCCGGCGCACGGTGCAGAACAGTACGCGCACGGAACCGGCCTACGTGCGACCATGGAACAGCCGTTTGATGTGTTCGCAGGCGTACGTTCCGTGAAGCCTTGCTCACTTTTGTAGCGCATTCGCTAACCTTCACTTCCCTGCCCTTCTCGCGCGCACAGATAAGATACGCCTGCGGAAGGGAGGACTCGTTCCTTAAGTCAAATCAGCCACTTCCTTCCCGTCTTCCCGGATGAAGCGTCGACTGGCCGGCACACGTTGCCGAGGGCAGCAAATTTGACATATTCCGCGTAAACGCTCTATCAGCACCTGTATTGAGGTAAACTTGTGCACGTGTACATGAACCTAGAACGCGCTCTGCTTAAAAGATTTCGTGCTGTCGCGAGTACTGCGAGAAACAA
Source organism: Dermacentor albipictus (assembly GCF_038994185.2). Taxonomy (NCBI): domain Eukaryota; kingdom Metazoa; phylum Arthropoda; class Arachnida; order Ixodida; family Ixodidae; genus Dermacentor; species Dermacentor albipictus. The sequence continues at coordinate 3,719 of NW_027225622.1, read as the reverse complement.
GCAACAGTTGAGCAACATGTTTTTTAAATGCGCAAAAGCAATGTGTTACTGATAAGGTGGCCACCTTACCATCGCCCGATCAATTTTTTGAGCAATCTGTTCCAGCCAATAAGTTTTGCGCTCAGTGTTTCAGTGGTATGGTCTTCTTGATTTATTTTTGGATTTGAATGTAACGCGTTTGCGTCTTGTTTTGTTTGTTCCTGCTTTGCGTCGCAGTAACTTTACTATGTGCCTATGTTTGTCTCTATTGTAGTTCTTACTCTTGTTGTTTTCTTGATGGACCATTAATATGTAAATATCATGTACCCACTCCTGCCTTGGCTACCAATAGGCGGTCGGTAATATTGAATAAATAAATAAAAACATGAACTATGCATTCTTGCATAACGTACGTTCAACATGCCGCAAATGCACCATGCGCTGTCAAAAGCAGTAATCACTGGCCTGCAAGGTGTTCATTGTACAGATTTCTGAAACGCATTGGCTTCGGCCTGCAATGGCACGTTAGCATGATTCCGCCGAAGAGGGCAAAATTTCCCGCGGATATTAGAGAGTTTTAGTATTGGGGACGCAAGGCGTTGGGGCCCCAAGCGCTTGGGTGCGTTTGCGTTTGCGTACGCAAGCGGAAACGTGTTATAGGTTAGCGGCCCCAAACGCAAACCGCAATGAGGTCGCATGCGCTCGCAGCACCACCAACGTCTGATCGTTGCTGCGTTATCATGTTATAAAATATGAAATGAAGCATATAAAGTAAAGTACATTAAACTCTTTTTATTAGAAGCAGTTAATGGAGAGGTTTACAGCGTCCGGGAATCGGGTAAACGCAGGCTGGGGCGTTGGGGCGGAGCCATGAACTAGAGCGGCCTGCATGGTGCTGCCACCTGGTGGCGCAAAGCTCAAACAGACAAAAACAGCTAATATTGCAGTAACCAAGTGTATTTTACTTTGCTGGGGGTATAAATTATTGGCAGCAACACAATTAAGCCAGTGCCGATAATTTACACCAGCAGCGAAGTAGAATAGACTTGGTTACAGCAATATTAGCTGCTTTTGTCGATTTGAGCTTTGCGCCGCCAGGTGGATGCACCAAGCAGAACGCTCCCGTTTATGGCTCCGCCCCAACACCCCAACTGCGTTTATCCGAATACCAGACACACTAAACCTCTCTAATACACATAAAAACGACGTCTCTCGACACTTGGCGAAAGATTTATTAGATTATCTACCCGCTAGCTACTCGTAAGTTCTCCTACACCGCAAGACTCACGTGGGTAACGTGACCTCTTAGGGGCAGCGATGTTTTCGGCCGCTCCAACAACCCAAGGACGCAAGTAGACGTAGCGGTCTGCGCATGCGCAGTAACGTCGCCCCTAGTCCTTGCGTACGCAAGCCGCTTGCGTCCCCAACACTAAAACTCCCTATTCCTTCGTCCGTTGCCATTGCCGCGGCGCGGTACATTGCGTGCAGCGTTGCATGTGCGCTCATTTCACGAACTTTAGTTCCTCCTGTCCCACCTCAGCATCCGGTAGAGCACGGTCCAGATAACGCAGCGCCACAAAACACGAAGACCAACGCAAACCTGTAGCGGCCACGCCCGAAAGGCGTGGCCGCTACAGCAAAAGAAAATTAAGACAGCAAAAAAAAAAGGATAAACCTATACTACGTCATTTCTTCCCTTTTCTCCTAGCTCGCGGAGGGGGTAGGGCCTCTCCTTAGTTTTCATTTCTCCATGTTTTGAACGTATGAGCGTCTATGAAAGCTTCGCTACCTGGTATACTTACCTTGCTCGAAATGCTGGCTGCCGGCGCGGTAAAATAGGTGAAGCAGCGGGCACTGACGGCCGATTTGACGACCGCTGTGTCGGACAGACTGCCTCGTGTCTGCGGAGCTCGTGCTAAGTCAGTCCTGGCGGATCATAGCTTTCTCGCGGCTTACGGTGATGTACCTTGTATATAACATCACAGATGTTTCTGTGGGAGCTGTAGCGAGCGTAGTAGAGTCCGGGTCGCATATATAGAAAATCTAGAAGGCAGAGCGCCTTAGCAATCGCGGTTGAACGCAAGTGGCTGAAAGGCTGCCGGTGACGATGCTTGACTCAGCACCAGCGCCGCAGGCGCGAGAAAGTGTATCCGACGCACCTTCAGAGGCAAAGTTCTGACGGGTGTTGCAGAAGTTGCGGGGTGCGGTAGTGCTGAACTTAGCGTCACAAGTTGGCGCCCGGACGTCATTATATTTATTAAATAGTCTGTTTTATTAATTGTAACAACGTGTCATTATTGCGCATTACTGGCGGCGCCTCCAGGACACCAAAGCGGCAACAGGGACACCAAACCTAGAACCCGGACTGGTCCGTGGCTTGCGGCTCGCCGAGGCCTGCGCGTGCCAGGGGTGTATAAGATCAGCTGTTCGCTATCGCGGACAGCCATTTTTTTATGCGAACAGCCCCTGGCACGCTTCTGCCTCCGCGGCCCCATCCCTACGGCCGCCCTGCTTCCAGCTTAGATCACCCCACTACCCCTTGGGTGCCCCGGAGAGCGTGCGCCGCCTGCTTTATTATAACCTGAGGTGCTCTTCTGAGGCCTCCGGTTGCCGGTCACACGTGCCCTCCTGGAGCAGGGCTTGTAAAAAATACAGTCTATCATCGCGACGAAAAAAGCAACCCGCGACTTATACAACACCAGTCGGAACCTTGCCCCTTTAGACACTGCGTCTGTGCCCACTGCCTCACCGCGCGGGCAGCCAGCGTCGGAGCGTAAACCAACTCGACCCCACTCCGCAATGCCGGCATGTCTTGGGGAAAAGCGCGTGCAACACGCGCTAAGAGAGCTCCTCCGTAGTACCTAGGCAGAGTCACATATTCAAGCAGCAAAGGCCCCCAGATTTTCTCTCTTGCGTCCGCTCTTACTCGCGCCTGCGCACAAACGGCTGGCGATCCCTCATATGAGCGTCTCCTCCGCGACGCCAGTCATGATGCAGCCGACCTTGTTCACCGAACGCACACTTGAGAGGAGCACGATACCACTGCGCAAGCGTGCGTCACGTGGCTTTTTAAAAAAATATTTCGCGGGCTTTCTTTGTAACCCGGAAAAATGGACTGCGTGAGGCGTACCGTACAGGAAGCAACTCGATCGGTGTTTTCTGAAAGTGCTTTACTAGTCGGCGTATCATACTTGGGGTCTTCAGCCAATAATGAAAACGTTGGGCAATTAACCTAATTAAGTCGTGGGTTATGTAGAACACAACAAACTTTCTGAATTACTATAGGCTATTGCGAATAGTATCCGACACGCCCTTCATATTTAAAGGGGTGGCTCAAGTTACGTGGGACACCCTGTATACGTTGATACTATAACGTTGATTTTAATCTTTTTACCTTTAGGCACAACAAAGAAACAATCAAATCACCACAATCATAAGAATGTTACCTCTCTTTGAACGTAACAGTATGGCTGTTACTCTTAAATTAAAAAAAAATACTCGTCTAATATAGGTTACTTTGTTTAGATGTAGACACACGTGCCAGATTTCCCTATGGTATGATTTGTACGAAGCTATGCGTCCAACAATGGCCTCCAGGACCACCCGCGCAGGTTTTACCTGAATGGCTTTATTTTTACCCTAGCACGTGATCTCGGACGCCATGGTGACACGATCAACTCGAACGGGAGACCTCATCACGGTTTCCAGATTTGCAGGTTTGCAAGAAAAAGCTGGCGCTA